>NW_023270415.1:39842417-40153700 GCF_011800145.1 Mirounga leonina | reverse complement strand
ATATATATATATATATATATATATATATATATATATATATATATATCATGGATATATATTATATATATGTAATATATTCAGGTTACCATTCTCAGTTCTCTAGCTGGTTGTAGTAGTTGTAATTTAAGACTACCTCCTTCAAAATTCATTCTGGATCTTGTCCCTAGCAAGCATCATAGTTTGATGAGCCCTTTGTCTTTAGTGTGTAGCCCACATCTTTATTCCTGAAGGTTCTAGGTGATTCTTCTATTTATAAAGTTATATAGAAATGTCATGAAATTTTATTATTGGTCATAATAATAATGAGATTACCTCAGGAGTTCCCTAACATCTTTCCATAATTCTTTTGGCCTTCACTATGTATTAACAAATCATTTTGTCCTTGATAACCAACATCAATTACCCCAGCCGATACTGTGATTCTCCATGTTGCCTGTTTACCTATAGGCATAAATAATCCAAACTGACCAGGTGGCAGATTCGATATCCAGTTCAGGAAAACTAATATTATGCCTTTCTTAAGTTACCTCTTTTCCTAAGTAAAATGCACAAGAAAATGTACTACTCAAACTTTGGCCACTGGGAGGATTTCCTTTATAGGTTGTATTTTAGAGGATAGCAGTCTACTTCCAGCTGGTGTCAGCATGTTATAAAGAACCATCTATAAACATTTTTTTTTTTTTTACTGCTAAAATGGTACACCCAATTTTATGGTTTGTTGAATTAGATAACCTCCAATTCATAACTGGTAGCTCTGGCCAGATGGTCCCTGAGTCTTATGACCAGGTAGTCAGTCTCCATCAGAGCTTGGTAGCAATCCAGGAATTGTTTCTTAGCAGCTGTTACCTGCTGAAGGATGTATGGCACTGTTCCAAAACCCTAGAGACTGCCACTTCTTTTTGGGGGGGACCTGCTAAAGGCTTATTTCTATGTCACAGCTAAAAGCACTTCAAGCTTCATTTATTCTGCCATGTCTAAGAGGTAGAGTAGCTTGCACAGCAATCTACTGGAGAACCTTTTGTGTCCCATGCCCCACACAACACTAGCTGCTTTTCAGGTTCTCTACATATATAAAATATGTATGCAGATTTTAAAAACACAATTATAGTATGGGCAACCATATATCCATCATCCAGGTTAAAAATTAGATGTATACCAGTACCTTAGAACCCTATTTATGTCTCTTCTCAATGGCAGCACTCTCTAAGCCTCTGAGAGATAAACCACTATCTTGATTTTGTAATAATTCTGTTTATGAGTTTTCCACCTAGATATGTGTCAAACAATCTATTGGTTTGTTTTTGAATTTTATATAAATGAAATCATACCATATATGTTGTTATGTAATTTGCTCCTATTGAACATCATGTTTTAGAGTTTTATTCTTATTTATGAAATTTGATAATAGTTTATTCATGCTTTATGCTTTATAGCATTTCATTGTATGTGTATACTGGTATTTTTCTGTCTTTCTCCTGGTTTTGACATTGGATCATTCTGTTTCTTTTTTTCTATGAATGTTATTATAAGCATTCATTGCACATTTTTGGACATGTCTGTTCTTTGGTCATATGTACAAGAGTTTCTCTCTAATATATACCTAGCAGAAGAATGTTGGCTCATAGATCATAGAAGAATGTTATTAAGTAAGCTGGTAAGTTAGACCTATGTACCTTTATTAATGGTAGATATAGTGTGAAGTACAGCAAGTTGGACTTTTCTTCTTGGAAACAATCCTGACATGCTCTAAACCAGTGGACCTCCATGAATCAGATTTAGATGGCAAGTTTCTGTATTTAACAGAATATTCTCTCATCTCCCTCTTATCCATGTATTTGAATGAGGCATCTCAGGCAGTTTTCATGTCTTCTCCAAGCCTTACATCGTATCATTGTTATTGTGATATATTGTGTGGTAGTGAGCCAGTTAAATTCTCTTGGACTGAGACCATAGCACTGAGATAGACAGTTGTTCTAGTTCTTGAGCAGGACTATAAGTATACTGCTGTCCTCTTCCAGTAAAGGCAGATAGTCTCTTGTACCTGTGATTAGAACCTAGAAAAAAGCATTGGCTAGCATAGTTAGCTATTTGTGACCATGTATAAAGGACTTTTATATTCTGCTACTGTAAGAACAATAAGAAAATTCTACCATAAATTTGAATTTAATATAGTGCTCAGTTAGTCTCTCAAGTCCAACTAGCCACAGTGAGAAAATAAATAGGTCTCTGGAAATAAACAGTGTGACTGTATATTTAGTTTTGATGATATAGTGAATCTCTGAAACTTTTCCAGGAATGTACATTCCCTTTGATTTATCATTTTAGTAAGGAAGGGGAGTAATATTTCTACCTCACTTTTACTTTCAAAATAGCTCTCACAGCACATATCAGGGAACCAAGCTGAAGATCCTGCCTATCATTTTAACCCATACACCCGGAAACGGTCAGTGTTCATAGGGTCTGTTCTGGACCTCTGAGCCTACCATCAGGAATACAACTTTTTAATTTTAAATTTACTTTATTTTTTTAATTGAGTAAATTTGGCATGTGACATTGTATAAGTTTAAGGTATACGATGTATTACTTTGATACATTTATGTATTATGATTGCTGATGTAACAGAATTTATCATACAAAGTATAACATTTTTGTCTATATTCATTATACTGTGCATTAGATCTCTATGGCTTATTTATTACTTTTTTTAAAAAGATTTTATTTATTTGACAGAGAGAGACACAGCGAGACAGGGAACACAAGCAGGGGGAGTGGGAGAGGGAGAAGCAGGCTTCCCGCTGAGCAGGGAACCTGATGGGTCTCGATCCCAGGACTCTGGGATCATGACCTGAGCAGAAGGCAAGACGCTTAACGACTGAGCCACCCAGATGCCCCTTATTTATACTTGCTACAAGTTTATACTCTTAAACAGCATCACTCCTTTCCCTCTCCTCCACTCATCCCCTGGTAGCTACCATTCTACTGTTTTTTTTTTAAACAGGTTTGACTTTTTTAGATTCCACATATAAGTGATGTCATACAGTATTTGTCACCTCTATCTGACTTACTTGATTTAGCATAATGTTCTCAAGACCCATACATGTTATGTATAGCAAATGGGAAGATATTGTTGTTTCTCATAGCTGAACAATATTCCATTGTGTATATTTACCACATCTTTTTTAATTCATTTATCCATTGATGGGCATTCAGGTTGTTTTCATATCTTGGCTGTTGTGACTAATGCTCTGATAAACATGGGAATGAGTATATCTCATTGAAATCATGATTTCATTTTTTGGGTATATAACCAGAAGAGGAATTGCTGGATCATGTGATACATCTTTTTTTTTTTTTTTAATTTTTGAGAACCCTTCATATTGTTTTTCATAGTGGTTGGAACAATTTACGTTACCACCAAAAATGTATAAGGGTTCTCTTTCACCACATTTTTAAAAAAATTTTTACTCCAGTGTAGTTAACATACAGTGTTATATTAATTTCAGGTTTATAGTATAGTGATTCAACAATTCCATATATTACTCAGTGCTTATCAAAATGAGAGTACTCTTAATTCCTTTCACCACATTCTTGCCAGCTCCTGTGGTCTCTTGTCTTTCTGGTTATAGCAATTCTAACAAGCATGAGGTGATAGTTCATAGTTGTTTTTGTTTGCATTTCCCTGATTAGTGATGTTGAGCATCTTTTCATGTGTCTGTTGGCCATTTTGATGTTCTCTTTGGAAAAATTTTTATTTAGTTCTGCCCAATTTTTATTGGATTGTTTGGGGGTTTTGTTATTAAGTTGGCTGGGTTCTTTATATATTTTGGAATTAACCCATTATCCAATATATAGTTTGCAAAAATTTTCTTCCACTCTATAGTTTGTCATTTCATCTCATTTCTTTTGCCATGCAGAAGCTTTTTTTTTTTTTAAGGTTTATCTATTTGACACAGAGAGAGAGAGAGAACAAGTAGGGGGAGCAGGCAGAGGAAGAGGGAAGAGGAAGAGGGAGAAGCACGCTCCTTGCTGAGCAGCGAGTCCAATGTGGGGCTCAATCCCAAGACCCTGGGATCATGATCTGAGAGCCAAAGGCAGATGCTTAACCGACTGAGCCACCAGGTGCTCCTGTGTAGAAGCTCTTGATTAATGTAGACACATTTGTTGAGTTTTGCTTTCATTGTTTGTGTTTTGGTATTATGTTAAAAAAAAATCATTGTCAAGGCCAATATTGACAAATATCTTCCCTAAGTTTTCTTCTACAGTTTTATAGTGTCAAGTCTTACGTTTAAGTCTTTGATCCATTTTGAGTTAATTTTTGTGAGTGCTGTAAGATAGGGGTCCAATTTTATTGTTCTGCATATGTTTCTCTGGTTTTCTCAGCACCATTTGTTGAAGAAACTATCCTTTCCATATTGAGTATTCTAGGCATATACTAGTTGACCAAATACACTGAGATTTAATTCTGGGCTCTCTATTCTTTTCCATTGGTTGATGTGTCTGTTTTTGTGCCAGTATCATACTGTTTTTATTACTGTGGCTTTATACTACAATTTGAAATTGGGAAGCATGATGCCTCTGGCTTTGTTCTTTTTTCTCAGGACTGCTTTAGCTATTTAGGGTCTTCTGTGGTTCCACACAAATTTTAGGACTTTTTTCTTCTATTTCTGTGAAGAATGCTTTGGTGTTTTGATAAGGATTGCATTAAATCTGTAGATGGCTTTAGGTAGTATGGCCATTTTAACAATATTAATTCTTCTGATCCATGCATGGGATGTCTTTCCATTTGTTTGTGTCTTCTTCAGTTTCTTTCAGCCAAGTCTTATAATTTTCATCGTATAGCTATTTTACTTCTTTGCTTAAGTATATTCCTAAGTATTTTATTGTTTTGATGCTGTTGTGAATGGGATAGTTTTCTTTTTCTCAGATGCATCATAATTAGTGTAAAGAAATGCAATTGATTTCTGTACGTTGATTTTGTATCCTGCCACTTTACTAAAGTTGTTGATTCTACATATAAGATTGTATCATCAGCAAATAGAGAGTTTACTTTTTCTTCTCCTGATTTGGATGTCTTTTATTTCTCTGTCATGCCTAATTGCACTAGCTAGGACTTTCAATACTGTATTGAATAGGAGTGGTGAGAATAGGCATCCTTGTCTTATTCCTAATATTAGAGGAAATGCTTTCAATTTTTCTCCATTAAGTATAATGTTAGCTGTAGGTTTGTCACATATCTCCTTTATTATGTTGAAGTATGTTTCTTCTATATCCAACTTCTTTTTTTTTTTTTTAAAGATTTTATTTATTTATTTGACAGAGAGAGACACAGTGAGAGAGGGACACAAGCAGGGGGAGTGGGAGAGGGAGAAGCAGGCTTCCCACAGAGCAGGGAGCCCGATGCGGGGCTCGATCCTAGGACCCTGGGATCATGACCTGAACCAAAGGCAGACACTTAATGACTGAGCCACCCAGGCGCCCCTATATCCAACCTCTTAAGGGCTTTTATCATCAAAGGTCTTATATTTTGTCAAATGCTTTTTCTGCATCTATTGAGGTGATCATATGATTTTTATCTTTAATTTTATGGGTGTGATATATTACATTTATTGATTTGCATATATTGAATCATCCTTGCATCCCAGGGATAAGTCACACTTGGCCATAGCATATAATTTTTTTAATGAATTCTTGAAATCAGTTTGCCAATATGTTGTTAAGAATTTTTGCATCTATATTCATCAGGGATATTAGTCTATAATTTTCTTTTACTGTGGTATCCTTATCTGGTTTTGGTATCTAAGTAATGCTGGCTTCATAGAATGAGTTGGGAAGAGTGTGAAAGAGTTTAAGGAGGATTGGTGTTGATTCTTTAAATGTTCAGTAGAATTTTCCAGTGAAGCTGTCTGGTCTTCGAGTTTTCTGTGTTGGGAGTTTTTTGATTACTGATTCAGTCTCTTTACTCATTAGTTTGTTCATGTTTTCTATTTCTTCCTGAGTTAGTCTTGGTAGGTTGTGAGTTTGTAGAAATGTATCCGTTTCCTCTAAGTTATGTAACTTGTTGGCAAATCATTGTTGATAGAGGTCTCCTTCATATTTCTGTAGTATCAGCTTAATGTCTCCTCTTCCTTTCTAATTGTACTTATTTGAGTCTTCTTTTTTTTTCCTTAGTCTAGCTAAAGGTTATGTTAATTTTGTTTATGTTTCCAAAGAACCAGCTTTTAGTTTCATTGATCTTTTCTATTGTTTTTCTGGTCTCTCTTTCATTTATTTCTGCTCTGATCCTTATTATTTCCTTCCTTCTGCAAACTTTACGCTTTATTTATTTATTTTTTTTCTAATTTCTTGTGGTGTAAAGTTATGTTGTTTGAGGTCTTTCTACTTTCCTAATATATGTTTACTGCTATAAACGTTCCTCTCAGAACTGCTTTTGCCGCAACCCACACTATTTGATTTGAAACACTATTTGACTGTTTTGGTATGTTGTTTTTCCATTTTATTTTTGTTTCAGTTTTTTTTTTTTTAATTTCCTTTTGATTCCTTTTTTGACCCAGTGTTTGTTTAGAAGTGTGTTGTTTAGTTTCCGCATATTTATCGATCTTCTCACTTTCTTTTTGTTGTTGATTTCTAGTTTTATTTCATTGTGATCAGTGAAGATAGTTGGTATTATTTCAATTTTTTAAAATTTGCTAAGATTTGTTTTGTGACTTATCATATGATCTAAGCTGGAGAATGTTCCATGTGCACTTGAGAAGAATGTTTATTTTGGTGCTATTGGATGGAATGTTCTGTATATGTCTATTAAGTCCATTTGTTGTAAAGTGTGGTTCATTACAAAGTTTCTTTGTTGATTTTCTGTCTGGGTGATCTATCCATTGCTGTATAATGGGGTATTGAAGTCCCCTGCAATTATTATATTATCATCTATTTCTTCCTTAAGATCTGTTATTATTTACTTCATAATATATCTTGGTGCTCAAATGTTAGGAGCATATACATTTGCAACTGTTATATCTTCTTGAGGTACTGATCTCTTTGTCATCGTATAATGACCTTCTTTGTGTCTTGTTACTTTTTTGTCTTGAAGTATATTTTGTCTGATGTAAGTATGGCTACACCTACTTTCTTTAGGTTTCTATTTGCTTGGAATATCACCTTCCACCCTTTCACTTTGAACCTATGTGTGTTTTTAGAGCTGAGATGAGTCTCCTGTAGGCAGCATATAGTTGGGACTTGTATGTGTGTGTTTGTGTGTGGGTTTTTTTTTTTTAACCTATTTGGCCACTCCGCTTTTTGATTGGTGAGTTCAATCCCTTTACATTTAGAGTGATTATTGCTAGGTAAGGATTTACTACAGTCATTTTATCTTTTGCCTTCTGGTTACTCTGTCTTTCCATTGTTTCTTTTCTTTTTTTTTTTTTTTTATGAGAGAGAGAGAGAGAGAGCACATGAGAGAGGGGAGCGGGAGAGGGAGAAGCAGACTCCCCGCTGAGCAGGGAGCCCGACACGGGACTCGATCCCGGGATTCCAGGATCATGACCTGAGCTGAAGGCAGTCGCTTAACCAACTGAGCCACCCAGGCGCCCTTTCCATTGTTTCTTTCATCTTCTTTTTCTGTCTTTTTAAGTTAGTGGTTTTCTGTGATGATTTGCTTTGTCTCCCATTTTTGTTTCATGCCTCTCCTCTAAATTTTTGTTTTGTAGTTACTACAAGGTTTGTATAAAAAATTTGATGAATAAAACAGTCTTTTTTTTCTGCTGATAGTAGTTTATCTTCATTTGCGTAAGGGTTCTGTCATTTCATTCTTCCCCTTTTATATTTTTGATGACACAAATGATCTCTTTTACACTGTGATTTTCTTACCAAGTTGTAGTAGCCATATTTTTCATGTTCTTTTCCTTTTACCTTTCTGCTATAATTAAGAGTTTAATATATTCTAAAAGAGATTATTTTTTAAAAGAAAAGATTTATTTATATATTTGACAGAGAGAGAACTTGAGCAGGGGAAGGGGCAGAGGAAGAGGGAGAGAGAATACTCAGGTAGAGGCCCTCCTGAGTATGGAGCCCCGATGCAAAGCTGATCCCAGGGCCCTGAGATCATGACCTGAGCTGAAATCAAGAGTTGAGACACTCAACGAACTGAATCACCCAGGTGCCCCTATTTTAAAAAAGATTCTAAATCTAATTCTGACTGACTTCTTATCACCTTAATCAGTTTTATGTCCTTTTGTCCTTTCTTTTCAGCTTGAAGTGCTTATTTCAACACTTCTTATATGGCAGGTCTAGTAGCAATGAACTTCCTCAACTTTAATTCTCTGGGAAAGCCTTTATTTCTCCTTTATATTTGAAGAATGACTTTGCCAGGGAGGGTATTCTTGGGTGGCAGTTTTTATCTTTCAATATTTTAAATATATCGTTCCATTGTCTCCTGACCTGTAGAGTTTTTGCTGAGAAATCTACTCATAATCTAACAGGCATTCCTTGGTGGGTTACTGTCTTTTTTTCCCTGGCTGTCATTAAAATTCTTTTCATTGACTTTCAGCAGTTTTAATAAAATGTGTCTTGGAGTTTTTTTTTTTTTTTTTGCATTGAGTAATAAGGTGTTCTATAAGCTTCATGGAATTATATCCATTTCCTTCCCAGATTTGGGAAGTTCTCAGCTATTCCTTACTTAATTAAACTCTCTGCCCTCTTTTCCCTCTCTTCTTCTGAAATATCCATTATTTTTACATTGGCTTTTCTAATGGAGTCTGATAGCTCTTGTAGGATTTCATCACTTTTTAAAAATCTTAGTTCTTTCTCATCTTCTACCTGAATCATTTCTAGATGCCTGTTTTCTAGCTTGTGAATTCTCTCTTCCATCTGATCTGCTGTACTTACATGCATTCTAATACATTCTTTATCTCATTTATTGAATTCTTTACCTCCAGAATTTCTGTTTGGTTCTTATTTAGAATTTCAATCTTTTTGGTAAAGTACTCCTTTTGTTTGTTAATTTTATTCCTGAAATCTTTTTATGGCCTTTCTGAGTTTTCTTGTAGCTCATTGAATGTCTTCATTACAGCTATTTTGAATTCTTTTATCCATTAGATTGCAAAATTTCATATCTTTGGGTTCAGTTGCAGGGAAATTGTCATTTTCTTTTAGTGATATATTATCATGATTTCTCATTTTTGATGAAAAGTGCTTCTGAAAATAGTGCTCACCTTTCTTGTTTAGTCAAGATTTTGTTTAATGTGATTCTAATAGTTCAACAGGTTGGTAATTAGGAGCCTTCCTTTTTGCCTTCCAGAAGGTAGTGGCATAGCATAATCTTTTGGTTTTTCTTATCAGAGCTGACTTTGTGCTAAGGTTGGGAGTCCAGGCATTAAAAAAAAAAAAAAAAAGGCTGGTGGCAGAGTGGTGGTAGGTGTGTATTTAGCTCTTGGGGCTGTGGGTGTGTCCACAGCTCTATTGAGGGTTCCATGATTGTGGAAGAAGGATTCCCAGAGGAATGTGGCTGATTCTATTGCCAGAACCCTGAGGCAGACAGCAGGAGACACTTTCCTTCAGTTCTTTTTGTCTGTCTACTTCCCTCCTAAGAGAGAGCAATGGATTCCCCAGCTGCAAAACACAAAACTGGGCAGACCCCATTTACCACCTTCACCCTCCACCTCTTCTGCCAGAAAGATTGTGCTGGCCCATAGCCAAACCTGCAGCAGTCTTCTCTGCAGCTGCCACCTCTGGTGCAACTCCCCTTGCTCCACTGCCCCCTCTGCTATCCAGTCCACCCACTTTTGGGTGCATGAATAAATGGGTCTCTTGAGTGTCCTGGTATGTGCTGCAGAGGGGCTTTTCTTTGGTTATGGATGTCTAATTAGTTGTAAATGAAAGGGCAAGGAAAAAAGGAACAACTTATGCTGCCATGATGCTGACCTTACTCTCGTACTTTTATTTTATTACCTATAAAGCTCTTTTTCTGACTTGAGAGACTACAGTGACATTTTGGCCCTCTAAGCATTCATGTTTCTTGAGTCTTTGCACTTTGATTTTCCCAGTATTTGGAATTGCTTCTACCAGATATCAACATGACTTCCTCCCTAAAGTCATCTAAGTATCTGGTCGAGTGACATCAAGTAATAATGCCAAGTGGCATTATCAAGGAAGCCTTCCCTGACCACTCTATCTGAAACAATACTTCTCTCCCTTTTATTTTATGCCCCTCACCAACTCTGTTTTTCTTTTTAGTGCTTTTTATCACTTAAAGATTTTAAGTAATCGCCACACCCAATGTGGGACTCAAACTTACAACCCTGAGATCAAGAATCGCATGCTCTACTGACTGAGCCAGCCAGGCATCCCCCAGTAAATAGTTTTGAATGAATGGATGAATGAAAGATTTGTTTAGAAAACAATATAAAAATTCTCATGACCATAAGGGAACATTTTCAATTATGCTTAAATAGGTATAAGATTAACTAGGAAAACTTATATTCAGTGATATGTTCTAATGTCACACTATTCTCAGAGGTTCTGGCAATTCTCTCTACTAACCTTAAAAAATAATGACTTATGCAAAAAAAATGACTTATGCAAATAAAATTTTGGATGCAGGTGAAAATTATTTATATAAAAACTATTATATATATTTTTTCTTATATTTTCCTTGTTTCCTGAGGAAAATTATTAATATTTTGTTACTTGCTAGCCAAAATAACCTTACTTCAGAGATTTTACCTTCTACTCAGTAACTATGTGCATATACTAATAATTTGGGAATCAGTGCTGAGATTAGTTTAAAGAGCAATTTTATCACATATTTTTCTGTGTGAAAATGCAAGTTTTAATATTTCTTAATTTTGAAATGTCCATTTTTCCACATTAAATCCAGATTCATTTTGAAAAAAAAAAAAAAAAAAGCTAAAATCTATTACAGAATAAATACTAAAGCCACACATCCTAAGTGTATTTTTGTCTTATGTAAGTTCTTGTAAATCCAGATATTCATATAAAAATAAATTTATTTTATTGTTCTAAGTGTATTATTTAGCTGTATCATTATCGTAATTGGGGAGGACTTTTTCACTTTCTCCCCAAGAACGATCTAGAATTTTATATGCAAAAGGAGTTTTGTAATGAGTAATTCACATTGGCACACTCTCTATTTGTTAAGAATCTCAGATTGATTTGAAGGAATTTTAACTCTCCATGTCATGATTTTTAGAGAAATTTTCTGTTTGGATTGGTAATCTTAGTAATGCAATTATTTAAATGTATTTTCCTTATTAAGAACTATACATAATGGATAATAGAATCTGTATTCTTACCAAGCCATAAAAGCAGTTTCCCATATTATAGAATTTTGTACTAGAATATTAATTTTGCAACTTTAATTTAAACATACAAAGATGGCATTTTATTAGTATAAATAAATCTCATTAGTAAGTTTAAATTATATGTAGTTATTTTAGAGAGAATTAAAGAGAATGTTATGGCTGTTTTGATGGTGGTCATTGAGATTGGGGATTAAGAATGGCATTTGTCATAATGTATCATCCTGAACATTACATGTTTTTCTGTACTTTGTTTTGCTTTCACAATATCAAGAAAATCCTATTATAACATGAATAGTTAAAAATAATAATGTAACTTTTTAATAGTACAGATCTAGCAACTTCAGGATACTCTTCAATTTTTTAAACCAGTCACAAAACTGGAGAGAAGAGTAGTAGGAAATTTTATTTCACAATTAAATCACAGATATTATCTAAAGATAAGTTGTAGTTTTTATCACGAATCTAAAGTTTCAGTAACAAGAGTATAATACTCCTAACTATGCATGTGCCTTTCACATTTTATTGCAAAACTATTAAGCTATAATAACATACATCCAATAGGGACAACAATGTCTTGCCTGGCATTTTTAAGGAAAACACACCTGTGCTACACCAGTCTATTCACTTTTATAATTCTTTCCTTGCTTACTGAATCTCAGTAAGCACATTAGGCTTTGTTGGTTTTTTTTTTTTTTTTTAAGATTTTTATTTTTATTTATTTGAGACAGAGAGAATGAGAGACAGAGAGCATGAGAGGGAGGAGGGTCAGAGGGAGAAGCAGACTCCCTGCCGAGCAGGGAGCCCGATGCGGGACTCGATCCAGGGACTCCAGGATCATGACCTGAGCCGAAGGCAGTCGCTTAACCAACTGAGCCACCCAGGCGCCCGGCTTTGTTGGGTTTTAACTGATCTTAATTCCATCTTTCTCTGCTCATCCTTGCAACTATTGTAGTTGTGAAAAACAGTGCCCTGCAGTCAATGGAGAAGGCAGAATGTGTTTGGAGCTATGCAACATTCCATCCTCAGAAAATTGTCCCTATCTGACCTGTCTGGTAACTCACTGAAAAGCCTCATTCTCAAAACTTGTCCTTATTTGACTAGACTTAGAGCTCACTCTGTGTGAAGAGCCCTCTCCCAGAATTGGACACAGTCAGTGGCAAGTTTTTAACATTGCAACTACTTGAAGCAGCATTACTAGCTGGGACTAGCAGGGGGCTGTCCTAAAAATATTAAAAAACTGGGAATGAGATGTCTGTAGGGTCTTTAAAAATCTCCAACATAGATTTCTGGAAATCTAGAAAGCCACAAGCCTGTGGTTTGCCCAATAAAGACCTGAAAAAGCTGTAAAATTTCTCACTTCTTGCTGACCTTGAGGAAGCTAGCAGGAAGTGAAGGCTAAGACAGGACTAAAAACTCCTGTCAGAGCTTGGAAAATATATACCAACATATAAATATATACCAACATATATACTCCACACAGCTCCCCAGCAAAGCTGGAAGACATTGGTTCAAAGCATTTAAGAGAATATTTGTCCATTCTTTAGATGAACATTAAGCTAAGTGGCTGCATATGACAACAATACAGACTTTACAGAATTAGACCATAAAAGTCATTAAAAAAAAAACAAAAAAACCAACAAAAGAAAAACAAACAGCAGCAACAACATTATAGGGGGGATATGATTTGCAGAGTTGCCACATTACATTATTTGATATGTCCAGTTTCTACAAGGATTATAAAATGCATAAAGAATCAGCAAAGTGTGCTCCATACACAAAAAAAGGATAATAGAACTTATTTCTAAGAAAGGTCATATCTTGGACTTACTGAACAGAGACTTTAAGTCAGCCCTTTGAAATATGTTCAAAAAACCAAAGAAAATCCTGTCTAAAGAATTGAAATATGAGAATAATACCTCACAAAATAAAGCACCTCATTACAGAAATATAAATTATGTGTATTTTAAAAAGCAAATAGAAATTCTGGATTTGGAAAATACAATGATTATAAAAATTTCACTAGAAGGACGTCACAGCAGATGTGAACTGACTGAAGAATCAGGGAACATGAAGAAAAGTTAATTGAGATTTTCTGAGGAACATGAAGAAAAAAGAATGAATGAAGAATGACAAAAAATGAGCAGAGACACAAAGACCTGTAGGACACCATCCGTCATACCAACCTATGTACAACAATACTTCCAAAATGAGAGAAGAGAGAGGGTCAGAAAGGGTATTTGAAAAAATAATATCCAAAAACTTCCCTAATTTGATGAAACACTTTGATTTTTTTAGTAGTTTTGCCTTTTTTTTAAATTATGTTATGTTAGTCACCATAGAGTTTGATTTTTTTATCCAAGAACCTCAATAAATTTCAAGTAGGATAAACTCAAAGAGATCTACACTGGGCTACATTATAGTCAAACTGTTGAAAGTCAAACATAAAGAATGATTGTTGAAAGCAGCAAGAGAAAAGTAACATATTACATATGATGTGCTGAAAGCAATAGATGGCCAGCCAAGAATTCTATATCCAGCACAACTGTCCTTTAAAAAAGGGAGAAATTAAGATATTTTTGGATAAACAAAACCAGATAATTTGTTAATAGCACACCTGCCCTGCAAGAAACACTAAAGGAAGTCCTTGAGGCTGGAATGGAAGTACACAAGATAGTAAGTCAAATCCATATACAGAAAGCAACAACAGCAAAAACCTAACACCAGTAAAGGTAACCACATAGATAAATATAATAGAAGTCTACATATGTTTTCTGTGTGTAACTTTTTTCCTCTCCTTGCTAATTTATGAGATGCTGCTAAAGCAGTACTTCGATGGCAATTTACACCTGTTAAACACTATGTTTATAAAGAGGAAAGATTTCAAATCAATAACCTAGCTTTCTGCCTAGACAGGTTAGAATATGAAAAGAGCAAACTAAACCCAAAGCTGAAGAAAAGGAAATAATAAGGATTAGAGTGGAAAAAACATAAAGAGAAAAACAATAAAAAAATAATCAATAAAACAAAAGTTTGTTTAGAAAGATCAACATGATTGAAAACCTTTAACACGTTAAAAAAAAACCACAGAACACTCAGATTACTAATATCATTAATGAAACAGAGTACATTACTATCGATCTTAATATAAAATGGATTATAAAGGAATACTATAAACAGATAATCTAGATAATCTAGATGTAATAATACTAATACAAGTTCTGATACAAAGCTACCAGAACTCTGATCCATTCCTGGTGGGAATATGAAATGTTATAGCCACTCTGGAAAATGGTTTGGTAGTTTCTTACAAAGTTAAATATATACTTACCATATGACTCCAGTAGTCCTACTCTAGATAAATTGAAAAATTGTGTTCATGTAAAAACCCATACACCTGTGCTTATAGGTAGCTCTTGTACTTGCCAAATACTATACATAACCGAAAAGCACTTCAGTGAGTGAATGAATAACAAACTCTGGTACCTTCATATAATGGAATATTAATCAACAATAGAGAAGAATGAATCGGTGATTCATACAACTTGGGTAAAACTTAAAGGCCTTATGCTGAATCAAAGAAGCCATTGTCATGTTATTGCCATATTACTGAAAAGACACGGCTATAGAAATGGATAGTAGCTCAGTGGTTGCCAGAAATTATGGCTGGGAGGAGGCGTGGATACGAAAGGATAGCATGGGGAGTTTTTTGAAATAGAATTCTTCTGTACTGTGATTATGGTAGTAGTTACATGAATCTATAGAAGAGCATTAAATTTCATAGAACTGTATACCAAAAGGAAAAAAAAGTCAATTTCATTGTGATAATTTAAGAATAAAATATAATAAAGTAGTATTATAAGATTATATTAGAGAGAGGAAGCATAAATCACTCAATCAGGAAGCTTGGAGATGCAGAAAAAAAGCTTTTGTTGCTTAAACGATGCCATAGGAAATGAAAATACAGAAATATGATGAATGGTGTCATTAAACAGAGAAACTAAATAATTGAGGCCCCAGATTAGCTTCATAGGCTTGAATTCTCCAGGTTTCTTCTCATATAAAAGGTAATGAGCAATTGTCAAACAGCTACTTTGGTTATTGCATTATTGATATAACCAAAATCAGACCCAACTATGTCTAAGAATCCATCTACATATAAAATCTAGATTATTATATATGTTATATACATACATATATATACATATATGCACGTATATATACATATATATGTATTTTTTTCTAAGTACTCAGAAGTCAGGGGCTTCTGTATTTTACATTTTTTACAATTGTGTAGGCATAGGTATCCTTCTTGAAGCCATAAAAAATTTAAATGTTGAAAACTTCTTTAGGTATAATAGAAATATCTAGTTTTAGTTATAAAGAACAGATGCCTCTGTAAACGTTTTCATTTAATAGACTGAAACCTCGTTTTTCAGTATGTACTTTTGGATATCATAGTTAGCAAGCAGAATGCTAAACTACTGACAGATGCACTATTTGGAAAGTACCAGGTGTAAATAATTTTTAAAACCATCTATTTATTATAAATACAGTTTCAAATGTTCATGTCAACTTTAATATGAATCTAGAGGTATTATTCTCTAAGAGATACAGGGGTTGAATTGAAATGGAACACATTATTTAACCAATAAGTTATATGGCAAGTGAAGTAGAATGATAAATTCTCACTTTAACCTTGACTCTTTGAGGTATATTTGAATCTGTTTTATGGCAGACACGTCATCCAGAATAATGCATATGTGTATGTAAAACATTTGGGTTAAGATAATCCTTTTTCCATTTATTTTTTCCCATTGCACCCAGAGATTATTATAGGGTATATATAAGAGAAAACAAGAAATGACTTTTTGGCCTCAGATCTATAATCTTCAAATTTCTCTTTAGATTCTCCTTAGAAATTTGCTTTGTAACCCTGAGTGGAGGCATTTGATGTGTCACCATTTTCATTGTTCTGAACTGTTTGTATCTCAGCAGGAATAATGACATGAATAGTTTGACTGTTGAGATGTGAAATCAGAGTGAATACTTGTCAAGGCTTTTTCAGCAAAATTAAATGTTGCTAATTTAAAATGGGTCAGAGTAATATTTTTCTGTAGTTTGTTCATTCCACAATTTAAATTTAGATCATTTGATGTACATTTTTACAATTGGTTCATTTCTGGATCATTAAACCTTATCCCATCAAATAATATTTATTAAGCTTCCGCATGTTCATAGATCCAGAATGACTGCTATATGATAGCAGTTAAGGAAATAGCATACACTGGTCTTTAAAAACAAAAAAACAAAACACCAATACGTAGCTCTTCAGCCAAACAAACACTTTTATGTGTCTAATGAACACAAATAGAGCATTTCTTCATTACTCGCATCCTTTTGACTAACTTCTCCCTGCCATTTCTAATTCTAAAAATCTATATGGATTTTAAAGGCACTTTTGAATCATTAACAAAGACATTTTATTGCACATTAACTTTTATGATATACTGTAGTGTAGATCAATTGTGTTCAGATTTATTTCAATGTGAGGAAGATGTGGAACTTAAAGTTGGAAGTTGTATTATTTACATAAAGGAGATATAGAGGTAAGATTTGGAAAAGAACCAATCATGAAGGAAAGGGAGTAAGATAGAAACAAGGCAAACTAAAAGAGAGATTACATGGTTTTATGCTAACTCCCACACAGAGTGATATGCTGTATTTGAGACCCATTGACCCAGTTCTTAGTTAAAAGTTCTTTTGGTTAACAAAAGAGTATATTATTCTAGTCAAAGTTTTTGTTACTCTTGTTTTGTTTTTTGTTATGTTAAATCTATTTTCTTCACAAGTTATGTAACTCATTAGTTACATACAGGTTACACGCAAACTCAGGTTTGTTACTCATTAGTCATCAAATGGTACACAAAAAAGGAAATTTGGTGATGTTAACTAACTTAGTTTTGTTCGTCTTTGGCTGTGAAATATGGTAGAGAAGATTGGAACTAATATCTAAATGTAGCTTTCCTACATCTTTTATTTAGCCATATTTATTCTGTCCTCTCTTAAGAGCAAACAAAGTTAAAAATGTATTTTTCTAATGAATTCAGTGACTGAAAGTTAAGTATTTACTTAACTTTCCTTAGTTTCTTACAGAAAACTTGAGGATATTCCTCAAATTGATTATTTGGGTATTTTATATATCCCTAATAAAATAAATTTATAAGGAGCTCTTATTCTTCATGTAGGAAGATGAAATTAACTTACCTATTAATGGGATCTTATGTATACTCATTTACCCATTTGTTTCTAAATGCTTCCGAAAGGTTTACTGTCTTTACCTTAAACATCCTACTCTCTAAAATTAGTTTTTATCTTTTTAGCTCTTCACTGGACATCAAATCAAAGATGTCTGTTGGATCTTCTTCCTGCAGAAAATTGAGAGAGGAGATGTTGACCTTAGGGTGACAAGTTTATGGTTTCCAAAACTGGGAGCTACTTCGCAACTCTGTGTCCCAGTCTTACTGTATTTAAACATTCTTTGACATTTCAGATGGCTGTTACACTTGAATTATATATAAGCATAGCTCATTGCCTGAAATTATTTCTTTCTAGGTAAACAAGATTATAAAAAAACCAAACCTATTTTACGAGCAACCAAATTAAAAGCAGAAGCAAAGAAAACAGCAATAGGGATAAAGGTACCTGTATTTGGTAACTTTAAAATTTGATATATGCATGCCATTTCATTTTCTAAAGCTGAATTGCATAAATGTTGAATGCTAAATGTTTTATGACATTTCAAAATCAAAGTCAATGCCAGAATTGAAGGTTTTTAAAGGAATTTACTTAATGGGAAACATCATTCTGATCAGGTCTTAAAACACAATGTCACATAAGAAAACCAGTTATACAGAAAGTTGCAATTTATTTTTTCCTCTAGCTACCGTGTATATTGTTCAAATATTTCAGTGATTTATGTGGCCTGAATAAAAAACTTCTTTTAATTTCAATAAATTTAATTTTATGGTTATTGAAATTTTAGTTATAATTATATATACTTAGATCATTAATATATGTAATTTTACTCTGTGTATTATTATTGTTGTCAGTACTCTCTATGATGAAATTCTAATGATATCCCCAAACTTGTTCTTTTAGAAAACCAGTGTTTTAACTGCTTAAGAGGGATAAATGCATCTGAGAATGATGTTAGCAGATATTAATCCAATGTGCTAGCACAATGAAGTTCAACAAAATTACGTTTACATTATTACTCATGTCAATTTTTTGCCAAGTATTTAGAGGTGAACCAAACTATAAATACAAAAATTAACTTGATGGTTCTACTGTCAAATGTGTAAAATTAAAGTGACTAGTATATACTTTATTTAAATATTAAAATGTTAAAAGGAGATTTTGGTTTTTATCTGGCAGATGAAAAATCAATTTTTCTAAGTTATAGCTTATAGCAAATGCCAAGGTATTACTACTAGGCTGTAACAGCTGTTGAACTGCCAGATGATATATTTGGTTGTCTTCCAGAATTTGCTATTATGATCACGAAACACTGCCTTCTTTTTACTCTTGATTGCTGATTTTGATCAAGCATTGCTGTGTGATATGGTATGTTTTCACAACACAATCCCCTCAGTTAGTGCTGTGTGTCAGTTTTTAATGAAAAAAAAAAGTAAATTGCCTTTTTTTGAAAAGAGAGATGATTAATCTTTTGAAGTTTTCTTCTAATTTCACATGAAATTTTATTCATCTTTAAAATTATTTCCATGACATGATATTTCTAAAAGCATTAGTTAGGGCTTTTTTTCTTTCTTTATTGTACAGTTAGTTACCTGGTGATTGTCTCTTATAGTGAGAGCATTATTTGTAATTTTCCACCAAGGCACTATGTCACTCACTTTTATCTCTCTGTTTTGGTTTTGGGGTTTTTTTTTTTTAAAGAAAGATATTGGGGTAGCAAAATCCACTTGTGGCACAATATAATGAACAGCTATAAATCAGAATTTGAGAAATGGTGCAGCCATTCATTTATTAATATATATATATTCTCTTTATTTGCTCTTATAATTTTTGTTATTATTTTAATTTGAGGATATGACTAGTATCAGATAAATCTACCTTATAATGCAATTATCTAATATCATTTTATAAACAATGCGGAATTTGCTTATTTTTTTGAGAAAAAAGTTTTTCTTAGATTTAATTTATGATTTAATGCATGACAGAAGAATTTCTAATGACATCTGAACATAGCTCCTTTTTAATAAGCTAACATATCATTTTGATTTGTAAACCTGTGGAAAACAGAAACCTTAACTTTAAGCATTGGTCACTTTGCTTGAAAAATTATATGAAGAGCCCATTAAAATTATATGAAACTTTTTAGAATCAGAACCATGGAGGTGTTTTACATTTCAAATCTGGCATACTAATTAGTTTGCTCTGTCAAACTTTGATTGCCTTGTCATTTTAGCATAGGATTTTAAATAACGAAGTTTCTTTCAGCAATTGCCATTTAATGCTGTTTAATTTCCCCAGTGAGTGATTTTATCCATATTGATAATGTCAGAGAAGCAACTAAGGACTAATGAACATCAAACATGTTTGACTCTTATCTAGTTGATATAGGATGACCATAATATTATAGTATTTTATCACTTTACTGCTTATTTTTAAAATGAATCATAGTTATGCTCTTAAAATAATTTAAATCTATAGAAAATATGAACAGCTGCATGGAATAGAAAAATGCCAGCCATAACAACACTGAACACGGAAGAAAGAGGCCTAGGAACACATTTCTCTTGCCTCTTCCTGTTGTCATGATCTAGCTAAGTCTAACCTGACATATTTGCAAAAGCAATTATGCCATTACCTCACAGGGTTGTCAGAAGAGTTAAATAATACCACAAAAATAGTTAACATTGAACCCAGGACATCAAATTCACTTATGAATTGTTAGCTGATTGAGAAAATATTTCTTTGAATTAGCCATTGCTGGTTTGTACAAATAAGACTTCCTTGGTTGTTTGTCAGTGGCCTTAAGATCCCCCACTTCAACTCAGGCTGCATTGTGGTATTATATTGCATATTATAAAATGTTCTTAGTTTTGCTGTGGAGATACTGATATTGCTGTTGTAAAGTTTTCAAAGTATTACATGACTTTAATATACTTCATATATATGTTATCTAAATCTTATTCAGTCCTTCATTTTTTGTTTAGAAATGCTGTAAGTATTACAATGTTGTAGAACCTATAGAAAGAAAGATGACCAAGACAGGATCATCTGGGAGGAATTTATACAGGAAATAACTTCCAGATTTCATTACCACATAAAATCAAATCAACAGTATTGACTGAGAGATCTAGGACTGGAGATGTGTAAGGAATACACAATACAGTCTTTATGCTCAAAGACTTTTAGTGCCTTTTTGTAAGCATATGTTTAGTAATTGAAAATGTTTTGGGAGAACAGTAATGATTCAGAATAAGATGTGAATATTATTGTGTCAAAATCTAGAATTAATTTCCGTTTAGAAGCTATTTTATTTCCTGTGTCTTACCAATGTAAACAAAATGTTGTAATTTTTGATCCAGTAATGAGTGCTACCTAAAACATATTAGCACAATTAAGATTTCCTATTTGGTTGCTGTTCAGTTAGATTATTTTTTAAGAATTACAACTTCATTAAAAATTTTTTAGAATGTAAATACCCATATTTCCTAGTATTTAGAAGAAAAAAGATAATTCATATTTGTTAATTAATTAGTTCATTTGAAAGGTGTAATCTAATAAAAGAATAAGTATCAAAAATTTAATTTATCTGTTACATAAATAAAATCTTCAAGTGTCAACCAGATCCTGTGAACAACCTCTTGGGATGAGACATCTGGAAACGTTATTTCTTCTTTTTTTGTGATTTCAGATGTAAAACTAAAAATGGCCAGGGGGTGGGGGGTCATAAATGCCTACAGGTCTCTAAGTTATGGTTAGTGTCACCAGTATCCTGCAAGCAGTATATTCAAATGTTATCGTTGTTTAACCTCTATACATTCAGTCCCCACAACAGTATGGAGCATTTTTTTTTTAAATGATGCTATTCCTTCCCATTTAATACTCTTTAACCCTACCCCCTCCACCATATATTCAGTAGACTTCATTGAATTAATGGATCCTCTGGAGTTGTATTCTATGAAGGTTCTTGGCTTCTTACCCTTAAAACCCATTTTCATGCCTCTGGATAGCCTGAAAATATATTGTGAAGATGATAGAGAGTTTTTTGAAGGGACAAGGAGCAGTTGAAAAGCAGCAGTTAGAGGTGATTATCAAATGAGATGTGGATGATGGCCTCCAATCAAGAGTAAAAACTTTATTCTTGCTTTCAGCTTGCATGAATGGTGACTGCTGTTAAACAGTTTTGTTGTCCACTATACAGAACAGATGGAGTTTGCAGTTGTGTGTCACTTGTTTATTACATCCTCTTAAAATTAGTAGCTGTGTAACCAGATGGGTCTGGGAGCACAGCTGTGGATATAGGAATATAAATGAAACCTGTCTGATGCTGCCATGCCCTTTTGAGATGCTGAAGTGTTCCAACTGCAACAAAGAAAAATTCACTTTCATTTGACATTATATTGATGTATTAGATTAAAATAGTTGACACTGAGTCTATCAACCCCCTGATTTTTATCAATATTTATTTTCATAGCTTGGAAATCTAAATAAATGTAAATTTGAAGCTAAATATCTGTATAAAGTGCCCATTTGTAATTTCAACATCCAGGTAAAAATTTCATGTCGATTATAAACCAAATTCATTTTAATGTTTTTAAAGTTTATTAAGTAGTATATGTTGAATTAGTAATTTTACATTCTGATGAAATGTAAAATATATTCATGTAAATGCAAATAACTTGCTTCTCCATAAAACAATGCTGGGAATGGGTGTGATACACAATTGAAAATTAGAAAGGCATATTAGGCTCTTTAGGATATGGAACTGGCACCAGTTGCTCTTTTTTGATCTTTTTAGCCAAATGCTATGTTAATATCGAGAATATTCCTTAATGGTATGTGTGTAAGTCTGTGTGTGTTGTATACTGCACAGTCTATATTTCATATAAATATGAAGTTTATGGACTTCTTAAGAGATAATAGGATTTTTGCCATAATATATGTAGTAAATTTTTGGCTACTATTTTAACATAATTAATATAACCCACATCAAATCACCAAATGAAATATTCAGAATCACCCTTCACAGTTCTGATAAATTATAGTGTATCTTGCTTCGTGAACTAAGAGTCTTCAGTTTTGTCCCCCCACGTTATAAACTATGGAATTTAGAGTTTAAATTTAGTTTCAACAAAATAATATTTAATAAAGATTTACAGAGACATAATTTAGAAACTGGCTATAATAGCAGTTTCTTCCTATTAGAAAAAGAAAGATACATGTTTTAAAATCATGTCCTAAAGCTGAAACTAATAACAAATTAATTGAAGCAACAAATAAAGTTAAAGATACTCAAATAGAGAAGAGAGAAACTGTGTTGGCACAAACTACACTGCTTGCACCCAACATCTTGATATTCAAACTATGCAAATATATCAAAATTATAAAGTTTAATTTTACTATTAGAAAAGCACAAATTACATAGGAATAATAATAGAAATGAGTCACCCACAGATGTACTTGTCATTGCAGTTGGTATTGTCAAGTACAAAATAAGTTACTTTACTAAATGACAAGAAGTGTTAAACAAAAAGAATGTGATTAATTAGGTTCAAATTATTATTCTAGATGATGGAATTATATCGCTATTTTCTCTGATGAAATTCATAACATTAACCAATCTCTTTTCATCAATTTCAAACCTTTTTTTTTTTTTTTTTTCCCTCCTCAGGAAGTTGGCCTCGTACTTGCAGCTATATTGGCCCTCCTACTGGCTTTCTATGCTTTCTTTTATCTCAGACTGTCCACAGATGTTGACCCTGATCTGGAAGGAGATGAAGATTAGCTGAATGGCAATCAATGCATTAAAGGGAAATAATTTTACAAAAGCACCCCTTGGGACCAATACTTTCTAAAGTACTGAAACTGGAACATCTTGAATTCTTTCTGCTGGTATTTTCAGTTTTCAGAAATATCTTTTTAAATAGTTGCATAGGATATCAAGAAAAGAACCTTACCTAGCAATGGAGTATAATGTATGCTACCGGATACTTTTATAAATCTTTCTACTTTGACAAACAACCTATTCATGGTGCGTTTAGATTAAATGGAAAACAGATCCTAAATTCTTCTGGTGTCTTAGCCAATTTATGTGTATAACTCCATCACTTACAGATTACTAAATCTATTTTTGTTCCATATACGTCGTAAGTAAAAGTATATATCCTCATTTACAGAAACATTCTCAAATCACATTCAGAGCCTAAGAAGCAAGGAAAAGTCATGGGAAATTTTTCATTTTACAAAGAAGCCCTGCCTTCTTTCCAGACATATTTTATATCATTAGAGAGACTATCTGCCATACATCTACAGTAATCTTTTTCCTTCTTTGCCAACTGTTCAGTGCACATGTGCTCCATCAGAAATGGCACCTGGATGACAGAAGCTCAAGAGTCACATATGTCTGTAAAATAGAGTTCCTTTCCTCTTGGGCTGTCTGAACTGGTGTAAATAGAAAGTTCAGTTGATCTTGATTTTAATTAACTTATTATTGTATTAATATAAACTTGGAATTCTATTTTAATTATGTTGTTCTGGCTGCTTGCAGTATCAGTTTGCCCTTCTTGTTAGGGAGATATGCAACAATCTGTCGTTTAGTTGTGCAGGTTTTTTTTTTTTTTTTTTCACACAACAGTAACGGAAGTCCTACCTACTCAGAATAATTTTCTTGGGTTGTCTCTTAAACCTAAACAATACAAAGTTGGTTTACAAAATTACATTTTGTCTCTTGAGAGTTAATCAGAACTGTTTTGTGAAAAATAAATAATAGAAAATATATGTCTCATATTACTCACATATGTAATTTTTTTGTTTACATAAATTTTCAAGATATTTTGAATTTGTTGGAGTATAACAATCAATATATTCAATATTTTTACCAGTAATGGATTTTTTAAAAATATTTTTAGAACACATGAATACATAAAGCTTAGAAAATGAGAAAATATGTGTCCACAGCAGAGTTGTTAGTTACTACCTTATATAAAGATGTATAAAAAATTAATGGTTAGAACCATGTGCACAAAGTGTTTTATATCATATACATTGTATTTATGAAGAGCAAATAAAATGTTAAGATTGTTTCCATATTTGCCCAGAGAAGAAAGCTTTGATGAATACACTCGATATTCTTTGAGACTTTTGCAAATAGTTGAATATGACTGTGTAGCATTATGTTCTGTAGAATTTTTTCAAGTAGCATAATTTATTTCATCAATGTGAAAACAGCCCAAAGTTCCAGTATCCTCACAGATCATTTATGCCAAACATCTGAGGGCAAAATTTAGCCAGTGTTATTTACTGGATTCTACCCCTTGAAATCACAAACTCATGAGACAGACCAAGAGTTCTTATACACTCACCACAGCAGACCAATCCAAGTGGCATTTTTAGGAAAGGTTGCAGCATTTAATGCCATGTGGTATGTCTGTTCGTGAAGTGGGTGGCAAGGGAATATCCAAGCTGGCATTTTGGATATGATGGGCCTTTTCCTTTCCTGAGTGACATGCCACATGTCAAGAAATACTGCTTTTCCCCCACTCCTACCACATTTACGTGAACAATTTTCATTTAGTTATTTTACCTCCCATATGGTGTTAAAAAGTCATATTAAATAAAGATTATTTCTAATTTCAGTAGTAATTTAAATGAGAAGATATGTAATAATTGTTTATTAGATACCTATCCAAGTGAAATACAACAGAATTTACAGTATTTAAAATAGATGAGTGGGGTGCCCGGGTGGCTCAGTCGTTAAGCGTCTGCCTTCGGCCCAGGTCACGATCCCGGGGTCCTGGGATCGAGCCCCACGTGAGGCTCCTTGCTCAGCAGGAAGCCTGCTTCTCCCTCTCCCCTACTTGTGTTCCCTCTCTCGCTGTGTTTCTGTCAAATAAAATATTAAAAAAAAAAATAGATGAGTATACTCTTGGAAATGTCTGAAATTCATTACCCTGAAAAAAAAGTGTTACTCCTCCCTTCTGTTCTTGAGGTGTTCTCTTGAGGGAAAAAGGTTGTTTCTGATAGTAATAAGTATTAATCTATACATAGTATAATTATAGGCTAGTTTGGGTACCTCGTTTCCTTGATATCCTGAGACTCTGGCTAGTCCATTTGTGTAATTGACTTATGATGGCTCCAGAGAACCATAAGTCCCAAAGGCTCAAATCTGATTTTAATAAATAGCAGGTAAACTGAGACAATATATGTTTATACAACACTGTTTTCATGAAATGTAAATTTTTCAAACTCACATTAACTGGGAAGGGGCCTGTAGAGAAATTCCAGATTAAAATCTGGTTTGAATCTTTGAAGATAGAAAGGTGATATCTGGCCTACATTTTCAGCAGACCACACTTCTGAATAGTGAGTGGTGTTTGGCATAAATCTAAGACTGGCACCAGACACAAATTTTAGGCGTGGGTTTTTCTCCTCCAATAATTCACTGCTCAGAGTAATTCAGGAGACAAAAACAGAAAAATTATAATGACTTTTCAGAATGTTAGAATCTATTTGCTAACATACTCTGCAGGATAAATTTTAGCTAATGCAGCAGACTTTACATATAGCCTATGGAATACTGTGAATGAAGCTTGAAGAGTTGCTTGTTCTTATTTTGCATGCAAAATAAACATTTATAGATTCATTTGAGAGGAGATATTGTAAAAATATAACCTCATCCAGGATTTCTTTTAAAACAAATGAACAAAAAGCCTATCATAGTACAGTATAGAGTTTGCTGTTTTAAGGTGGCAAATATTTGAAGATTTTCCATCTTTTCAATTTTTCTGAAATACTTTTACCCCAACCAATGATTGCAAGATCCTGAAAATATGTTCTTATTCATTTCTGTAATTCCAGTAGTGTAGTGATCTGCACATATTTAATAAATGCTTGTTAAAATTTAAGTTAATTTCTTTTAGTGCTCTCAGAGTCTGGTACAGTTGCTGCATGTAAGAGATTATCAAAAATTATTTGCATTTAATAAATAAAACTTAGAAATCACTATATTGATTAACTCAGCATTTGACATTTATGATCATTGAATGTTCTGGGACAAGTATGTGTTTCATCCTGTTCCTGTTTAAGGTCAAAACAACTAGTGTTAAATTTGCTTAGAAGAGAAACATTGATTGCTCTTTTCTAGGAAATCAAATATGTTTTTATCTTAGTATTGTTGAAAACCACCCTCAGTGTTTTTAATTTAACTTATTATATATCCTCACTCCCAACAAAAATAAAACTAAATTTTCATTATAATGCTTATATTTATGTGAAAACTAAAGCACTATATTTTCCAGATTCTAAAATGATATAGTCAATGATAATTCAGTAAATTATGATTTATTTAGATGGGCTTCAGAAATAAAACTTCTAGAAATTAAACTTAGAGAATTTTCATATATTCCATCCATAATGTAAGGTTGTTGAGCCAGAGCCTATCTAAGATAAGTACACTTACCTTGGACTTCTCTGGGGAGATTTCTACCATTTCTCCCTTAGCGGCACTGCCTTCTTTTATTAGAATTGCTCCAAGGCAGCCTGGATAGAATGGTGTTTGCTAGATTTTGTTCCACTGACATCATATCTAGAATCAGTGCAACCCACAGTAAAAAAAAGAAAAAAAAAAGAAAAAAAAAAAAAGAAACCTAGCAGATGAATTCAGGCCAACAGAAACATTCTTACTATTTTATTTTGTATTTTAGCAATGCAGGTAAATATGAAGGGAACTGGGAGAGTCACTCAAAGAACTATACCAGTGTGGAAATACCCATAGTGGGCCAGTAAATTCATTTAAAACAATTGAACTGCTGCCCTATTCAGCATAGTGCCTCATTCTTAAATAATTTTTTTATCCTTAGCAACAGACATGAGATCCTTATTTCAAGAAAAATAAGATACTTTACATGCCAGAAGATTTTTTGATGACAGTACCCCCTCCTATTCTTCATTTTTTAAAACAACAACCAAATTGGTGGGGAGGCAGCCAAAATTTGAGGTACCAATGCCTCTCGAACAGATGTCGCACCATTATTTTTTAGCTCGTTTAGATGAATAAACATGTTAAACTGTGAAGTATTACATTTTAGATTTTTTCATTAAAAAAAGAGACAATCTGTTTACTGTCCTAATTGAGACAACAATCCTTGTGGTTGCCAGTTTTGGCAGTCATAACAATGAACTATAAATATTTGAACCAACCAAGTAAATGGTGACTATAAAGGCTATAGCATGTGTAAAGTTCTGTTTTCATGGGCACCCATCTTAGTATGCCTTTTTTTTATTTCCTGACTTCTTCAAATACAATCGTGTAAATCTGAAGGTTCATGGTAAGCCTAAAAGAAATTGATTTCAATATCTAATTTCGTTCAAATTTATTATCCTTTTTAGCGTTCAACTATCCATCTGCTTGTAACAAATTGCTTCTGCAGTTGCTCCACTGAAGGTCACAAGGCAGGTCTTCATTGCGTTGCGTTCTCTGTACCTCCTAGGGTAACACAAAAAATCAGAGATTTTTTTTCTGTTTTCATATTTATAAAGTGAGGTTAAAGACATTGTAAGTCTCTTAAATTGCAGCAATTGGTTTTGTAAGAGAAGGTTTTATAAATAAACCATGTTGAGATAGAACTCTGGCTGTAATGTCCATGAGAAGGAGGTCACAGTTTTAGCTGCAGTGGTATGCTTTGCATGAAGTGCTGGCATGTGAGAAGTTTGTAGATCAAAGAGAAATAATCCAGACACAAACAATCATTTATTACACTAGTTCCCAAACATTGGTGATCTAGATAGCGAGTGCCCTTGTAGGCATCTTATTTAAGTACCATTGCTCCCTTTTCTACCCTTCACCTTTTCCACTATCTGCCCTAATTCTATACTCTAGGCAATCTCTAACATTTCCTCTCTCAGTTTGTCTGAACCTCACTTGTACGTTAAGTCGCATTTAACTATGTACTTACCGTATTAACTGCCTCTACTTTTTTTTACTTAGAATCAAGACTGTTTTTCCCACTCTCACTCCTTACCCCTTTTTTTAACACTGACCACATGCATTACACAAAACTAGAGAGAAGAATGAACCTCAGTATACCCATCACCTAGAGTTAACAATTACCAATATTTCGCCACTCTTTTGTTTCCCCCATTTTTTTTTTTTTGTAACTTGAGGTATTTTAAAGCAAACGTCAAATAAGGTGACACTTTACCTACAAATATCTCAGTATACATCTCTGACAAGAACTTTCGTTTTTTGTTTGTTATTTGTTGGTTTTTTTTTCTTGCATTACCAGGAAGCTATTATTACAGCTAATAGGATTAGTTTTTCTTCAAATCCTTTCATACCAAGTCCATATTAGAATGTCCCTAATTGTCTTCAAGATACCTTTTTATAATAGGTTTGGATCAAGATCTGTACTGCATTTGATTGTAAGCATCTTAAATTTCTTTTATTCTATAGCAAATCTCGTTTTCTTTAATGCCACTGATTTGTTGAAGAAACCACAATATTTGTCCTCTTGAATGTCCAATATTCTAGACTTGACTATTTTCATTTTGTTATTTATTTTATACCTCTATTTTTCATATTTTCTGTAAATTAGGAGTTGGATCTTAGGCTAGATTAGATCCAGATAGTTTTGTTATTGTTATTTGTTTGTTTTTAAGGCAATAGTATGTCATAGTACTTAATGAGACACATTATCTCTGGTTGTCTCATTTATGATGATGCTGAAATTTACTGGTGGATTCATGTGCTAGTAACCTGATTCCCTCCAAAATAAGGTTTATATCAACATTTTGCCTAAAGCTTTTAGCATCTGTTTATAATTATTCCCTAGGTCTATTATCTCCTTTGATGATTTTTTGACATTACAAAATGACAATTTTTTAAACGTTTTACTTATTTTTTTTTTCAAGAGAGAGTGAGAGAGCATGTGCACAAATGAGATGGAGGGGTGGGGCAGAAGGAGAGGGAGAGACAGAATCCTAAGCAGACTCCATGCCCAGGACAGAGCTTGCCCTGGGGCTCGATCTCAGGACTCCGAGATCATGACCTGAGTCGAAATCAAGAGTTGGACACTTAACTGACTAAACCACCCAGGCGCCCCAGGATGAAAATTTTCGATCATTCCTTCAGCATTTAAGTGAAATTATTGAAAAAAAAAAAAAACCCAAAAACAAAAATAAGAAACTTAATCAACTATTTGGTTACCTTAAAATATGGCTCATAACAGGAAAGGAAGGATAAATTCTTGAATCTTTGCCTTTATCAAATTTCAATGGAGATTTGCCATTGCTATTCCTGTTGTAGTTTTTATTATCACTATAAAGCCATAGATTTTACATATGTGATGTGTGTTTCAACCCAATGCAATCATCATTCTTTTCAATACTGAAATACAAATTCCATTATCATGCTTTATATCAGAGGTATTATCATTAAAATCATGAAGTTTTTATGCTTTTATATGATTTTACATTTTTCCAAAAGTAATAGCCAATGGAATCAGATTTTTAAAATAATAGGAGTAAGTGGTAAATGTGGAAAAAGACTAATATTTGCAGATTATATGATTAACTGGAAAACTAATAAGATATTGAGTAAGATTTATATAACATGGTCCATTAGAAAATAACTGTGAAAATTAATGGCTCTATCTAATAATTACAATAGTTAGCTAAATATCATAAAAACATTTATTACAATCACAATCAAAATTATGAATTGTCTAGAAAAAAATCAGCAAGAATTATGAAGAGTCTTCATTGGAATAAAGACCTTTCAGGGTAAGATAATCAAACTTTAATAAAAAGAGACCAACTGTCTCCCTGGATGAGATGATTCAATACTGTACAAATTTAAACTTTCTTCTAAATTGGAAACAGAAAAGAGAACCTTAATCCACCAGATATTAAAGTGTATTATAAAGTTATAATAATTAAAATAATCTCATAGTCAAGGAAAGTAGACAAAACAATAAAATGTGCCGTCTGGAAATAGATCAAAATATAAATATTCACTTAATGTATCCTGTAAGTCATGAAGGTGGAAAGATAGATTACTTATTAAATATATTAAAACAATTGAGTATCCATTTGGAAATTAAAAGATGCCTATACCATGACTTTAAAACAAGATTAATTTCTGATGGAATTTATTATTTCTAAATGAAAAAAACCCATAAAAATTATTAGAAGACACTACAGCATTTTTAGAATCTTTTAGTACAGAAATTATTTCTAGGCATTGATTCATGAGTCAGAAATCATAAAGGAAATACTGTTGGATTATAACACATTAAATTAAAATCTAACACGCAGCCCAGCACTCTGTGTTAATTAAAGATGTGAAGAAACAGTCTCTTTCGTATACTGCTTGGGGGAATGGTAATCTCACACACTTTCTGGAAGGCATTTTTGCAGTGTACTTTAAAAGTCTAAAATTTCATATATACTTTAGTTGCTTCCATATCTCTTTAGAAATTCTTTCAAGATAATAATGCCTGTAGTGTGCAGAAGTGCACATAGTATGTTAACCACAGCTTTGTTCATAACCTCAAAAAACCTGAAAGCAATGAAAATGTCCAGCATAAGAGTCTTTTTATACAAATCGTGTTACATCTATTAAATAAAATGTGATGGATTCATTAAAATAATATATATTTATACCTACGGATATGGAGAGAGGTGAAGAAGCACTTAAAAATAGGATACATGTGATAGGATTCTATTTTGCTTGAATGTGTATGTCTGTGTGTGTGTGTGTGTGTGTGTGTATGCATGTGAGTCTGAGTATATTTGAAGAATATTTAGGAAGAAGTAAAAGACTATTTCTGGATATTAGGTTATAAGTGATTTTTACTTCTTTATATTGAGTGAATCAATCTCCACTCTACAGAGAGGACTGGAAAGACCGTGTTTTAGTGAGCTATATCATGAGTCCAGACACCTGGTAAGTCTGTCCGTTTTTTTCCATTATGTTTTTCTATTTTTCATTCATTTAATAACCATTAAGCACTTATCAGGTACTAATAAGTCATCTTTCAAATTCCCCATCTACACACAATGTTAAGTAGTATAGAAAAAGGTGGCTCTGCTTTTTTCATAGTGAGAAATTCAGAATGTTTCAGAAAGGAACTGATATTTAAGTTCATTAATTTTCATTCAAAAAATATTTACTGAGCTCATTTGCCACATGGCAGAACTGTACTTTATGCTTGCAACAAATCCTTGAACATTATGAACAAGAAAGCAAAAATAGTACTCTTGCTCTCATGACATATGACTTGAGAGATGGTGATGGTTTCATCAAACAGAAAAAGAGGGTGAAAAAGGTATTCCAAGTGAGAAAAAAAAACCAATGAAAGAGCACAAAGACATATTAGTGCTTGGCCTATGGGGTAGGAAGGTTATGTCCGTTTGCGCTCATTGTTAACCTTCTTTCCTTCCTCTGCCTAAAACCATTTTCTCTTATTTAATCTGTAAAATGCCTACATATCTATCCTTCAAGATTTATCTATTCCCAGATAAATCCCCAGACTTTCCCCACGGAAGCCACCCAAGGCTAAGTTAGGTGATTCTTCTCTTACATAGAATCTATTCCATGATTATCCATTTATGTGCCTCTTAACTGGACTCTGAGGTCTTTAAGGAAGGAACTCTGGATTTTATTGCTTTATCTCAAATGCCAAGCGCTGCACTAGACACATGGTTTATTCCACAGTAAATATGTTTGAATAAGTACTACACCTCATTCCCATAGAACAGGATTTCTCAGCTTTGGCATATTGACATTTTGAGCCAGCTAATTCTTTGTGTGGAGATCTTGCGAATTGTAGGATGTTTAGCAGGGAACCTAGATGCTAGTATGCAACTAGATGCCAGTGGTACCTCCTCCTGCCCCTAGTTATAGTTGGAGGAGGTCCATCAAGAGGATGTGACCACTGGTTGACCCGTGAGCTGCACAGGAGCGATGGGCAAGCTGAGGCCCCTCAGGTGGGCCCCTGTCTTTGGAATGTACTTCCGTCCTCAGCAGGTTTTCACAGCCAGAAGCGTTAGTTTTCAAGGCTGCAACCTCGACCGAGCAACGTGGGCAGTACACTGACTGAACCCAGGTAAGGCCTCCTTATACTTTTAAGATTTCGTAGTGCCAGGCGCCTGGGTGGCTCAGTCGTTAAGCGTCTGCCTTCGGCTCAGGTCATGATCCCAGGGTCCTGGGATCGAGCCCCACATCGGGCTCCCTGCTCGGCGGGAAGCCTGCTTCTCCCTCTCCCACTCCCCCTGCTTGTGTTCCCTCTCTCGCTGTTAAAAAATAAACAAAAAATCTTAAAAAAAAAATAAAAAATAAAAAAAGATTTCATAGCACCGCCGCCCAGACAAGCCTTGCGCTTATTCCCTTGCTTATTAAACCTCTTTCTCCCGTCTCCCTTTGCCAGCTGTGTCTGGGGGCCTGTTTCAGATTTCACTGGGGAAGCTACCGAGGATTCAAACCAATAGTTATGACAACCAAAAATGTCTCCAGACATAGCAAAGTGTCCCCTGGGGTCAGAATGATTCCCAGCTGTACCCCTGAGAACCACCACTGCCCTAGAACTATGAAAATCACGTTGGAATGAGAACAAGGTGGAAATGGGGAAGTCTGGGACAGGACTTTAGAGTTACTTCAAGTCATTTTTCAGAGGCATTTAATTTTTGTTGACTCCAAGCATTCCTAGCTCTATACAAATTGTTGACTCAAATCCTATATTCATTCTGGTGGGTGGTGGTGGTGGGGGGGTGGTCACAAGAGATGTCTGAACTTGACCCACCTGCTGCCCAAATCCCTGGTGTTACTGCAAGCTTGTTTTGTTTCTTTTCTCAAAGGAAAGGGAGAAGGACTTTAAGATACCGATGTTATCCAACAATCTAGAACTTTTTTTCAAGAAATTTTAAACACACTATAAGACAAAACTCCTAAACCAGGAAAGGACGGCCCTTCCACCTCCTTTTATGTACGTACGTATGTATGTATGTATGTATGTATGTATGTATGTATGTATGTATTTACTACTAACAAGACACATTCAGTGCAGCCAGAGAAATTTTATACATAGGTAGCTAAATAATGAGCCTTAGAAACATAACATAATTCTTAGAGTTATCAGAAACTTTAATGTATAAATTCTTTTTCGTGGATGCAGTGTCTGACCCCCATTTTCTCTATTTTTGAATGTGAAATGACTCATATTTTAAAAAAGCATATATATGTACATGTATATTGTTGAGAGATAGGAATAAAATAAATACGTATCCATGCAACTGGTGCCCAGCTGACTGACATTTCTTATTGTTTGGCTATTTTACTTTTTGCCTTTTCGAAGAGTATATGAAGATGTTTCCCTTTAAAAAATTTCATTTTCCTGATCATCTTTATTGTTTCACCATTAGTTTTACCGTTGATTCTCTTAAGATTTCCAAGGATTCTCTGCTGTCATCGGTAAATGGATACTTTATGTTGTTCTTATCCAATCCTTATTTTTTTTTTAAAGATTTTATTTATTTATTTGACAGAGAGAGAGATAGCGAGAGCAGGAACACAAGCAGGGGGAGTGGGAGAGGGAGAAGCAGGCTTCCCGCGGAGCAGGGAGCCCGATGCGGGGCTCGATCCCAGGACCCTGGGATCATGACCTGAGCTGAAGGCAGACGCTTAACGACTGAGCCACCCAGGCGCCCTATCCAATCCTTATTGTTTGGGTTTTCCCAAACAATATTAAATAATCCAAGAATTATTTAATAGAAATTTTAAAAATATATATGTTTACAGGTAGAACAGTCTTGTTATTTATTTATTTATTTATTTATTTATTTATTTATTAAAGATTTTATTTATTTATTTGACAGAGAAAGACACTGCGAGAGAGGGAACACAAACGGGGAGTGGGAGAGGGAGAAGCAGACTCCCTGCCGAGCAGGGAGCCCGATGTGGGACTCGATCCAGGGACTCCAGGATCATGACCTGAGCCGAAGGCAGTTGCTTAACCAACTGAGCCACCCAGGCGCCCCAGTCTGTTATTTAAATTTTAAAGTTCAAGTTTTACTGCACAGCAATCAGTGTTGCTTCCATTATTTCTGTTTTATGGAACTTGCTCATGTTTTCTATTTGACCTAATACATAATTTCTTTTTGCGAATGATTCATGTACACTTTAAAAAGTGGTATATTCTATTATAGCATTATGTTCAATATTAGTACATAAAATCTACCTTATGCTGTACAGATCTTCAACACTTATTTTTCATCCATTTGACTTGCCTTATACTGAGACTGGTACATTAAAGTCTTTTATTATTAGGTACTTACTTGTTCTTGCATCTTCTGTAGTATTTGCTTTTGAACATGGTTGCTCTTTTATTTGGTATATTGATATTCATAGCTATTACATCTTTATTGTGAGTTTTGGCTTTAGCATTATAGAGTATTTTTGATACTTTTTGGCCTGATTTCTACTTTTTTTAAATATCCATACTGATGTGGGAAACAAAGGCAACTGGTGATGTTGGAGGAAATGTAGATAAAATTAAATGTCCTCATAACCTGCTGCCTATTGACAAATACTTGAGACAGGCAGAGTATAGCATTTCTCCAGGAAGCACCCAACTTGTCTTTTTTTTTTTTTTATTCTTACGTTAATCCCCATACATTACATCATTAGTTCTAGATGAAGTGTTCCATGATTCATTGTTTGTGCACAACACCCAGTGCTCCATGCAGAATGTGCCCTCCTCAATACCCACCACCAGGCTAACCCATCCTCCCACCCCCCTCCCCTCTAGAACCCTGTTTGTTTTTCAGAGTCCATCATCTCTCATGGTTCGTCTACCCCTCCTATTTCCCCCGCTTCATTCTTCCCCTCCCGCTACCTTCTTCTTCTTCTTTTCTTAACATATATTGCATTATTTGTTTCAGAGGTACAGATCTGAGATTCAACAGTCTTGCACAATTCACAGCGCTTACCAGAGCACACACCCTCCCCAGTGTCTATCACCCAGTCACCCCATCCCTCCCACCCCACCCCCCACTCCAACAACCCTGTTTGTTTCCTGCGATTAAGAATTCCTCATATCAGTGAGATCATGATACATGTCTTTCTCTGTTTGACTTATTTCACTCAACATAATACCCTCCAGTTCCATCCACGTTGTTGCAAATGGCAAGATCTCATTCCTTTTGATGGCTGCATAATATTCCATTGTATATATATACCACTTCTTCTTTATCCATTCATCTGTCGATGGACATCTTGGCTCTTTCCACAGTTTGGCTATTGTGGACATTGCTGCTATAAACATCGGGATGCATGTACCCCTTCGGATCCCTACTTTTGTATCTTTGGGGTAAATACCCAGTAGTGCAATTGCTGGGTCGAATGGTAGCTCTATTTTCAACTTTTTGAGGAACCTCCATACAGTTTTCCAGAGTGGCTGCACCAGCTTGCATTCCCACCAACAGTGTAGGAGGGTTCCCCTTTCTCCGCATCCCCGCCAACATCTGCCGTTTCCTGACTTGTTAATTTTAGCCATTCTGACTGGTGTGAGGTGGTATCTCATTGAGGTTTTGATTTGGATTTCCCTGATGCTGAGCGATATTGAGCACTTTTTCATGTGTCTGTTGGCCATTTGGATGTCTTCTTTGGAAAAATGTCTGTTCATGTCTTCTGCCCATTTCTTGATTGGAATCTTTGTTCTTTGGGTGTTGAGTTTGATGAGTTCTTTATAGATTTTGGATACTAGCCCTTTATCTGATATGTCATTTGCAAATATCTTCTCCCATTCTGTCGGTTGTCTTTTGGTTTTGTTGACTGTTTCCTTTGCTTTGCAAACGCTTTTTATCTTGATGAAGTCCCAATAGTTCATTTTTGCCCTTGCTTCCCTTGCCTTTGGCGATGTTTCTAGGAAGAAGTTGCTTTGGCTGAGGTCAAAGAGGTTGCTGCCTGTGTTCTCCTTTAGGATTTTGATGGACTCCTGTCTCACATTGAGGTCTTTCAACCATTTGGAGTCTATTTTTGTGTGTGGTGTAAGGAAATGGTCCAGTTTCATTCTTCTGCATGTGGCTATTCAATTTTCCCAACACCATTTGTTGAAGAGACTGTCTTTGTTCCATTGGACATTCTTTCCTGCTTTGTCGAAGATTAGTTGACCATAGAGTTGAGGGTCCATTTCTGGGCTCTCTATTCTGTTCCATTGATCTATGTGTCTGTTTTTGTGCCAGTACCATGCTGTCTTGATGATGACAGCTTTGTAATAGAGCTGGAAGTCTGGAATTGTGATGCCGCCGGCTTTGCTTTTCTTTTTCAACATTCCTCTGGCTATGCGGGGTCTTTTCTGGTTCCATACAAATTTTAGGATTATCTGTTCCATTTCTTTGAAAAAAGTGGATGGTATTTTGATGGGGATTGCATTGAATGTGTAGATTGCTCTAGGTAGCATTGACATCTTCACAATATTTGTTCTTCCAATCCATGAGCATGGAACGTTTTTCCATTTCTTTGTGTCTTCCTCAATTTCTTTCATGAGTATTTTATAGTTTTCTGAGTACAGATCCTTTGTCTCTTTGGTTAGATTTATTCCTAGGTATCTTATGGTTTTGGGTGCAATTATAAATGGGATCGACTCCTTAATGTCTCTTTCTTCTGTCTTGTTGTTGGTGTATAGGAATGCCACTGACTTCTGTGCATTGATTTTATATCCTGCCACTTTACTGAATTCCTGTATGAGTTCTAGCAGTTTTGGGGTGGAATCTTTTGGGTTTTCCACATAAAGTATCATATCATCTGCAAAGAGTGAGAGTTTGACTTCTTCTTTGCCAATTTGGATGCCTTTTATTTCTTTTTGTTGTCTGATTGCTGTGGCTAGGACTTCCAATACTATGTTGAATAGCAGTGGTGATAGTGGACATCCCTGCCGCGTTCCTGACCTTAGGGGGAAAGCTCTCAGTTTTTCCCCATTGAGAATAATATTCGCTGTAGGTTTTTCATAGATGGCTTTTATGATATTGAGGTATGTACCCTCTATCCCTATACTCTGGAGACTTTTGATCAAGAAAGGATGCTGTACTTTGTCAAAAGCTTTTTCTGCATCTATTGAGAGGATCATATGATTCTTGTTCTTTCTTTTGTTAATGTATTGTATCACATTGATTCATTTGCGGATGTTGAACCAACCTTGCAGCCCAGGGATAAATCCCACTTGGTCATGGTGAATAATCCTTTTAATGTACTGTTGGATCCTATTGGCTAGTATTTTGGTGAGAATTTTTGCATCCATGTTCATCAGGGATATTGGTCTGTAATTCTCCTTTTTGATGGGGTCTTTGGTTTTGGGATCAAGGTAATGCTGGCCTCATAAAATGAGTTTGGAAGTTTTCCTTCCGTTTCTATTTTTTGGAACAGTTTCAGAAGAATAGGTATTAATTCTTCTTGAAATGTTTGGTAGAATTCCCCTGGGAAGCCATCTGGCCCTGGGCTTTTGTTTTTTGGGAGATTTTTGATGACTGCTTCAATTTCCTTAGTGGTTATAGGTCTGTTCAGGTTTTCTATTTCATCCTGGTTCAGTTTTGGTAGTTGATACATCTCTAGGAATGCATCCATCTCTTCCAGGTTATCTAATTTGCTGGCATAGAGTTGCTCATAATATGTCCTTAATAATTGTTTGTATTTCTTTGGTGTTGGTTGTGATCTCTCCTCTTTCATTCATGATTTTGTTGATTTGGGTCATTTCTCTTCTCTTTTTGATAAGTCTGGCCAGGGGTTTATCAATCTTGTTAATTCTTTCAAAGAACCAGCTCCTAGTTTCATTGATCTGTTCTACTGTTCTTTTAGTTTCTATTTCATTGATTTCTGCTCTGATCTTTATTATTTCTCTTCTCCTGCTGGGTTTAGGCTTTATTTGCTGTTCTTTCTCCAGCTCCTTTAGGTGGAGGGTTAGGTTGTGTACTTGAGACCTTTCTTGTTTCTTGAGAAAGGCTTGTATTGCTATATACTTTCCTCTTAGGACTGCCTTTGCTGCATCCCAAAGATTTTGAATAGTTGTGTTTTCATTTTCATTGGTTTCCATGTATTTTTTTAATTCTTCTCTAATTTCCTGGTTGACCCATTCATACTTCAGTAGGATGCTCTTTAGCCTCCATGTATTTGAGTTCTTTCCGACTTTCCTCTTGTGATTGAGTTCTAGTTTCAAAGCATTGTGGTCTGAAAAAGATTGGGAATGATCCCAATCTTTTGGTACCGGTTGAGACCTGATTTATGACCTAGGATGTGATCTATTCTGGAGAATGTTCCATGGGCACTAGAGAAGAATGTGTATTCCGTTGCTTTGGGGTGGAATGTTCTGAATATGTCTGTGAAGTCCATTTGGTCCAGTGTGTCATTTAAAGTCTTTATTTCCTTGTTGATCTTTTGCTTAGACGATCTGTCCATTTCAGTGAGGGGGATGTTAAATTCCCCCACTATTATTGTATTGTTGTCGATGTGTTTCTTTGCTTTTGTTATTAATTGCCTTATATAATTGGCTGCTCCCATGTTAGGGGCATAGATTTTTACAATTGTTAGATCTTCTTGATGGATAGACCCTTTAAGTATGATATAGTGTCCTTCCTCATCTCTTATTACAGTCTTTGTTTTAAAATCTAATTTGTCTGATATAAGGATTGCCACCCCAGCTTTCTTTTGGTGTCCATTAGCATGGTAAATGGTTTTCCACTCCCTCACTTTCAATCTGGGGGTGTCTTTGGTTCTAAAATGAGTCTCTTGCAGACAGCATATCGATGGGTCTTGTTTTTTAATCCAGTCTGTTAGCCTGTGTCTTTTGATTTAGCCCATTTACATTCAGGGTAACTATTGAAAGATAGGAATTTAGTGCCATTGTATTGCCTGTAAGGTGACTGTTGCCGTATATTGTCTGTGTTCCTTTCTGGTCTATGTTGCTTTTAGGGTCTCTCTTTGCTTAGAGGACCCCTTTCAAGATTTCCTGTAGGGCTGGTTTTGTGTTTGCAAATTCCTTTAGTTTTTGTTTGTCCTGGAAGCTTTTTATCTCTCCTTCAATTTTCAATGACAGCCTAGCTGGATAGAGTATTCTTGGCTGCATATTTTTCTCATTTAGTGCTCTGAATATATCCTGCCAGTCCTTTCTGGCCTGCCAGGTCTCTGTGGATAGGTCTGTTGTGAATCTAATGTTTCTACCCTTGTAGGTTACATATCTCTTCTCCCGAGCTGCTTTCAGGATTTTCTCTTTGTCTATGAGACTCGTAAGTTGTACTATTAGATGTCGGGGAGTTGACCTATTTTTATTGATTTTGAGAGGGGTTCTCTGTGCTTCCTGGATTTTCATGCCTGTTTCTTTCCCCAAATTAGGGAAGTTCTCTGCTATAATTTGCTCCATTATACCTTCTGCCCCTCTCTCTCTTTCTTCTCAATCCCAATTATTCTAATGTTGTTTCGTCTTATGGTATTGCTTATCTCTCGAATTCTGCCCTCGTGATGCAGTAGTTGTTTATCTCTCTTTTTCTCAGCTTCTTTATTTTCCATCATTTCATCTTCTATATTACTGATTCTCTCTTCTGCCTCATTTATTCTAGCACTTAGCGCCCCCATTTTTGATTGCACCTCATTAATAGCCTTTTTGATTTCTACTTGGTTGGATTTTAGCTCTTTTACTTCTCCAGAAAGGGTTTCTCTAATAACTTCCATATTTTTTTCAAGCCCAGCTAGTATCTTTAAAGTGATGATTCTGAACTCTAGATCTGACATCGTACTAATGTCCGTATTGAGTAGGTCCCTTGCAGTCGGTACTACCTCTTGTTCTTTTTGTTGAGGTGATTTTTTCCATCTTGTCATTTTGTGCAGAGGAGAATAGATTAATGAGAGAACAAAATGCTAGCAGAGTAACCACGTCCCCAGAAAATATACTCTAAACAAATCAGAAAAGACCTGAAGCAGTAGGATAAGAAAGGGAAAGAGAGAAAAAAGAAAAAGAAAAAAAGAAAAAGAAAAAGATAAAAACAAAAACAAAGAAAACAAAACAAAACAACAACAACAAAAAACCAGAATGTGATCAAATATGATCTATATGGTATATATCAGTGCCACACACTAGATTTGGGGTGTATTTTGGTCTTTTAGAAGGAAGTGCCTCCCAAAATTTTAAAGAAAGAAAAACTTATATATGTACAAAAATAAGGGTTGATATGATGAAGGGATGGAATATGACTGTAAAAATGGAAATTATAAAAAATTTTATAAAAGGAATTGATAAGAAGTTGTTTGAAAAAAGAAAGAAGAGGATTTAAGAAAAGAAAAAAGAAAAAGAAAAAAAAGGGGAGAGGATGTGATCAGGCAGGGGAATAGAAAACACCATATACTAGAGATTTAGGGTATATTTTAATCTGTTAGAAGAAACTATCTCAAAATTTTAAAGAGAGAACAACTTATATATATAAGCCAAAAATATGGGTAACTACTATGAAGGGATAGAATATGACTCTAAAAATGAAAAATAAAAATGTTTTTTTAAAAAAAAAGGGATTGATAAGATGTTGGTTGAAAAAGGGAAAAAGAAAAATTCAAAAAGAAATAAAAAGACAAAAAGACAGTTAAAAAAAATTAACTTTAAAAGACTAAAGAATCATGGTAAAAAGCCATGAATTCTATGTGCATTAGTCCCCTAGCACTGGAGTTCTGCCGTTCTCGTTGATCGGTAAACTTGGTCTTGGCTGGCTGTTCTCGCTGATCTTCTGGGGAGGGGCCTGTTGCCGTGGTTTCCAAATGTCTCTGCCGGAGGCGGAATTGCCCCGCCCTTGCCCCCTCCCGGCTAAGTAATCTGCTCGGGTTTGCTCTCCGGGCTTTTGTTCCCTGCGAGCTTTCCGTACAGCTTTGGAGGCGGAGAGTGAAAATGGCGGCCTCCCAATCTCCGCCCCGGAGGAGCCGAGAACTCGGGGCCCCACTCCTCAGTGAGCCCCCAGAGAAAAGCCGTCAGTCACTCCTGTCTCCCCGGTCTCTGGCCGCACTCCGTGCTCCCCCGGCCTGCGACCGCGCGCCTCTATCTCTGGCACCCGACCCCGGGTGGAGTCTCCAAACCCAGCAGATCCCCGCAGTGCGCTCCCGCGCGACTCCTCCCTGGGGAGGAAGGTGAGTCTCCCCGGATCTGCCGCTTGTTGGGTCCCTGCTGGAGGAGCAGTAGCCCGACTGTGCCGCGGATCACGGTCTATAGCAACCCCGAGCTGGGAGTCCACGCCTCGGCTCCATCTCTGCAGCCGGCTTCCCTGCTCCGATACCTGGGAGCTCTGCCGCACTCAGGCACCCCTGGTCTTTCTGTGACCCCGAGGGTCCTGAGACCACACTGTCCCGGAGGGTTCCACCCCCGCTTAGCCACCAGAGTGACGTCCCTCGGCGGAGCAGACTTTTAAAAGTTCCGATTTTGTGCTCCGTGGTTCTATCACTTGCCAGAAGCGGCTGACGGAGGCCCCTCCCCCGCCGTCTATCCTCCCGAATATCGCCTCGGATTCACTTCTCCGCGCGTCCTACCTTCCAGAAAGTGGTCGCTTTTCTGATGAGAGAGTTGTTGCTCTTCTTTTCTTCGATCTCCTGTTGGGTTTGTAGGTGTTCAGAATGGTTTGATCCCTATCCAGCTGAATTCCTGAGAGGAGACGAAATCCAGGTCTCCTACTCCTCCACCATCTTGCTCCGCCCCCCCACACCCAACTTGTCTTAATGTTAATCCCCTGCTAGAGGGAAAAACAACCTTGGTTTGACAATAGCAAGGCTTCCAGTATCTGGTGAGTCTTCTTTACATATGAAAATCCTTTTGGAACTTCCCTTATCTTTACTCCCCCTCCCCCCAAAGTATAGAATCAGTTGCCCCTCACAATCCGGGGGCAGCCGGGAGCAGAGGTAGCAACAGCCTCTGCCATACCTCTTTCTGCTCCCGGGTCCTGTCCCCGTGCTTTAATAAAACCACCATTTCACACCGAAGATGTCTCAAGAATTCTTTTTGGGCCGTTGACTCTGGACCCCACCACCAAACCTCATATATATTAAAAAGTACATTGAATATCACACTTCCTGCTTTCTCATAGTTTTGTTTTCCTGATATATCTTTTCCCACACCTCTAATTTCAACCTTTGTAATCACTGTATGTGAGTTGGGCCCCTTGCATAGAACCATAGAGTTGATATTTGCTTCATGAGCCAATTAGGAATGTTTTTCTTGTAATGGATGAGTCAAGCCCATTCACAGTTTTTGATGTGGCTAATATACTGGTATCAATTCTCTGTATAATTTTATGTAATAGTTACCATGTTAATTTTGTTATATATGCTATGTTTCTCTGATATATCTCTGCTTTTATAAAAAGATCATTTTGGTATTTTTGAACATTGGTATTTTTATTTAGAGGTTTCTCTTATATTTACACATTTTTTTTGCACTTGAGAACATTTTTATAAAAAACCTTTTACTCTGTGGACTGTCAATCTTATATGATATCCTTGATTCTCATCCATTGCCTATAAAACAGTCAATAATCTTATTGTATTTCCTTCTTTGTCTTTTCCTTCTATTTCAAGGTGTTTTCTTTCTAATTTGCCAGAGTATATCATAGGTAACACATAATACGTACACACAACTCTTCCTTCTGGCCTTGCTACTACCCTCCTTTTAGGCATTTAATTCTTTTTTTTTTTTTTAAGATTTTATTTATTTATTTGAGAGAGAGAGAATGAGAGACAGAGAGCGTGAGAGGGAGGAGGGTCAGAGGGAGAAGCAGACTACCTGCTGAGCAGGGAGCCCGATGCGGGACTCGATCCAGGGACTCTAGGATCATGACCTGAGCCGAAGGCAGTTGCTTAATGAACTGAGCCACCCAGGTGCCCCTAGGCATTTAATTCTTAAACTTAGTTCTAACATTAAATCTATGAAATGCTAATCATTAATTCTTTTGCCAGAATTCTTCAGGTTTTGTCCTAGTTGAATGAAGCTCATCCAAACAAGGAAGGGCTCATGTGTAAAGAAGTCTGTGGATTCATAAGCGTTTAAAAGTGTTTTTCTGTTGCCTTGACATTTGAGGGGCAGTTGGCTGTTTCTAAAATACTTGGCTTGCAAGTATTCAAGTATTCAAGTCCTTGAATTTCTTTAAAATGTTGCTTTTCACTGTTGCTTTGTTTTGTATGTTGCCCTTGAGAAGTTTGATGCCAGGCTTTTTTTTTTTTTAAACAGTGATTGCAAGTAATTTGATCTTACTGTCTGTATACCCTGAATGCTTTTCTTTGTCTTTAAATTCATACTGTTTCTCTAGGATATGTCTCAGAGTTTGTTTTTGAGTTTTCAAAGATACACAGTGGGCCCTTTGAATATGTAAAAATGGTTACTTTTCTTAGTCTTCAAAATTTTTTTATTATAGGTTTACATATCAGTAACAGTATGTTTTGTTTTCCTTCTTCAAAGACTTCAATTATATGTATGTTGAACTCTCTTTGCATATCTTCTATTTCAACCATTTTCTCTTTGACCATTTTACATGTTACCTTATCATTTTTATCCTCTTGGTTTTCTTGCTTTTCTTCAACATCTCTTACTCAATTTCACTAGAATCTATTATACCTTAGATACCTTTTAATTTATTCTTTATTTCTGAGATGGACTTGTTTTCTTTAGTTTCTTTACTGAAATCAATTAACTCTTAATGATTTACTTTCTTTTTTTTCCCACTTATGGGCTTAGTTTTAAAATTTCTGATTCTTATTTATATCTATATCTACATCTATGCATATCTCCATCTAATCTCCAACTGCTTATTTGAGGATTATCAATTCAGTGAAAAATTGTGTTAGAGTGCTCTTCTGTTTTGTGGACTTTTCTTTATTCTTTTCTTCTTTGGTAGGGAGCATTTCAACAACTGAAGTATTTCAATTGAATTTTCTGTTTCCTTCTTCCATTAAGTTTGTATGGAGTTAGCTTGATTTTTTTTTTTTTTCCTATTCCTAGTCATTTTGGGGGTAGAGTCTGTAGTCCAGGAGTGCCCCCTTCTGTCAGTATAGTAAGGCCGGTTTCTTGTATGAATGCCCTAGTGGTAGGGGAGACAAGAATTGGCATGCCTTGTGTCTCTTTTATTTCTGAATTCCCCTCTTTTTTCCTTTTCACTTCTACTACATCCTCAAAGGCATAATCTTTTCTCTACTTCTAGGATTGTCTCCAGGAAGCAATGCTTTTTGAAGCTTCTAACTTCTGCGATACAACTCATTTTCTAACCTCTTTCCTATAGCTGATACTGTGAACTACCAAATACCAGACACCAAATTTTGCCACTTAGCATTGTACTTTCTTTCTCTGGGGTCTTTGCTTTGTGTGTGTATTCCACTTTTTAATGGTATCTCTTCAGCTTCTTTTTTCCTATGTTTGTCATCTACAGGCTCAAGAGATCATTTGGATGTGGTGTTTATATCTCTATAAACACTGTAAGATAACTTAATCATGATATTTTCTACTTCCTAGTAAAGCTAAAGGCTTGAGTCATTTGGGATTTTATTTGTACTGATTTTTGATATTAATCATTTTGGGGAAGACTTGAGGAGAGATTTGGTTTCAGAAGGACACCATTATATCCAGTCCCAGAATTTGCTTGGAAATAGAGTTTGAAATTGACTATTTTCTAGGTTAAATGTATAAGGTCACCTTGGATTTGTTTTCAACAGGTTTTATTATATTTTGAATTTAAATTTTTTGTGTGTAAGTTGCATATCCCTAACCAGACTCCATAATTTGAGGGGAGGGGTCTTGTAGTTTTGATTTTTACCACAGTACTTGGTATATTAATGTACACATAATGGTTTCTCAGTAAATATTAATTAGTTATTAAGACTATCATTTATTGATAAAAGAAAATATTATTATATATAATATTTAAAGTAAAACATTTGGGTTATTTATAGATCTTTTAAAAAAAGATTTCTTACTTCAGAATAAATGTTGAGAAATATCTTCTGAAACAACTAAAATATAGTTCAATTTCTTAAAAAGAAGCCAGATTTTAAGAGAAACACCCATCTGAGGACACATTCTCATGAAATAATAGAGACTGAGTAATTTCTCCAATTCATACTTCTCAATACCTTCTCTGCAAAAACACAAAAGAAAACTTATACAGTTTGTTCTTTATTTTAGCATGTGTGAAAATTAAAGTAGCAAACAATAAGGAAATATAACACATTATAATCGCTGCGATTTATTAATTCATTTAATTTATATGCAAATTATATGTTTTAATAATCATAAATTGCTTGGCATCAGGTTGTTCCTAGTAATGAGCAGTTCTAGAGATGGCACTTTTTTGAAATTCTAATAAAGCATTCCACGGAGCTCTCTTCCTTTGTGAACATTGATGCCCCTTGAAACAACCTGAAATACAGAGCTGAAATGATTTAAAACCTCAGAAGAAGGTTTTTAAGGTTGGAATAGGAAGCCACTCTTGGCTTCATGGCTAGATCTGAACATTGAAGTTAAGAAGCAATTTCAAATCAATCTGTAGAAAGATTTTACCTCTGATCATGAGCAAACAGAGGCCCTCTCTCCAGTAGGTGTCAGGAGTCATGTGATGGACACTAATGATGTCTGCTGCCTTTTATCATCTGTCAGGGACAAGTCACATTTATTTCCACACAGACAGTGAGAACATTTAATGAAACAAAACAGCATTATCGAGCTCCAGGTTTCCCAATCTTCTTTGGTCCTAGAAATGAGGCTTCAGGTTCATTAAATTGTGGCTTGTGGAGGGATACCACAATTATAGCCTACTGAACCAAAAATTATAATAAGATCCCAAAGCAAAGCTTTAATATACACTAACCTCCTCTTTCTATTTTAAAAGTTGAAATCAATACAGCAATATCACAGGTTTAGGATATATATGTTTTATCCTTCTTTAATATATATGTGCATTAAAGAAAAAATATGAAAGCTAATAAAAAAAACCTCAATCCAAATCATATTATCAGAAACATTCCCTAATAATATTTATATATTTGTGCTTTTCCTTTTAGCCTTCTAGGCATTATAGTATATTCATATTCTTATAAAAATATGTAATTTATTTGTTCCCAGACCTCAATAGCCTGTGACTACAGCAACACCCACATTTTTGCTGTCTTTAATCAAAAGAATGCATATGTAGGCAGATACAGGTCTACCATATTGCCATATTCTTTCTAATTTATTCATTCACTCAACAGATACTTAATGCATTTGTACTACATGCAAGGCACTTTTAGCAACTGGGAATATAGTAGTGAGCTAAAATGAGTAAAGTCCCTGTCCACACAGAGCTCACATTCTGGAAGAGTAGGTAAGCAGAAATATGAAATAGACAAATGAAAAAATACATAAAAATATATAAACACAGTATGCCAGGAGACGACAAGTGTTTTGGAGAAAAGAAGGTAGAGGGGTGGAGAATGAGTGTCCCCATCCTCCCACTTCCTCTGGCACAGCCACAGCTCACACCTGTCTTGATTTCACCAGACATGCTTTGACCTGAGGGCCTTTGTACTCACTGTTCTTTCTTTGTGACTCATTCTTCCTCCTCTATCTCATCTTCATTCAAACGTCTCCTTCTCATTGAGGCCTACCCTAACTTCCCTATTTCAAATTGCAACCTGATGCCACCTCTCCTGCCCCCAGCATCCCCCAGACATTTAGCATAGTCCTTTTTCTTCATATTGAACACTTACCACTTTTGAACATTATGCATATTTTACTTGGTTATTCTGTGTATTATCTATTTTTCAGTCTTCCTCCACTGGATTGTAAGGTTTATAAGGGCAGAGTTTTTTGTTTGTTTGTTTTGTTTTGTTTTGTTTCGTTTTGTCTGGTCAATCATGTATTCCAAGTGCTGAAACTAGTGCCTGGCACACTGTAGGTGTTCAAAAATATATGTGAGATAAGTGGAGATGTGAATAAGTGGTTGAATATCCAAAACTCGAGTTTTGAAGGCAAAGTCCAGGGTAGAAATACAAACGTGGAAGTCATGTAGGCTGACATTTTAAGTCATAAAATTGGAAGAGATCTCCTAGGGAATGAGTTAAAAGGAGAAGAGAGGTTGTTGGAAAAATCGTTAGGCATGTCAATATTAAGAAATCAGCAAGACGAGGAAGCTCCAGGGAGAAAGGCTGAGAAAAGTGGGGACTAAAGTAGGAACACCAATTGAGCATGGCCTTCTATGATTTGAGCAAAGAACATATTTTAATAAAGAAAAGGCCAGCAAATTTGGAGTATCTATCTTTTTGCAAAAGATAAATATGCAAAATCTCTTAAGTTTTACTGCTCTTATAAGTACTATACTACAAGAGAAGCTCTATAATTCTGAGTAGTAAAAACAATTTTTATTGTCACTCCAATGTCCAAGTGTTACAGAGATTCTAATTTTTGTAAAATTAAGCACATGCGTAAACTGCAGTGTGGCCCAGAAAATGAATAGCAAATATCTTTAATGTGTTAAGATGCACCAACTCTACTTTAGAGATTGTTAATCTACAAAATAAGACTCGAAGGGACCTCAGATTGAGATCATCCTTCTTGGGATGCTTTCCTGCTTTCTCAGTTCCCTTACTCCTGCTTTCTCAGTTCTCTTGCTCCTCTATTTTCCACATGGCACATCTTTTCCGTAGAAGCTTAGCTGTCCCACCTGATTCTTCTTCCCTTTTCCAGCAAAGGGTCTAGCTCTGTTGGCTTCACATCCTACCAACTTCACCCCGTGCTCATCCCCATCTCCTGTCCTCTCTTTGTCTACAGTGGGCATCTTCTTCCAAGCCCTTAATATTGTGCTTTCAGTTTTCTCTTCATAACCAAGTGTTATAAAAGCAATCTCTCTCAAGGCTCATCTGCATTTGCTAACTCTCCCTTTCATTCCCCACCTATTGCACTTTGACTTAGGTCCTCATATCTCCATATCTGTTCTAGCTGAGATTACTGATAATGGCCTAACTGTCCAGTTCAATGGACACTCTTCGGTGCTTACTTTGCCTGTCTGGGGATTTGACATTGTTGGAAGCTCTCTTCTTCTTGACACCTTTTCTTCTGGCTCTGTCACAACACATTATCCTTCTTTTCCACTTTTCCTCATGATTCTTTGTAGCCTCCTCTGTGACTTCCCTTTTCTCTCTCTGGCCTTAAATTTCAGTATCCCGTGGGGTTCGATCTATGGTCCATAAGCATTCCTCAGGCTTTAATCTACATGGACCCCTTGTTCCGATCTAATTAAATCTAAATAAGCTCATTCATTCCCCAATGCTCACCTGTGTTTCCCTCCTCTGCTTTTTGCTAGTGCTCTATCTACTTTCCAGGTTCTTTCTCTGCTGTCACTGCCTGCTCACTCACAGATCTATATAGTACTGGTGCTTCAGGATTCAACTGAAATGGCATTTTCTCTTCCTCCCTAGAGCACTTCAGCTGTCCCTTTCATAAGGCACTTACCACAGCTCATCAAGCATTAGAATTATTTATGAAACCCATTATTTGCCTGCAGGCTGGCCCCATGTCGAATGTCTTCTTTCCCACATTGGCCTTGGATTGCCGAAACTCAATAAATGGACTGAAGACAGAATAAATAAATAGGAATGTCCTAATGTTAGAATGACATAGTAGAGTCATAGGAAAAGGTCATTTGGTTAACAGCTTCCAGAATTGCCTACCACACTCCCAAATTAAGGACTGAGCAAACTCAGTCCTGTTGGATTCCTGCCCTGTTGAAAATACTGTGGTTGCAAAGCATCTCAGTGAGTGGTGGTTATGATAACGATTCACTGAGAAGTAGGTATCTTTTTCACAGTGCTGAATAACTGGACACTAAAATATAGAAATGCATTTAAAATATGCAAATTATAGTGGTTATCTTCAGTTACTTTCAATGAACCATTTATGTGTACATCAATACTGTTATTTCACAAGTTTTTATAATGTTTAAGACATTTATTATGTATGCCTTCACAGTTCTCTGAGTACCTTGGCAGAGTTCACTCTGAAATACAATTAACATTAATGATTATTAATAACATTTTAATGGAGCATTATATTAACATGTGAGGAGATTAGGGCTTATTACACTTATTACTAATATCCCTTATATGATAATTTTTTTTAAGAGTTCTAAAATTTATTATGCCATTATATGGGCCCCTTTTCCTTGAGCATTGCTTGGGTTTATAACTACCAAAAACTACTACATTTAATTAGCTAGGAATAAAAATAACAACAAAAGCAACCATTTATTGAGCATTATGCCAGCCTAGGCCTACTGGTAAGCACTTCTTTGGCATCATTTTCTTTGATCCTCACAGAACCCTGGGAGGTAGATAACATTGATATCCCCATTTTACATTGAAACCAAAAAGTAAAGTGACTTTTTCAAGGTCATAATCTAGAAATAATGGTTCTAGATGAGAGATGATGGACTCTGAAAAACAAACAGGGTTCTAGAGGGGAGTGGGGTGAGGGGATGGGTTAGCCTGGTGATGGGTATTAAAGAGGGCACGTTCTGCATGGAGCACTGGGTCTTATACACAAACAATGAATCATGGAACACTACATCAAAAACTAATGATGTAATGTATGGTGATTAACATAACAATAAAAAATAAAAAAAAAGAAAGAAAGAACGGTTCTAGATCTTCAAAATAAAAATGTCTGATTCCAGGGCCGGCTTTTAACCATACTTATTCAGCTTCTAGATCTCTTTGCTTTCAGTAAGACGGATATTTGAGTAGGTGACACCACTTCCATCCAGTCGGCCACTTCCCATATTTAACATTGGTAAGGTCATGTTGCACTTGGCTCTAGGAAAAAAATGTTCCCAAATAGGAAATTTTATTAAACATCCTATGGAATGCAGTGTGTTTACTGCATTTGCATCTCCAAAATCTTTTATTTGAGAAGCACTAGCTTAAAAGAAAATGAGCCTGGCTTCATTTTATGTACTCACAAAAATACATTTTAAACAATCCATTCTCTACCCTTGACTGCAGTCAAGTTGTCTGACCTGTTTTGGAACATCAGAGTGAAGTTTGCCCACCTCTAGTCTTTCAAAATTTCGAATTTTAATGATTCCATAAGGATATCTAAGTTAGATGGATGAACTTATATTAAGTTTCTTTGAAGTTCTAAATAAGGAATATTTGAAAGCTAAGAGACCAGTGCAATTGAGACATAGAAATTCTTACAGACTTCATATGGATTGCAGACTTCGATTTCCTCCCACCAGCATTTGCCCTACTTTTCCTATCTGAAGATCACTCTCCTTGACAACCAAGGCAGAAAAATCATCAGACCTTATCAGATCTGTTCTCTGCTTGTCATCTGTCAGCATTGTACAATTGGACCTGAGCCACAGGCAAACCTGGACCTTCCCTGCTCTTATTTGGAATATAGGTAAGTGAGACTTTTTATATATTTGTCCAATAATTTTCACTCACTTCAGTTCATTTAGGGGCTAAGACTTCCTGATGAATAGTATTCTCTAGAAATATCTGGTACTATGTGTTCTTCTTTAATATACTCTTGTACAGTGAAATCTATTGGAAAGCCTCCTTTGGGGATATATTTGACTTCTGAAGTGATGATTCTATACCATTTTGAATGAACAGACTTTTAGGAACCTGATGAAAGCTCTGGATACCCCTTCCTCAAATAGTACACCTAGCCATCCAAATTTCCTATAATTTCAGGGAATTTATAAATCTAAGACTTTCGTCCATGAACCCTTGTGGACAAAATTCTGATTACAACCACCATTATTGAAGAGTTTCTCATTTTCATTTTCATTAAGATTACCACAATTATATCAAGGCAATTACAATTTTAATATAAGTAACTTAATTTTAACAATATTTGTTGTAGGGTCTCCCATCACAAGTTTATACCTGTCTTTACTCTGAATATTTTTAAGTCTGCCTTCATAAGACTTGGTTACCACCTGTGTTTTCTAACACAGCTGTTTTGTATTACTGGTTCATTTAAGGCAGTGTGTATAATAGCAAAAGTCAAGGTATTTAATAACTCTAAGTGACAGTAGTCCCATCTGCTAAGTGTGATTAGGATCTACTTCATTGCTTGTTTGTTTGTTTGTTTGTTTGTTTTTTAATGGGTGAGTATTAAATGGGAACATCAGCTCCCCGACCCCAGAAATGTCATTCGTTTTGGTAATTGCTGTTCCTGAGTTCTTGTCCAGACCAGTGCCTGGCCCATAGTAGGTGTGTCATGAATATTTATTGAATGAATCAATAAAGCACACAGAATTCTTAGCAGGTGGTGTGTCCTTAGTAATGACTTTTTAACCACAGTGATGAAAATGTTTTGGAAGTGAAATAATCCCCAGACAGGTGAAGAAGTCTCTGGAACAAGCCATTTAACTGTTTTGCACGTGCAGCAGACGTTCCGCTTGTTCTAAGTTCCCATTGCTACTTTATATTTGTTGTCGCTTCCTCAGAGAGGCCTTCCCAGCAAGCCTGGCTAAGACTCCCAACTCCTATGCTAAACCAGGAATTCTCTACTATTTATGAGTCTCAGATTCTTCATAATCTATTACTTGATGTGTTTAATTTGCTCATCATCTCTTTCTCCTGCCAGAGAGTCAGTTTTGTCAGAGTAAGGACCTTATCTTGTTCAGTTGTCATGGCCATAAGTCATCTGAAGTGCCAGACATATAGTAAGCACTTAACAAACATCCATTGAAAGAACAAGAGAATGACACCTAACTCTTACTCATCCTAGGACTAGTTAAGGTTTTCCTCACACCTGCTAGCATGGGTAGGGCCTAGTCTCACAGAATGTGGAACTCTACTTGCTCTCCAGAGGGCCCAGCTTTGCTCATCTTACTTTTCCAGAAACAATCCTGAGAGCTATTATTCAGATCCTGTTCTCTCTGTTTGCCATGCTTTAAATTTCCCTTGTGATCTGCATAGCAGACACGATTGGTTGCTGACCCAGCAGCCATTTTCCCCTTTATCCTTCCTTCAGAACCCCAGTTCTGTTCAGGTAGCCACACTTCTGTGCACAGCCATTGCTCCAGGGGAGGTGAGGCCAGCCCCAGCCCCAGGGAATGGGTCCTGATTAATCTAATCCAATCATATGGTCTTGTTCCCTTTTCTGGTGATTGATTTAAGTATGGACTTGTGACTTGGTGTTGGCTAATGAGATGCGAGGGGCATTTCTTAAAGTTTTCCTGAACTGGTAACAAAGTAGACATAACATCATACTCTAAGTTTTAGAGCACTCTAGAGAGTGCTAGAATGTAAGAATATAAGAGAGCAAGAGTGAGAGAAAGAGCCACAATGAACAAATACAAGAGACAGAGAGAATAAGAAATGAATACAAGAATGAGAGACAGAAACGACAGGCAAGACTGTGACGGAGAGAAAATGAGTCCAAGAATAAGAGAGAAAGAGTGTATATAGAGACCAGCTAACTGAAAAGCCCTAACTCTATACTATTTTCCAAGAGGATGAGCAAATAAAAAATGACTCTTCTATTGAGTTGGCAGCAAGAAGCTTCCCGTAGAAGCAGAAAATTCAAAGTGGATTTTTCTACCTGCCGCTTACCACTGAATGACTATGTAATAAGTTTTTATTCTATTTCTTAGATTATGTTGGAGCTCTTACATATGTCTTTTAAATACTTATGGATAGAACTGAACAAACAAGTTACATTTTAAATATCCAGAAACCTGGAGTTTCTGTAGAAATGTTATTATTATTTTTTTCAAGATTCTCAGCCTCTATTTGCATGACATCATTATACACTCCCTGTGAAGGATGCCAAGGAACGGCCACAGGTGTCTGGCACGCTCTGACTATGGCCAGGAGACCCAGATCATTAGGATAATGGCCACAAGTCATCCTGTGTGGCTCTGTGTTGGAAATCAAAACAAGAGGCAAAACCAATGTAAGTGCAGTTAATTTAAGGCCCTTTCTCTCTATTTATTAAAGCTAATTGCAAGTCTGGCTTACAATTAACAATTGCCCAAAGGATTAAAACGCCATGTCACTTGACATAACCGAGTGTCCATGGCACTGCCCCCTGGATTTAATATTTCCAGGAATGGAGCTCATTGCCTATGGTGTTATGGCTGGAAAGAGTCCTGCTGTAAAATAAGTATCCACAATATATTGGCGACGCCAAAACAATTTATGATCTTTGTGACAGTCTATACTGGTTTCCGGTATTAAAACAATACGGCTGGAGGCTAATTAATGGATGCAGGTAGGATGCTCCAGCCTGTAAGAAGGAGGTGGCCTGTTCCCTCACCGGCTGCTGGCTGCAGCTCTCATACTGATTTCATGTTGTTGCCACCTCATTAGAAAATTAGCTTTTAATTAACTTTGGAAGCTGTTGCATGGGTTTCGATAGGAGGCATACATTTGTACACATCTTGTTGCAGAATTAAACTGCCCCTTCGTGTTTCTAATGGGCCTCTCCTGCCTTGCCGAAAAGCAGCAGTCTAGCTGCTTGCAGGCAGCAGCTCCGTGGGTAGCAGTGGCCACACAGCTCCAGCCTGCTCCCAATTACAAAGAGATGTCCTTTCGTGCCCTCGTGGGCAGCCCCGTACTCCAAGGCCGCTTGAGACATTAAGCGGCAGCAGAGAAGACCACAATCCCAGATGCTCCCCTTTCATGCTTCTGACCCCCAACCTGGCTTTAATGGCACATAGCCTGGCAAGAATGTGCCTTACCTCATTTTTATATTTAAACATCTCTGCCTGAGCGCAGTGGTGATAAGCCTACAGACAAGATAAATAGCTAGATTATCACTCTTCTCTCCAGGGGAAAGTCATGCTGTCAATTAGGCTAATGGGGGTTCCGGGTTCAGCTTTGGCATGCCCTAACACTAGGGAAGGCTTTTTGCCCTGCATAGCTGCAAAGCCCAAAGATGGATCTGAAAAGTGGCTACGACCCTAGGGTGGCCAATCAGCAAAGAAGGAAGTCAAGAACCTGATGATTAATCATCTGCCACAACAATGGGAGGGCAAGGAAGATGAGGCCCATGAGACCAGATCTTTTGAGCTTTATTATAATTATACATTGCCTCTTTCAATTCTATTTGGTGGCTTAAAAGGAGATATGGGTGCTTTCTGTTTAAGAAGTGAGGCTCCATCCTTTACTAAAAATAAGTGTTCTTTTGTCATACTTTTTCAAAGCACTTACACTGACATCTCATTTGATCTTATTACCAGTCTCTGAGGGACTTAGGGCAGGGGGCATTTTTCTCATTTTGCAGCTGATGGAACTGCGACACAGTGGAGTTTAGTGATTTCCCTGTGATCACACAGCCAGTTGGTGACGGCACCAGAATGAGCGTCCAAATAATCTAACTATCCTAAATATTTATTTATGTTTCTCTACTGCATCATCCCTTGCCCTCCAGCCACAGAAATTAAATTATGACCTGCTGACAAACTACTTCGCAATGCTGTTACGTTATTTGTTATGTATAGGAGACAAACCTAAAAAGTAACTCCTTCTGGTAAATAGAAATAATTTAATGCATAATTGGAAGGCATAGTATTAGCCCTGATTTATCCTACAATTTGGGCAACAGAGGGATCACGTGTTTTAGACACCAGCAGAAAATGACAAACTGTGTAATATTGGGATTTTCCATCCCAAAGACAGGCTCTTTGCAATTCGGAGGTTGGATTGTAAGCAGGGTGACTGCACAGTCTCTTGATTCATGTGGGCAGATACCAGTTCCAGGTGTTGTCTAGGTAGTCCATTGGTTTTTAGCATTTGTCCTGAACAAAAATGGATTAGTTGTGTAGTAAATTTTCTGGCACCCCAATTTTAAGTCAAAGATTTATCTTCTAGTTATATTGTTTCACTGAGTAACCAACCCTGCCACAGCCTCACTGTTGGGTGTTTTATTGGTTGTACATTTCCAGTGCTTCCTGGGAGCAGATGGGTGATAATGAAGATGCCAAACATTTACCGGGCACTCGCTCTGTGCCCAGTGCCACACATTCTGCTCTGCCTGCATCATGACCCTCTTCAGTCGTCCCAAACCCTCGGAGGTGGTTACCGATATCACCTGTATTTCACGGAGGAGGAAACTGAGGCTCGAAAATGGGGAAAACGGGCTGGGTGTCAGGCCTCCCAGGCCACACTTACTAGCTTCACCTAAATGACTGCTTTCTTGAGTTCTTTCTTGAGAAAGAAAAAGAGTCACATGAGGTGCTTTATTGAAATGCATATTCTAGGGCCCTTTCTCAAAGACTGATTTAGTAGAGTGTAGGAATTTCCCTTTTTAATAAGCCCCCTATGTGATTCTGTTGTTCATGATTTCTCAACCACAATTTGAGAAACACTGATCTCTATATTTCTAAGTATTAGAAAATGTGGGTCTGAGTAAAGATTACCAAGTAGGCTGGATGAGGCATGGATCGATCTTCTATTTCATAGAAAATCCCTGAAACAAAGAATAATAATGGTGGGTATTAGGCACCTGATTTGCACTACACACTTTCACATTTTTATTGCATTTAATCTTTGCAACAATCCTGTTGGTGTGTGTGTGTGTCTATGTATCTGTGTGTCTGTGTGTACATATTTTACTAATAAAAAATTGAGACATACAGAAGTAAAATAGCTGTTGATAAGTTATACATCTTGGTAGTGGTATAGGGATACAAACTTGGATAGTGAACACAATTCAAATACTTTATATTTGTTTATATGGATTGAAATACATGAAAATTTTAATGATAATTTTATCTACTATAATTATGTTCTAATAGTTTTTGTTTTCTTCTTTGTACCTCTTTATTTTTCAAATTGCCTTCAGTCTATTGTTTTTATGATCAGAAAACAATAGCAACATAAAAATATTCTTATTTTTCCTTAGTTGGCTTTTCCAGCAGTAAACTCTGAAATAGGGATTCGAGCACAATGAGTTTACTTGGGAGGTAACAAATGGGAGCCCTGGTAAGGAGTGGAGAACAGAGACAAGAAGGAGGATGATGCCCACACAGGCTCTTAATGGGCAGATTACCACTGTGGGCAACTGGGACTCGGCCCTGCCAGGGACCTTTGGAAAACTGCATAGAGCACTCAACCCTCAGGTGGGTTGCAGAAGTGGGGGTGTTAATCCTCCAACTGTTCCTCATCATCATTCCCCATCATTTGATTGAAAGTGGCCCAAAAAATCATATTAACATGGGCAGAAAGAACCATTTCTTCCCTCACAAAACCAAGGGATGATTAGGGATATATATAGTTAAATCTTAAGGGAAAATCGGAACCTTGAACTTCATTCCCCCCCATCTTTCTCTTCTCTTGTCTTTTTCTTTCTTCTCCTTCTCCTCCTCTCCCCTCTTTTTCTCTCTGTCTTTCTCTCATCTGCTTTTCCCACCATCTTAGTTTTTTCAGACCACTTCCATTCACATATATAAAAATTCGATCATCAATAAACTCATTCCCCATATTTCATGGATTTACACAGCAAAGGCTTATATTTCTTTTTGCATATTTTTCAAAAAGTTCTACAGACAGATTCTGATTGTTTCGACCTCACAATCCAATTGGAAATTCAACTGCCTGGGGAGGGTATGGAAGAATAATATGATTGGCAACTTCCACTAAGCCAAGTGATTATAGTTGGGTGAGGAGCAGCTCCCCAGGAAAAGAGAGTGCTGATTCTATAAGAGGGAGAGCTAAGTTTCCAAATTACAGGGATGTTATTCTATTAAGAAGAAGAGAAGGAAGAAACAAAGACAGCTGATGCTAAATTCATTTAGCTGGGGCAGACAGAATAGTTGTGATTCCCAGGGCATGGGAACTTGGACACGGTCACCAGGACACTGGGACCCCTATGGATGGTGATGAAAGAAACTTAGATGATCATACAGAGGTATGATTCCTACACTGCAGCATGCCTAGGAGCCAACTTGATGCCAAGCCCTTTAGGTAGCAACTGGTGCAATCTTATAAAGTCTATTTCATATCCACCTGGATTGGTCTGAACTTAGGGGGAAGGGTGAAAAAGGAAAATTTAGTTTTTGGTGCTTAAACTTCATTCATTCATTTCTTTGGTAAATACCTATTAAGTGGTTTATATGTGTTAAGCTGTGTTTAGGACAGTGAGCACAGTGCAGTAAATGAATGGGAAGATGCTTTTACTACCCACAGATGTTTAGATGACATTTCTACCATGTGTTTCTCCAATTTCTGCTCTTGCAATGTAATATTGAGTAAGTAGGAAATTGCTATAGCACCCTTCCTTTCCTACACAGGTAACTCATTTCAACAGTAGACTGACTTCTAACAGTGTCAAATATGTTAAATCTTTGTAGAAGCATGTCCAACAACTGGATTTCAGTTTGTATTATATGGATGAGGGACAAGTTTTCAAACTAATCCCTGATAAGACACTTCTATAATTAGATAAATGAGAATGGCTTTTATTTGCTTATAAATTACATTATTTGACTAATCAAAGTAGCTTCTGTGGCTATGCCTATCTTCAACAGGTTTCCTTCTTTTTATCCATATCCTTTATTATTATTATTATTATATTATGTTAATCACCATACATTACATCATTAGCTTTTGATGTAGTGTTCCATGATTCATTGTTTGCGTATAACACCCAGTGCTCCATGCAGTACGTGCCCTCTTTAATACCCATCACCAGGCTAACCCATCCTCCCACCCCTCTCTCCTTTAGAACCCTCAGTTTGTTTCTCAGAGTCCATAGTCTCTCATGGTTCATCTCCCCCTCCGATTTCCCCCCCTTCATCCTTTCCCTCCTGCTATCTTCTTCTTTTTCTCTAAAGGTCATCTGCATCATTTTCCCGATTAAGAAAAAAGAGAATTCTTTCTTCAGTGGTCCTGTATAAAAGGAATCCCAGAAGTTTGCTCTTTCCTTCTACCTCATGTCTGCAATTTGATGGCTTTTAGTTGCATAGCTCACGAGGTTAGGATTCTGTTATGAAATTTAACCAGAAAAACCTTGTATGAAACACATGATTAAGTCATTTTTTCCTATAAGATTGATTTTAATTAAAATAGCAACATAAATCATTGAACTATTTACTATGAGATGTATCTGAGAAAATGTTAGCTATTTTACTGTAATTTTAAAAACATAAACATATACTTTGATGTTCAATTTAAACATGGTATATGTGGTCATGTTGAGTTTCTGTTCGGAGAGTAGATTATTTTTGATGTGGCTTTCTTCATGATTCTAATGTTTCAGGGAAGGCTTTGTGAAGAAAAAAACACAGAACTCTGGTTAAAATAAACTTATTTCATTAAGCTATGTTTAAAATGTGAATAAAGTAAAATAAAAAGGCCATACTTTGTAGTAAAAAATCAAATACTGCCTGAAACTGAAGTTGAGGTTTACAGAATCCTAGAAGTTCATTTTCCAGGATTCAGAAAAACACTTTCTGAACTAATCTTTTTAAAACATTTTAGTGTCTCAATTACTACTTTACATATAGAGGTTTAGAATATCTTTCCTACTCCTGTAAGAATTTTGAAAAAGTTAAGTGAGAGAAGGAACATGAAAGTACTTTTAAAACACTGTTGTCATGTTATGTGAGACTGTTCCGTGTTTATAAGCCTTTCAAACTTTTTTATTATGAAGACTATGGGTCAGTGGCTCCATGTGGCCCCCCACTGGTACCAGGCATATGGTCAGTTTTCACACCAATGCACCATCATAGCAGTGGTCAGTAGAATAAGTATTTGTGTGTGTGTGTTTATAAGCAGTAGATACATATAGATGTTAGGTAGCAAGCTATATTCACACACATACTCATATATATGCACTTATATAAAAAGGTGTATTTTATGTTTATTATTTTATGAGGTAATAACATCTATAAATATCTTGAGCTCAGGGATTCTGCCTCATTCATCTTGTAACAGCCACAACTCTTACTTAAGCAGAGTAGACTTTTAACATACATTTGTAACATCAATAAACATACCATTGCAAAATAGAAATATTCAGGGATATTAAAAGATATTAGCTCTGAAAAGTCAGAGGTAATTAAATGGTCTGAAACAGAATGCACATGGAAACATGAAATAAAAGTACATGAAAGATAAGTATTAGATTTCCTCAAAAGTTGAGATAATAGGGCAACCTAACAGAGACTATAAGAAAAGATTACGTTTAAAGCATTAAATACACTCAAAAAGAAGGAATTTAAATAATGAGAAAAATTTCATTCAAATATGGCAAAAGAACATGAATGTCTCTAAAATATATATAGCTTCAAAAAAAAAAAAGGTTGCTTAAGATATTAAGGTCAATAATTAAAGTTAATAGAGTCATATCATCCAAGTCAGTAGAGTATAAAGCTCAGAATAAAGAAAACCCAATCAATGTAGGAAAAGGCAGAGAAAGAGAAAAAATAAGCAGAGGAAAAACTATGGTAAATATTAAAAGAAAATAGTCACAATAAATGTAAATGGACTTTGCCTTTTGAAAGGCAGATCCTTATGTTGGGTAAGGAAGTAAATCTCATTTAAATGCTAGTTATGAAAGACACACCTAATGCATAAGGATCTTGAAAGTTTGGAAGAAAAATGAGAGAAAAATACATAGTAGGTATTTTCTAAACAACATAGTGTTGCCAGATGAAACACAGGATGACCAGTTAAATTTTAATTTCAGATAGACAAGGAATACCTTTTACTATAAGTATGTCCCAAATATTGCATGAGCAAACATACTAAAAAGAGTTCATAGTTTATCAGAAAGTCAAATTTATTTAACTGTGTACCCTATAATTATTTACTAAATCTGGCAAACCTTAATGAAAACATTGTTGTTCTAGCTATATTAATATCAGATAAATGGTTTAGAAGGAATTTCTTTAATAAGGCACAAACTGCATAAGCCATAAAGTAAGTGATAGATACATCACACTGCATTAAAATTTTAAAACTTCTGATCAGATAAGACACGATAAACAAAGTGAAAATACAACACACAGACTGGGAGAAGATATTTATGATTCATATAACTGGCAAAAGATTAAAATTGAGAATTTATAAGTTATGTCTACAAATTAGTAAAGAAGGAAGGAAAGGAGAGAGAGATAAAAGCAAAGAAAGAAAATAACTCACTTGAAAAATGATCAAAGTACATGAATAGACAATTCCAAAGTGTAAACCCAAATGTTTGATATTATAAGATGACAAACTTCACTAATAATCAGGAAAATTGAGAGTAAACTAATCAAGAGCTGACATTATTGCTTATGTGACTACCCAAAATTTAAAATTTTGCCACTATAGGTGTTGAAGAAGATAAATTATAAAAACCAAATAATTTTGGGGTGCCTGGGTGGCTCAGTCATTAAGCGTCTGCCGTCGGCTCAGGTCATGATCCCAGAGTCCTGGGATTGAGGCCCACATTGGGCTCGGGCTCTCTGCTCAGCGGGAAGCCTGCCTCTCCCTCTCCCACTCCCCGTTTGTGTTCCCTCTTTCGCTGTGTCTCTCTCTGTCAAATAAATAAATAAAATCTTAAAAACAAACAAACAAATAACTTTTACATATATAAATTAGTAAAACAAATTTGGGGGGGAATCAATTTGACAATATCTAATAAAGGTTGCACAAAGGAGTGTTCTCTTTGAACCAGATGTTCTCTTCTGACATGTATATCTAGAGCTATACTGTCAAATACGGTAGTCACTAACCACATATGGTTAAATTTGGTTAATTTAAATTAAGTAACATTGAAAATTCTCTTCTTTGCTTGTACTAGTCACATTTCAAATGCTTAATAGCCATCCACATGTGTGGCTGGCGGCTATATTTGACAGAGCAGATATAGAACATTTCATCATTATAGAAACTTCTGTTGGATGGTGACCCTAAGACTGTCTTGAACAATAATTTCTACAAGGAAATATTTCTTTTCATTCTGGCTTCCTGCCCCACCCCCACCCCTCTACAACCTAGCAGAAGTGTCTCCACCTTACCTAGCAGCCATTGCTTTAAGATAATTCATCTCAAAGGCATTTCCTATCTAATTTAGCCTAAGCACATTAAAAACATTAGAGAAATAACTTACTTTTGCCTAAGTATATAAATAAATGAATATAAACACTGAATTTTAGGAAAGAAGCTGAAAGTGGCCCATCTGCCTAAAACAAGTCTACCAAACTAGAGACACATGAGCCTGCAGATATATTTTGTTTGACCAGTAGTTTGTTTTTGTTTTGTTTTGTTTTGTTTTTAATTGAGCTAGTGTCCAACACTTAAAAATAAAAAAGATTTCCTTAAATACAAAAAGGTGGTCTGGCTTCTCTTAAAAAAATAGAAAAATCTAGAAAACTGAGCTACATCTTCTGCCAGAAAACCCTGGCTAGCGGGAAAACCTTGAGTAGTGGGAACTTCCTTTTGGTAGAGCACAGGCCTCCCAGTAGACCTCAGTTCTTCACCACTTCCCTCATTTCTGTCATCTGCCTGGCCCCTGTGGGCTTTTGAGTTTGTGACTCCTGCTCCCAATATAGAAAAATGATTTCATTTCTTTCTAGCATACCCAACACTCAAGGGCTCCCAGCTGTGTTGTAGTTGCATATGGTTGACATCAACTTACATCAGAATAAATCTTTGACTGTCACTTGAACTTGAAAAGTCTAAAACATCAATTGATTGAATTGTGTTAAGATATTTTAGTATGGGCACATGATTCTCTGCATATGTTAATTTCTGAGGTTTTAATTATATAGATATGTTTGTATTTATGCATCTGACAACTGTTATTTTGAGGAAATAAAGGTGAAGGTCCAGCCGTCCTCAGCTGTTAGAAGCTAATATTGTGTTCACAGATGCACCAGAAAAGGCTAACACTTTGTTATTTTGTTTACACCTGAGTTGGGGAGGGAGAGGGGGAAGCACAGTGTAAATAAACATAATGTTTTCAAGGAACATAAATGTTAAAACCAAGTGGCTAATTACTTTTAGGGAAGAATACCTGACTATTCTTCACATCTGACCTGAATTCCTTCTCTTAATTAATTAGGCAGCAAAAGCATTAACAACTATTCAGGCAGAGGTTAAATGGCCATTCTTTAGGGATGTTGTAAAAAGAATTGCTACTTTGTTGAGTTTGGACACGATTTCATTTAATAATGTGGTCTCGACATCTGGGGGTAAAACAAAGTCAACAAGTTTAAATGGTTTGGGTGACTGGGGACAGGGTGGAGTTTAGTGGTAAGTCTCCAGCTAGAGAGAGATACTTAAGACTTCCTCTGGAAAAAAAGCAGAAGGATAAAAAAGCAGGAGTTGGGGGAGAGAAACATCTCCTCATTCTGTTTAAACTTTGTTGCCAACCAAAGATGATGGAGAAATTAGAACTCCAGTGTGTTTCACACTTCAGTTCATAATCCATTTGTAGGTCTTGAAATAACATCAGGAGGTAATTTTTAAACAATATTTAATCTTTCTGTGTGATCTGCTTCTGGTACTTTTTTTTTCCTTTTTTTTTTTTTTTTAATTTTATTCTATTAAAAGAAAAGATTGACTTTTTTTTTTCCCCATTCTCTTTCTTGGTCTTCTCTTTTCACTACACACTTGATAAAGAGATGAGGTAAAGTAAGAAGAAAGAGTGCTGCAGACAATCCATTAGCTGCCGTCCTATCCTGGGCCGTGGCATCTGGTGCATTTATTTTTTCTTTAGCCCTCTTTCCAGAGTTTAAAGAAAAGTCAAACCCTCTGACATTCCATTGAACAAACAACAGGGGCACGCATTTTCCTGAATTGTGACACCTAAAGTCTAAAACATTAAGGGATACTAAGGTGTAAATGATATGGGCTGATTCACAAATTTCATTAATCCATTGTATTCACATGGGTATCAATAAGAATTCAATAAAAGGGAATCAATTTACTCCAGCATCTTTAAGCAGGGAGGAATTTTCTATACGGAATGAGATGGATTACAAAATCATCCTGAGAGCCGAAGAAATGGCTTTCAAGAATGCGTCTCAAATGGCACGCTACAGAACTGAGTCATCAAAGAAACTGTATCATGAGCAAGTTAAGTGAAAAAAACTTACTCTTTCTTGGTATCCCTGTGCCTGATCCAGAGCCTGGAATGTTTATGGTGAGGAGCACCTCTAGGACTTAGACCCTAGGTCTATCTCATTCCTTCTGCATCTGTGTTACCACCACTCTGTTCAAGAGTGCTAGACTACTGGCATTTTGTATTCTTTGGCAACTGACTTGTTCTCTGTGAGCTTTTAATTCCTTATCTATAAAATGGACCTAAACTTTCATAAAGTTAGCTTAGGATCAAGAAAGCAAATTCTTGCGCAAGACCTGATGCAGTTGTTAATTCCATTCCTTTTTAGAAAGGCTAATATCAACATGCAACAGCTCATGTAGCAATGTTTTATTTTGAAGCAAACAGTCAACTTGATGGCTTGGAAAAATGGAACACCAGTTGCCTTTTTGAATCACAGAGGTATTTATAATGTTTAGATTTATAATGATAAATTATAAGAGGGATTTATAATGATAAATCCATGCATGCCATTGAGTCAGCCTGAATGAACTGAAATTAGTGTAGTTCTTCCCTACAGAAATAGTGCTGGCAAATGACAGTGGACTAGATTCTAAGTAGCTTAAATTTTCTGTATAAATGAAATACAAATGATCAGTTTGATGAGCATAGCTTTTTTCTTAGATGATAACAGTTTAGTGGAAAAAGTGTAGCTTTTGAATTGGCTTGAGTCGCTGTTGTATGATTTATGAGCTATGTGATCTTAACCTATGTTCTTAACCTCTCTGAGCTTCAGTTTCTTCCTGTGTAATAGCATTTGGTACATAATAGGTACTCTATAAATCATGTGGCATATAATAGGTACTCAGTGAATAATGGGTATTATTGTTGTTGTTGGTTTTATCTTTATCTTAATTTACTTTCTACTACTTTTACTTGGCATAGTCCCCAGGTAAACAAATGCTAGCATAGTCTGGTGGAAAAACTCTAATGCACGTTCTTCCTTTCCGAAAGCCTTGAACCATCTTGCTTCTTTGCTCAGGCTCTGACGTTTTGTCAGTAGATCTTTGCTACAGTCTCCTCCATGCAGTAGTCTATCTTTATTGTCTCTGACTTCCCAACTAATAAACATCAGTAGCTCTTCCAACCAAAAGCAAGATAAAGTTCTCATCTTTTGCTATTTCTGAAAGAAAAATTGGTATATGACATAGCCCTGGGAAATAATATTGCTGAGTTGATCTTTACTATTGTTATTTCAAGACCTGCACTATCAGAATTCCTCAAAGAAAAGAATATTTAAATAGTTCATAGACAAAACATTCATTGAAGTGATGAAGTCAGAATCCATTTGTTCTAAATAAGTGTAGGAGAACTGGATTATTTTCTCTTGATTGCTTTGATAGTAAATTTAATAATAGACTAAGGAAACAGAAAAAAAAAAAAAAGAAAGAAACAAGACTCTTTAAATTGGCCATCGGTTGGAAATGAAGCAGATCCTGGCAAGCAATTTTACTGTGTAAAATAGATTATGTTATGTCATATTGACTGATGATAGATCTTTTAGGTACTTCACACATACTAAATAATAACATTTTACAGTATATAACAATTACAAAATTAGACTTGGCTTGCTTTTGAATGGTGAAAATCCTTTTTCAGATTATAAGTATTGTGACAAAATCTGTGGGTGTAGTAAGCCCTTGGGTATCAGCGAGTCTGAACTATCAAGCAAATAAAAGACACACAGCCTATATTTTCTCATGGAGTGAATAGTGCCAAACATAAATATTGCAGCATTGAACATAAAACACCCTATGTAAAAATATAGACCTTGTTTGTTTGATTCCCCTAATGCTTTAAAAAAGCTTACATCAACGGTACTATAAGTACTATATTTAAGAATCTAATTCAATTTAAGGGGGTTCTACACTGCCTATAAATTTTTCTATTGAATTACTGCCTATTTTCAATTTGAGGCAATGCATTGTTCTATGCCAACAAACCTTGTTAGGTACTTAATAATAGCAATAATATATAAGGAGCGATTAAAGTGCTTGTTGAAAATTAGTCATTATTAGTAATTACTGGCAACTTCTTCCCATTGGAGTCCAGACAATATGTTTCAAGGACTATTCTTACTTTTTAAACTAATTTAATGGAATACCTACTATGTGTATGGTCATATTTAGTTGCTTTTTATATTTACTTCAATTAATCATTTTACCAGTCCTTCCAAATAGGTTTTTTAGGGAAGAATCTTTATCCATTATCTTTATATTTCCATAGAGAGGGCTTTTCAGATTTTCTCCCAGTTTGGGGAATTTTGAAGGGAACATTTCTGGCTTTATTTTCTCCACTGCATGCTTGCTCTTCCCAATAGGTAATAACACTGTTGGGCAACCAGTGGGTCACAGCCCATACACCACCCCCACGGTCACCCTTCAGTAGTGGGAAAGAGACTCTTTCTTGGCTCTCTTGAGCTGCTTACTTAAATGAGTGAGAAAGATGGGGCTCTTCCTCGACTCCCTCTGCCCTCAAAGTAACAGACCCAGGGAAGATTCCAGGACCCACTGTGTTCTCTTCTTGGGCACCTCGGTGCCTTCTCCCTTGAGCAGCAGTTGGTGAGCATCACTGCTCATCATTGTGAAGTAGATGGATTCTTCAAGCAGCAGACATGGAACATGCACTCCGAATCTGCTCTTTCAGACCCTGCTGTTCCCCATGGCTGCCAGCTAAGGTCTAGACTCAGGAAAGGTGGGGAGGGTAGGAGACAGCCATGTAGACCTGTTAGTAGTCACATCCCCCATCCATCTTTCCATGAATTATTATACACTGGGAGTAACAAGACATCCCTAAATAGGCTGAGACTTTGATTTCCAGTTAGTTCTCTGTTCTATTCCTTACCATTAGGCCTTGAAAAAGATGAGGAATATGTTGTTGGGGCCCCAAACTACAACAGGAGTGACTATATTTTAACAGAGGCGATGGAGATGCAGAGAGGTGAATAAGTTGCCCCAATTGACCTATAAATCGGGTATGATTTAGAACAGCGGTGCAGGATGATGTCTTGGGTGTGCAAAGAAGATATTACAAGTTATAGTACATATTATATTATAAGGGTTTATATTTAGTTTTTATTAATTTGGCAAAGGAGTCAGAGAGGTGTAATTTGGGGTCTACCTGCCTTCTGTGGCATCAGGAGAATGGATGTATGAAAGGGGAGACAAATGGAGAATAACTTTCATACTGATATTTTTATCCAACTTGTAACACCAGATTTACTTTGTTTATATGGCCATCTTTCCTCTCCTTAAACAAAGAAAGAAGTGTCTTTTTATCTCTATATCCTTACCATGTAGTAGTACAGCAGTATAAGTTGGAGGGAAGAATGAAAGGAAAGAGGGGAAGAAGAAGGAAGGAAGGGAGGAGTGATGTGTGTTATGTGATAAGCATATTTAATATAAAGTGGCAGTATGATCACAGTGAGACATTCTATGAAGCAGCAGGAATTGAGAGTCTAGAGCTGAAGCAAGAGGCTCCAAGTAGCAACTTAGGAGTCAAACTACATCACTTCCACAGAGTGCTCCCAAATTAGCAACTTCCTTTTGGCTTTGTACTGCCCTGGATTTTATTTCTGTGTGTTAGCTTTAAATTTCATTTCATTATAGTCCTTCACGCAAGGTCATCATTTTGAAGGTGACACAACTTCATTGCCATATTGCAATAAATGAAAGGTATTTTTGAAATAAATTTCTTTGAACTCAGGCTGCCTGATACTTTACGTACTGACCTTATTATCTCAGTATCCTGGTTTGGACATTTTGAGTATTGTAAAGCATTCACTCTCTGTGTCAAATTCTTCCACTCTGCTGGTGATCTGATACTATTTTAAAATATTTCAGAGTTTTTACCAGAGGCCTGAAGCTGAAGTGTCTATATCATGGTGGTAAAGTGTTAAGTGTTTCTGAAAGAATTGCAGTATTCAGTGCCAATACTGAAAATTTACATGGGTGGTTCTAAAGATAGCTTTAGGAAACATCCTCCAGATATAAGACAGGGAGAGGGGCACAGGGAGGAAGGGGGGAGGGTCAGGAAGGGGGGTCTGCTAAGGTACTTGCTTATTTTGTGCTGTGTTTCAAGTATTTCTGAAATACTGAAATTATGAGAAACTTTTAGATGATTCAGCTTATACTTTTTTTAGAAGGAACAGCTTGTGACATTGTTTTATACAATTTGTTTGGTCTTCCCTATTAAATAGTATTCAGTAACTCAGTGATTCAATCTTCTGCTGCTCTAACTTTTCCATCCTTCCTAATCTGATCCGACCCTATTAATCCAACTTTGCTTCTCACTACTCTCGATTCATGGCTCCTATCACATTATTTTCTTATCCCCATTCATAAATGTCTTATGCATGTTATTTAGTTTCCCAAAGATATATCACCTCTCCGTAGTAAGGGTGAGTGGGATGTACCAATACGAATATGAATAATAGGGCCCCCTGTCATATAAGAGCACATCTTATTGGTGGAAAGAGACTTCACAATAAATAATTACCATAGAGCCCTGTGTGTCCTAGTGATGCTATTTACAAAATGCTATGAGAGCAATAGAAGGTGGGATTGACATGTGTCTGGAAGAGCTGTAAGAAAAACTTCATTTAATTGGAGTCTTGAAGAATTGAGTAAGTGCTTTCCGAAAGAACTATCAAAAGTAGGAACAAAGCTGTAAGAGTCAATATAATCAATAATTGTAGAAAGAGTTTTCCACAATACTTTATTAAGTCCCAGGTTGCCACATGTATTGAGGCCCACTGTACGCTTATTTTTTAGGGGAATTTCCCGTGACATAAAAGCATTTTAGGGAGAAACCAGTTATTTTCAATATAAGAGACCCAGTGACTTAGACAACTTTACATCTTAGCTACAAAAACTTAGAAAAAGATTCCAGCAGCTCTTCCTCAAGTAACTGGGAGCTTTCCAGAAGGAATTAGTATCATTTAATATAGAACCAGCCATTACTTCAATTTTTCAGAAAGCTAGAAAAATGCATTTTCCTCCCAGGGAGAAAAACTAAATATCTTGAGGCACAAATCAAACAATAGACACTTAAAATTAATGTTTTTAGATAATTTAATTCCTTCCTTGGAGAAGAGCAAGTTTAATTAAATAATAATAATAATTATTACTTAGATAACTAATGTATTTAGATAAGAAAGACTTATGCTTCTGACCATGATGGGATAACAGTGACTGAATTTATCATACTGATTCAAACAACCAGAAAACCAGACAAAATACAGGAAACAATGGTTTTAAGACATTGGATATCAGGCAACAAAGGACCGTATTCCCTAGTAAGAAACAAGTCAAGTGAACCCTAAAGTCATCCCAGCTTATTGTCTTGAGAAAGCTTCCAGGCCACAGCACAGGGAAAGGAAAGCCAACCAGAGCCTTGCTTACTCCCTGAGTTGAGGAGACAAATTGAGATTCCAGAGAGACTGAAGCAGCTAGGTTTTCAGAAAAGAGGAGAGAACTACACAGAGAGAGACTCCCCCTTAGAGACTCCCCCTTAAGTATTCAGCTGAGTGCTGAAGTGCACCCATGTGAGGAAACTACCTATAGTTGGGGAAAGAACCACTCAAAAGTATTAGAAGGAACAGAACAGGGAGCTCACACAGGCCAGGCAATAGTGCTTGTTTCCAACGCTCAGGCTAGAAAAACTCACAGTCTACAGATCATTGAGGAGAGGACTGAAAGTCTGGTATCAACCCTAGGGAATAATTAACCAAATAATTAACAAAAACTGTTTTGGTCTGATCTAACAAATCTTACAAACAAGACCTGGAATCATCGTACCGTTTCTGAGTAACTTCATTTGTCCCAGAATAAAGCTCAAGAATATTTATAGCAATACATAATTATCCATCAAAGCATCCAATAAAAATTACAGGCATTCAAAGAAGTAGGAAAAGAAAACCCATAATGAGGAGAAAAATCAATAAAAAATTGACCCAGAACTGACACAGATGTTAGAATTCACAAACACATTAAAACTTACAAGGGCATTTCATATTTTCAAACAACTAGAGATAGAGCATGTTAAGTGAGACATAGAAGATATAAAAAGACCCAAATCCTTGTTCTACAGTTTAAAATTATGATTTATGGGATTAAAAAAGTACACTGGATAGAAATAATATCAGATTAGATGTTGCTAAGGGAAAGATTAGTGAACCTGAAGAGAGAAATAGAAAGTACTCAAAATAAAATACACAGAGAGAAAAAGACTAAAATAAATGAAGATAATATCAGAGAGCATTGGAAAAATTTCAAAATGGCCTAACAATAAACATGCCATTATTTATTATGAAATGCCTACAGGGAGGGGCAGAAAAAAAAGAGTTCAAGAAATAATGGCCCCAAATATCCAAATTTGGTGAAAATTATAAACCCACAGATCTAAGAAGTTCAATAAACTCTAAGTATTAGAAATGAAGAAAACTATACCGTAGCTTATCATAATCAAATTGCTTAAAACCAGCAACAAAGAGAAAAATCTTAAGAGAATCAAGGAAAGAAAAAAAAAAAAAAGGTAAGGATGACAGCAGATTTCTCACTGGGAACAGCACAAAAAAGAAGACAATGTAGCATCCTCTTTAAGATACTAAAAGAGAAAGAGAAAAAAATTCTCTACCCAGAGAAGTTATCTTAAAAAATGAAGGCAAATGAAGACTTTCAGACATACATATGCCAAAAGAATTCATCACCAGCAAACACATATTGTGAGAAAAGTTGAAGGAAGCCATTCAGGCAGAAGAAAAATGGTACCAGAAGTAAATATGGATCCACACAAAGGAATGAAGAGCATGGGAAATGATGGCTACATTGGGTTAATGTACAAGGTTATTTTCTTATTATTTAAATCTCTTTCAAAGAAAATTGGCTAAGCAAAAATAAAAAGTATAGTATGAGGATTATAATACACATAGAACTGAAATACATGACAACAATAATACAAAGGCCAGGAAGGAAGAAATGGAAGCATACTACTGTCAAGTTCTTATGCTATTGGTGAAACATTATAGTATCATGTGGAAGTGGAGTGGTAAGATAAAGATATATACTATAAACCCTAAAACAACCACTGAAAGAACAAAACAAAGAGTTATAGCCAATAAACCAACAAAGGAATGGAATGGAATCATAAAACAACACTCGATCTAAAATTAATGTGTATTATGAGACAAACAGCAATTTTATTAACCCATATGAAAGGAAAGGATTTACATGCTCTGTACAAATATTTTCACCAAGGGAAATTAATGTCATTCATATTGTTTTCCTCTGATGTCTTAGTCTGATAAAGGTATATAGCTCAGAGTACAAACTGTTAAATACCTTTTTAGACTAATAATCCTTTACCACTTTTTGCCACAATGCACATGAAGGATGCCTTCAGTAAGTGTGACATATTTTTAGTGTGGCAGAAATGCATATGTAGGTACATTGCTAAAATGCCTTGCCTTTCTCTGCCATACAAGAAAGAATTTAAAAATATGTTTGAGTGACAATATTGGCCTTCAGTTATCTTTAATTTATATTAAAAGGAATGCATTTATGGTACCTACTGTATGTACCTACAGATGACACGAACTTATTTCCCAACCACAAACCCAATTCTAGCAAGAAAAATCTTGTCCCTGAATGGTCATTTCTCCTCTTAACCTCATCCTTAGTAACTTGGTTTCTTCCCTCTTTATTCCCTAAATTGTTTTGTCTGTTGTAAAGAATTTTAAGTTTGCCAGTCAATGGTATAATTCAAGTTAGGAAACACTGCCTTAGACACTGTTTTTCAAATATGATTTTTCTTAACTGTCTTTTTGATGGGAGCTGGATGGCAGCCAACACAAGATGGAGTTTATTAATGAGACTAAGTACAGGTACTTAGTGTTCTTGATTAAAAAGAGTTCTACATTTCAGGTTCCCATTCCAGTGCCAAAGGAGGGCTGACTGTCAATGAAAGAGTGTAAATATCCAGTCATTCCACAAATGTATCGAATGCCTACTTGTGCCGGGCACTGAACTCAACAGTGAGAAATTATGGTGAACTAGACAAACAGCAAACTCGGGCTGAGGTGAAATCCCAGCAGCGAAAGACAGCAATGAGTGAAAGTGTGAATGTTAGAAAGCTATGTCATGGGGAGCTTGGAAATAATTGGGGAAAGAATAAACTTAAGTGTTCCCTTTTATCCTACTCTAATTTTTTAAATTTTAGGACCATGAAGTAGTTACAATAAAATTTGTATATTTTTAAGTTGATGCTATTGTTTCTCTTTTTCTTGTTTTTGTTTTTGTCACTCCAAAATTTTGTGATTGTTATTTTATTTCTAATTTTAAGTAGTTGGTATTTAAAAGAGCTTTTCTGTGAGTCAACATTTTTTTTGACCCAAAATAAGAAAATATGTGTGTTGTATGTAAGTCTAGTAGTAGAAAAGAAGCAATTGTCATGTTTCTTACAGTCTGTAGTCTCAGTAGAATTAAGATGGTGCTTATTATGCTCACAGGGTAAGGATGGGGCAAGTTGTGGTTCTTTAACATTATTTACTATGTTTTAAAGATGCTCTCTTTCAGTTGGCTGCTCAGGGTAGACCACTGGTATTAGGCAGCTCAGTATTTCATGTTTAGAACCGGGTCTCTAAACTCAGAAACACTGGCTGGGAGCCCAGCTGACAGGTGGAACCCACCATGTTGCCACGGCAGCCATACCCTGAGCCTGGCCTGTCACCTGACAGGTGGAATCCACTGATGAATTTGGGCTCTTTTCAGCAACAAATTCCATTTTTTCAGCCAGGCAGTCAGCCTTGCAACCTTTATTTGTGACTCTAGTGTGCCATGGAAGAAGCCATTTCCAATGGTACCCATCAAAAGCAAACCAGTTCTAAGAAACACCACACACAGTCTAATAAACACACAGCCATCACTTCATTTGTACTTCGTAACTCCAGACTGTTATTCTCCTGAACAAGATATCACCTTTCCTGGAATGGAGCAGTGTAAAAAAGAGTGACTGTGACAGCTGACAGGTGAGGTGGGTCCTTTTGCAATGCAAGCAAGCTTTCTAATCTTAGGCCAGTGGGTCTCACCTGTCAGCAATTGCTGACAGCGCAGGGCTCTCTGCCAAGAACAGGAGCCCTGTGATTTTGACATGGCAGATGGGAGTCAAGTATAATAGCTGACAAGTGAGATGGGCAACCCAGGGAATGTTCTCTTGCATTTTCCAGGGTCAGAGTTTATGTAAAAGGTCTGTGGCTCTACCCAACTAGCCCAGTGGTTAGACCATCTTCTGTTGTCCTAACAAAAAGGCAGACACTGAACATCTCAGGTAATAATTGGGATTTAGTGCCTATTATATAGCAGATATTTATAAATATTTTCTCTATCTTTAGAACAGTCCTGCAAGGTGATGGTCACTCTTTTTCAGATGAGAACCTGAGGGTCAGTTGGATGAGCATCTCAGGGCTAACAGCTAGAAATCAGAAGAGCGAGGATCAGACATAGCTCTATCTAGCTCCCAAGCTCGGTTGTTTCCAAAGTTCTATTACTGGCTTTCCAATAATTTCCTGTTTCTACATTTCAGTCAATCATTTCTATTTCACTTTTGTAGTGAAAGGGAGGGACTATTAGTAATAGGAAAACTATAAATTTTAAAAATCTATGAGAAAGAATATTCTATGTGTAATTTTGCTGTGTACAATATTTGGCTTATTACAAATTTAAATAGAACATTTTTTTTCTAAACTTGACTTCTCTCAGATAACTGGCAGAACTTTGTCAAGTACCAGACCTAAACACAAATAGCAGTAAGTTTAGGAATCTTCTACTTAGAAGTATGATATGTAAATTATATATAATATGAATACAATTAGAAAAAAGAAAAATGGAAAATGACACTTTAAAAAACATAGTGTTGAGCACTTTTTCATGTGTCTGTTGGCCATTTGGATGTCTTCTTTGGAAAAATGTTTGTTCATGTCTTCTGCCCATTTCTTGATTGGATTCTTTGTTCTTTGGGTGTTGAGTTTGATAAGTTCTTTATAGATTTTGGATACTAGTCCTTTATCTGATATGTCATTTGCAAATATCTTCTCCCATTCTGTCCGTTGTCTTTTGGTTTTGTTGACTGTTTCTTTTGCTGTGCAAAAGCTTTTTATCTTGATGAAGTCCCAATAGTTCATTTTTGCCCTTGCTTCCCTTGCCTTTGGCGATGTTTCTAGGAAGAAGTTGCTGCGCCTGAGGTCGCAGAGGTTGCTGCCTGTGTTCTCCTTTAGGATTTTGATGGACTCCTGTCTCACATTGAGGTCTTTCAACCATTTGGAGTCTATTTTTGTGTGTGGTGTAAGGAAATGGTCCAGTTTCATTCTTCTGCATGTGGCTATCCAATTTTCCCAACACCATTTGTTGAAGAGACTGTCTTTTTTCCATTGGACATTCTTTCCTGCTTTGTCAAAGATTAGTTGACCATTGAGTTGAGGGTCCATTTCTGGGCTCTCTACTCTGTTTCACTGATCTATGTGTCTGTTTTTGTGTCAATACCATACTGTCTTGATGATGACAGCTTTGTAATAGAGCTTGAAGTCCGGAATTGTGATGCCACCAGCTTTGTTTTTCTTTTTCAACATTCTTCTGGCCATTCGGGGTCTTTTCTGGTTCCATACAAATTTTAGGATTATTTGTTCCATTTCTTTGAAAAAAATTGATGGTATTTTGATGGGGATTGCATTGAATGTGTAGATTGCTCTAGGTAGCACTGACATCTTCACAATGTTTGTTCTTCTAATCCATGAGCATGGAACATTTTTTCCATTTCTTTATGTCTTCCTCAATTTTTAATTCTTAATCTCAGGAAACAAACTGAGGGTTGCTGGAGTGGAGGGGGTGGGAGGGATGGAGTGGCTGGGTGATAGACATTGGGGAGGGTATGTGCTATGGTGAGCACTGTGAATTGTGTAAGACTGTTGAATCGCAGACCTGTACCTCTGAAACAAATAATACATTATATGTTAAAAAAAAAAAAAAGATAGTAGGAAGGGAAAAATGAAGGGGGGGGAATCGGAGGGGGAGACGAACCATGAGAGACTATGGACTCTGAGAAACAAACTGAGGGTTCTAGAGGGAAGGGGGGTGGGGGGATGGGTTAGCCTGGTGGTGGGTATTAAAGAGGGCACGTATTGAATGGAGCACTGGGTGTTATATGCAAAAATGAATCATGGAACACTACATCAAAAACTAATGATGTAATGTATGGTGATTAACTTAACATAATAAAATTTAAAAAAACAGTGTTTTTCACAAGTCAGGAAATGACAGATGTTGGCAAGGATGCAGAGAAAGGGGAACCCTCCTACACTGTGATGGGAATGCAAGCTGGTGCAGCCACTCTGGAAAACAGTATGGAGGTTCCTCACAAAGTTGAAAATAGAGCTACCGTATGACCCAGCAATTGCACTACTGGGTATTTACCCCAAAGATACAAATGTAATGATCTGAAGGGGTACGTGCACCCCAATGTTTGTAACAGCAATGTCCACGATAGCCAACCTATGGGAAGAGCCAAGATGTCCATGGATAAAGAAGATGTGAGATATGTATATATATATATATATATACACACACACACACACAATGGAATATTATGCAGCCATCAAAGAACCCAAAATCTTGCCATTTGCAATGACGTGGATGGAATTAGAGGGTATTATGCTAAGCGAAATAAGTCAATCAGAGAAAGACATGTATCATATGATCTCACTGATATGAGGAATTCTTAATCTCAGGAAACAAACTGAGGGTTGCTGGAGTGGTGGGGGGTGGGAGGGATGGGGTGGCTGGGTGATAGACACTGGGGAGGGTATGTGCTATGGTGAGCGCTGTGAATTGTGTAAGACTGTTGAATCACAGACCTGTACCTCTGAAACAAATAATACGTTATATGTTAAAAAAAAAAAAAAAGAAGATGGTAAGAAGGGAAAAATGAAGCAGGGGAAATCGGAGGGGGAGACGAACCATGAGAGACTATGGACTCTGAGAAACAAACTGAGGGTTCTAGAAGGGAGGGAGTGGGGGAATGGGTTAGCCTGGTGATGGGTATTAAAGAGGGCACGTATTGAATGGAGCACTGGGTGTTATATGCAAATTACATAAAAAACTAGTGATGTACTGTATGGTGATTAACATAACAATAAAATAAAAAAAAGTGTTTTTCACATTCCATGGACTAGCAGAATTTATTACAGGAAAAAACCTGCTCTTTTGTTTGGGAATACATTTTACTAAAACTTTTGAGTATACTGTTATAAATAAGATCAAGGAAGTTAAGAAAAAGCAGAATGAAATTGTGTGATTTAAAAAAAGGTGGCCTCCTTGGGGATGAGAAAGGCACAGGTACTGGGGCTGGGAATGGAAGGAGAGAGGACTGGGGTTTGGGAGAAGCCAGCAGAAAGCAATGTCTGTTACCTGAGCTTAGGAGGGAGGAAGGATCCGGGAGACTCAGCTGAGTTCATGTACCTTGGAAGCAATGACAGTAGCTGCTGATTTTTAAGTCTTCTCTGTAACAAAATTTTCTTGTGGTAGGTGCCGGATTTTGTCGATCCTCTTGATACACAAATGTACTGAGCTACTGGTGCCATTGGCTCGGAAAATAAAGGAAGAAGTTGTATTTATGCTCAGAAGAGACCAATGAAGGGAGGAACATAACCCACACTCAGACTAGCATGATGCCAACAGGTGGAATCCTTTGTGGGTTTCAGGAAGTAACCAGCGGTCAGTACCACTGAGCTCCCCCGAGGAGGTGGGAGCCAAGTTATCATGGGGGAGTGAGATATCTTTCCACTACAGCTCTTCCGTATGTAAATTACTTGCTAGGTGACCTCATCCTGCCTCATGGCTTTAAATACCATCTATGTGCTGGTGATACTTAAAGCTAATGTCCAGCTCCAACCTCTTCCCCACCTGTCTAGCAAACTTCTTGATTTACTAATCCTCCCGCAACATTTTCCCCTCTTAATATTCCCCATCTCAGTAAATGGTATCGTTCATCCTCAGACCAACCAAAAACCATCCTTGATGCCTTTCTAATATGGATCTCAAATCTGACTACTTCATGTAATCTTCACTAATAATGCCCTAGTCAAAGCCACTGTTCTAACTCTGGATTGTCACAGTAGCCCCAGACAGGATTCTCTGTCCTCACTCCTGCCCCTTCTCTTGGTCTACCTACCCTATGCCTCTCAGTCTATTCTCCAAATGGCAATTAGAGTGAGCCTTTTACAACCTCAATCAGAGCAATCCTCCTTTGCTCATTACTCTGCAGTCACTTTCTAGAGGAGGTGTGGTTGGCTGTCTCTTGAGAATCCTGTACCTCAGTGCCTAGCACAGAGTAATGTTTAACAAGGCCTGTTTGTTCACTGACAAGGGAAATATATTATTTTCCTACCCAAGTGGGAAGGCGGTAGGAATTGGAGAGGTGTGTACTGCTCAAGAAGGTGCTATGTACTCTTCAGCAGCTTTCTTTTCAAGGCTAATTTCACAGCAAACATGGGATTATGTTTTAACAGTTTCTGAGAAATGATAGCAAATGGCAAGAAATCTGTACATTAGCAACATAGACAACTTCATGGCTCAGGAAATGAGAAAATGCAAAATTGTGATAGCATAAATAGGGGGTTTTCTGTATATATAGCTTCCTCTTAGCCCAATCTTATGTTTATTGAATATTCATTGGGGTATGTTAGAAGAGTGAACAATATTTTGTGAGTTTGGCAAAGGAATAACTTGCTGAATGGCTTACATTTTTGCTACCAAGAAAGCCCCACAAAATGGGCCCAAAGTAGGTATTCAGTATACAACAAAGATGACTGAAAAGTACATTTATTTCACTGTTCTTATCAGTTCAGTCTCCTTCTCCATTTGCTGATTCCTCCTATTTTATACTCCTGAATGGCCATCAACATAATTTTTACGGAAGTGTGTCCCTTTATATTTGTCCCCCAGTCTTTTCCTTTATATATGTCCCCCAATGTCTTCTAATAACTACATTTCCCTCTTCAACAAACTTATTTTTTCACCTATTTTCTCCTGGAAATATTTGTACTGATAGTCCCCGTTACCTCAGAATATTGTGGAAAAAGAGACCTCGTCTGTACCGATTCCTAACCAGTAGGCCTCAACTTTCTTACACCTCCTTCTGAATTAAGACTTGAGGAACTTTTCTTGATATCCTTCATCTAGTGGAATTTATGTGCTATCCTAAAAAGAAATCATAGTAACAGTAGCTACTCCTATCCATCAGCTGTTTATTGAGGGGTTTTCAAAGATTCTTTGCTTAAGGTAACAACCCTCATTGAAATAATGAAACAAAGTATCTGGACACATAGTAGGCACATAACAAACTTCCTTAGAATGAACATATTGACTCTGAGAGTGAATAAGGGATTGAGTATGCGATTTAGTAGTATTTAGACTTGATGTGCTAGCTTGTAGGCAGATGTGAAATTTAAAGGCAATTGAAATATGATGTTTTAAGTAGCTGATAATTTTAATATTGTAATACATTTCAGAATGGTTTATGATGCAGGCCATAAGCCTGTCACAAAACATAGGATCACCACCTAATATAGTATTTGAAATCTTGCCAGCCAAAATTATCAATAAGAAGTAATTTTTATCCCAATTAAAAGCTAACTTTGTTTCATAACTATCTTATCATAATTGCCTTTAAAGAGTTATTGACAGACTTAATCATTTATCTAAAAAAGAACTATCTTATATTTTTTAGACAAATACAATTTAGGAGAGTGATATTTTAAATTTAACCTTCCCACCCTGCAAAAAAAATGTATTTTTTTTCTTCACAGTTAATTGGATAGTGAATGTCATAGTTAACTACAGTCAACTTAGTTTGCCTAGAATTTTCTTATTTTCTTGTTTTCCCTCTCTCATCTGTCAATCCACACCTCTGGCTTTTTACATTTCTTTCCAAGAGACTTTCACTTTTGTTTTCTTACAGTTTTGTTTATTTCCTTTGTCTTTCACTTCCTCTAGTAGTCTGCCATTCCTTCCATTAGTATCACATTCTCTTTATTCTTCTATTTTTTGGTGCTTTTTAGCTATAACCAGAAGCAAGCTGGTGCCTTAAAAGACATGCTGTAAAATGTGTGTGTCTTTCTGGGGTAGATTTTATTATTGGTCCAGATTCTCGACTTACTTCTGCATCCACCCCCAGGACCAGCTACATTATTTGCAAGACTTTATGCAAATTCAAAATGTGTAGCTGCTTGGTCAAAATTAAGAATTTCAAGATAACAAAAGCAGAGCATTAAACTAATCATGGCATCCTTCTAAGCATGGAGGCTTGTGTGACGTACAAGTAACACATCCCATGAAGGGACCCCTGGCCTCAGCCTTTGCCATATGACTTTGCAGTTCTTTCTCTACAAGCGAGTGTATCCACCATCCTACTGATATTGGGTGCTATGGTCTGAATGCTTGAATCCCCTTCCTCCCCAAATTCATATGTTGAAATCCTAACCCCCAAGGTAATGGTGTTAGGAGGTGGGGCCTTTGGAAGGTGGATAGGTAGTGAGCTTAAAGTCCTCATGAATGGGAATGGTGCCCTTATAAAAAAAGCCCAAGAAAGATCCCTTACCCCTTGTGCCATATGAGGTTTTAGTGGGACGACAACCATCAGTGAGGAAGCAGGCTCTCATTAGACACCGAATCTTGGACTTCCTAGTCTCTAGAACTGTGAGAAATAAATGTTTATTGTTTATGAGCACCCAACTTATGGTATTTCTTTTATAGCAGCCCCAATGGACTAAGACATTAGGTTTGACAATGTGATTTGCTTTGGATAATGGAATGTGGACAGAAATGACTTGTTCCAGGTTTGTCTAGAACATAAACAGACATTGGATGTCTCTGCTTGTCCCTCTGTTTTTCTGTCATGGCTGTATGTCTCAACTAACTCACGGCTGTGGGAGATTTTAATGTGTGGTGTAAAGTTAAGCCCACCTGAGACCAGCCTACATCAGTTAGCCCCAGCCAACCATCAGGCATATGAATGAGAATAAATGATTGGCATTTTGATCTATTGAGTTTTGGAGTAATCTGTTATACAGCAAAAGCCAACTAAACAAATAAATGAAAGCAGTTCATCTAAGAGGACTTACCAGACAAAATTGTTTTTGTTATTGATCTTCACCTCAGCTCTTTCTCATACCTCCCTTACCCAGCTCGGATTGTGGGCTAGTGAGTTGCCATGTCAAGACTCTGGCTGTGCTCCCTGCCCCTGCAACCAACCCATTTAACCACACTCTAAACTCTACTGCCTGTTCCTGCAGTTCCACTCTTGGTTCTGACAGCATTAGCTCCCTCCCCTGCTACAGATGTCGTATCACACATACACAAATCATCATGGTCTCAAGGTCTTTGTTGTGATTATGCCTTCTATCTGGTCTCCTTGCCTTTACTTTTGGTGCCTTTTTTTTTTTTTTTTTTTTTTTTTTACCATCTTCCATCCTACAGGAAGATTGACCTCCCAAAAGCATAAACCAGTTTGTATCATTCCCATGGTTACACCCTCTTATTGCAGTGTTCGGTAATTGGAGTAAAACTTCTTACACAGCCCATATCTTTGACTTCAGCTCCCTCCATTCCTCTGTTGTTTCCAATGCTGCAGCCAGATTAACCTTTCTAAAAAATGCCATGCCTATTTCCATCTCAGAACTTTTGATCATTATGATGGAAACGTGCTCTCTGCCCCATCTTCAGGTTATCCATGATGGTAAGATGCTCCTACCACTCTACTCCTATTATTGTCCTGTTTTATTCTGGAAGACACCATGTCTGAAGGAATATTGAAAATCAAGTAAAAAGGGAATAATGCAATTCATAACTTACAAAATATAGCAATAGTGAAGAAAAGGGACCAGTGACCAGATCTGGGGCTGTTAATGCTCTGAACTTTGAACCAAAGAAACAGACAGTTAGAAGGCATGACAGTTCCTTCCTACACTCTCAAAATAGGAGAATCTTATTCTGCTTCCAATGAGGGCCTTCCATTGTTATCCACCTGTTTTTTTATGAGATAAAACATGAGGTGCCTATTACGAGATTTTTCCATATTCCTCCTGCCCCGTATTTATTTTTGATGAAATATTTTCTTGATTCTAGCCAAAGGTTGTCCACATGTCTTAATTTGGGGTAATCGTGCTAATTGTCAAAAAAACTTGTATCTTCATAATATTTTAAAGGACATTATAGGGAGAACATATCAGAAGCTATTAAGCAGACACTGTTCTAAACTGGAATTTTATAACATTCTTTGCTTTTTCATTGACTTCATTTTTTTTTATATATTTGTCCTCCTGCCTCCATTTTTTCATTCAAAAATCAACATTCATAAAGATAAATCCTTATAAAAAATTCTTTTAAATTTTCTCTATTCTTCACCAAGGAAAAATAATGATAATAAATAATGATTTTAAGTGTTGTTTAAGAAAACAGCCAATATTATTACTGCTTACTGTGATTATGGAGAAAGTAGGGATTTGTAAATGATAAAGAAATGTTATACTAAACAGTTACCATAAGGGACTTAATGTGCTGAGCTTATGAGCAACAACCAAGGTCAACAGGAATAATGATTAGGGCTATGAATTTGACCATAGCAAGGGACTACCATGTGTAATGCCCTAAAACTTTGCCAAACTTAGGGAAGGATCATAATTGACAGAGAAGGTAGACAGAATTGAAGAGGGCTGGGTCCCACCCATTGATAGCCAGAGATGAGATTGAAAAATTCCAAGACTGGGTAATTTTTTTTTTTTAAAGATTTTATTTATTTATTTGAGAGAGAGAGAATGAGAGAGAGCACATTTGAGTGGAGAGGGTCAGAGGGAGAAGCAGACTCCCCGCCGAGCAGGGAGCCTGATGCGGGACTCGATCCTGGGACTCCAGGATCATGACCTGAGCCGAAGGCAGTTGCTTAACCAACTGAGCCACCCAGGCGCCCCCAAGACTGGGTAATTATAAGCAGTCAGACAGAACTGAGCTGCCAATTCATCATATGATAAATGGGGGAAGAATGATGTCCTTCAGTGGAAGTGGGAGATTGTTGAATGGCAGAAGCTGGTCAACCTAGTGTCTGAATAGGACTAGAGCCTAGGAAATATGCCACTAAAAAATGGAGAATCAATGAGAAAATACAGAAGAGGAAAAGAACATTATAACTTGAAAATATCTGTTTTCTCAGATGAATCTAGGATATAGCTAGGAAGCAATACTATTTTCAAGGATGAATCAAGAATATATCCTTTGCTGTGGTTTGCATTATATTCATTCAAATAACACATTATACCAATCCTTCTAATAATAGATACTAACATTTCATATAAAAATATATGGGATAAGGTGATAAATTTGTTCATTTATTATTACATTATATGTATTTTGTTTAAATAGGTAAGATATTTCACTTGTAGAGAATTTAATAAAGAAAAACAACAGGAAAAAGAGAAAAAATATGACACTTATGGTGCCCTCAACATAAATTCTTATGTACAACTTTTGTTTATGTAATTTGGAATTTGATCTTATCATTGATGAATTTTATCACAAATTTTATACTTTCAAAAGCAAGAGTTTTGTTAAAGACTTTGCCTTATGTTTTATAACCACATTTATCATAAATTATTTAGATATAATAGTATATTTAAAAGCTTCTAATTTTTCTTTTAAAGCTAAATCATGCTCATTTTTGAATTCTGTATTTCAGTGTCTCTTGATTAGGTGAATAACATATGTGAGAGATTTTTTTTCAGGAAAATTTTTTTAGTGGTACATTTGTGAATAATTATTTGAGATTGTCTCCTATGACAATTTGGCTGGGTATAAAATTTTTCTGTTATGTCCTTTTGCACTTAGGTACTCTAAAGAAGTTGTTCTATTATCCTCTGACATTAAATATTGTGGAGAAGTTGGAATCTGCATGATTTTTCTCCTCTTATATGTGAGCTATTTTTTTCTTCCTGGATGCTTATGGAAGTCTTCATTCTTAAAAGTTATTTTTCAGCAAGTTATATTTGGTGTTTACCTTTTCACAGTAATCACCTTTACACCTGTTAACCTCATTATTTGAAGTCTTATTTAAAATCTTTTTTACTTATAATACTCAGCATATGTGTAACTCTATGGATTTTTTCTTTTCAGGAAAATTAGTGTCTTTGATATATCATTCTGTCATCAGAACAAGAGAGACTCAAATTAATGTCAATGTTTTCTGCTACTTTAGCTTTTAATTCAATAAAACTTATTTAGCACCAATTTGGTGACAGGCACTATGTCAGTGAAGAAAATCGAAGAATAAAATATGTTCCCTAGCCTCAGTAAATTTATAAATATTATTATGTCGGGACTCTTGATAATCACAGAGGCTAGTCCTAGAATGTAGAAAAGAGCTTGAATTTGTCTTTGAAGAAGAGGGATTTAGTTCGATTGACTTTCACATGCTGCCTGTAAAAATCTCATCAACAGTCCTGTTGTATGCTTAACAATAACAAAATCTATACATAAATCTATGTGCAGCAGTTTATAAATATATCCACATAAGCAGATGCTATTCAATAATAGTTTCTATGTTTATTGTGTGGCACATGCTGTGCTAAACCCTTTTTTAGATCATCTGACTTAATCTTCACAATAACCTCATGAGTTATATTTTATCTGTCTTTTACAGATGAGGAAATGCAACTGAGTTGAGTTCCAAGGTCAGACAATGCTTAGCACAAATTAGACACTCAATCAAAATTTACTGAATGGGAGAAGAAACTGGGACTTAAAGCCAGGGCAGTGCAAATACAAAACCTTTGTCTTAACCGCTGTACTACACAGCTCATCAAGGGGAAACAAACAAAAATAACAGCACAAATAAAAACAGATCAATTCTGGGTAAGGTTCAAAGATAAGAAGACTGGAATTAAACCAGTCATGAATTCTGATTCTGTTATCAAGATCAGTTTTCTGCTTTTTTTTTTCCTTTTAAATAGAATTTTAATTAGATATTTTAGCACATGAAAGTTAATAAATCTTGACTCAGTTGTGAAAGTCCCAAATATGAGCTGTAAGATTTTAATACTCAATAACCAATTAAAGAATTAAGAAAGGCTAGGTAAGAGTTTTAAATCAAACTTAGTCTATAAATTTACATTTAAATAGAAAAGGAACTTATGTTTTTTAAAAAACTTATTGTAGCAGACTATCCAGTATTTAGGCTGATAGTGATTTTTTTTAATCAATACATGGAAAAAAGTGATAGCAGGAAATAAACCATCCAAATAGTCACCACACATAATGAATCAGACACTATGACAGGTGACAGCTTTTATTTCCCACTCCCCCCCCAAAAAAACAGAGGGCGGGCTTCTTATGAAACTAGTTTATATAAAATAATTCTATTTCTTTCAGTTTTGAAGTATTAATCAAATGCATTTATCTTTAAATATACTTCAATAATATAATTTATATAATAAATATATAAACAAATACTATTTTTATGCTAATAAATATGATACTTATTGGGAAAAATTTCAAAATAGAAAATACAGGAACAACAACAATGTCACTCAATATCCCATTACCCATAGATAACAACTGTTGACATTTTTATGATATCTTCATTCATGAAACACCTAGCACGCACAGTGGTGAATGCTGCATGAGGACATTAGTAATGTAGCTGGACAGTTTGATTACTCCACTGACTACTTTCCACAGAGGAAAAAAAAATATTTGAAGTTTAATTTGTATGATTTGTTTTTAATCAGTTCTTTTCTGAATATCCTCTGTGGCTTGAAATGTAATAAATCATATTATAGAATATAACTTTCAATGATTCTACAAAGTATAAGGAGTAAAGGAAAGAAATTTAGGACAGAAGGCCAAAAAGATGCCAATAAAACAGTTGTAATAGAAAGAATTGGTATTCTTTCTTAACTGCAGAATAATAGTAAACGAAAAAGAGTATGCTACACATTTAAACCAATTCAGAAATTCCCACACTTCTTACTTCACACAATTCATTATATGGGCCCCGAAGGAGCTTCAGCGTAAAAACAAAGATCGAATTGTTTGCTTTAAAAACTGGTTACACAGTTTACCTAGCTTAATAATCTTGAACAACAAAAGAGGGATTTTTTGGGGGTGGGTGGGGGTTGGAGTTGAGTTGATGATCCATGGCTCGAGGCATGGGAAAGAAAGGTCCTATCTAGGAAAGTAGAACATTTATGGCAGAAGTAGATTACTAAGTGGATAATTAATGGTGGCAAAGATAGGAGATCTTCCCTCCCTCCTTGGGCTTATTCTCACACTGAGGTTATAGCCCTGAGGAAGGTTTTAGTTTTAAAGACCATTCTTTCTGAAACTTTTGGTCTTTCCGTGGTTTATTGAGCTAGTCTGTAAGGTTCAAGGGGGTCAAAGCAGAAGATGTCTTCTCTAAGGCATTAAACAGACATTAAAGGAACAAAGCCAGTCTGGAGAGTTTTCACCGGGGTCTTCTTCAAAGATTTAATCTACAAAGGAGTTTTTTTTTTTTCCTCCACATCAGACATTTACTTAATGACTTCAGGAGTCTTAATTTATATCTTTTACCCTTTTAGTAAAAGTTTAAAACTGATCAAATTTGAGCACATAAATTAACAGTGTGTAGATAACCCTAAAGGCTCAATCAAAAGTTGGAGGGTAGGAGATGCTTTATGATAGATTTATATTTTGATTCTTTCTACCTATTAGAATTCTTAGATGCATTAATAAATACTATATATGCAAATATAGTAAGAGCATGTGTAATACCTTCTAACTTCAAATGACCTATATATCCTGTATACATGCAAATGTGTAGATTTCATTCTTAGATTACTTTAAATAATATTACATCATTTTAGTAAGTCTTTTGGTGTACAGGCAGATACATGATTAGAGCATTTTCTCCATTGATGTCTTTGCCATAAATATATAGAGCCAGATGAAAAGTAGATAACATTAATAGTAAAATGTATATTGATTACTATTTATCAATTTAGTCAATAAAGTACTATTGTAATAGTACAATAATGGTTATCTTGGTATATTCTTATAGCCATACCTATGATATGAATAAAAATAATCTTCATATAATTTAAGCAATAATGTCTTGTATTTTGAATCATAATATAAATAATTACAGAAGAATAACTTTTTAAATGTCTCATTTTTACTGCATGTGTGTGTATGTTCACACATGCACATAGATCATGTGTCTTCATTTAAAAGCCGTGGCTTCTATAAAATTTAATTACATCTCCCTGCAGCTTTAAATTGTGAGTGGCTCTAAATCAAGTGCGTCTTCAAAACAGGGGCAGCTTCTATTAAATTTAATTATGTTTCTCTGCATATTGCACAGTGGAGGTGTAGCTGCTAAATGAGGGCATCTTCTATGAAAATGGCACAGGAAAGATGTAGAAATAAGCAGGATGGCCTTCATGCCTCTTTGAAGTGGATAAAAATACTGTTGTCTTGCCACAGTCAAAACTCTCTGGAACCAGCTTTAGTAATGTAAGACAAAGCCAAGAAGATTGAATTTTTCATGCTATTTTCACGTATGATATGTACATTTTTGGAAATATTCCATTTATGTTAATTTTCAATACATTAAATATGAATTCAAATGATTGAAATGTAGAAAGTCTTTTGCATTATATTTGAATTTCAGAACCATATGCGTCACTAATTTCCAGTCATACAAAAGGGATTAAAGAGGCAAAGCAGCTTGAAATTATACTTTCTTTTGTTAAAAAACAAACAACAAAAGAAGAATCCTAGGGATTTTTTTTATAATCTCCAAAGATAAAAAGCTTTTCTTTTTCTTTTTAGAATTAAAAAAATATATATGTGTGTGTGTATATATGTATGTTTTGCTATCTCAGTAGTTGCTTGATCATGTGACTAATTTTTATGAGGGTATACATTTGATCATATATGTGTTAAATATTAAAAGCCAGCTTTTGAAAACTGGTAAAAACAGAATTCATGAATGGATCACCTGTAAAATGAGATTGACTCAGTACGTATGTTGAGCACTTACTGATTGATGTTATAAATCACGATAATATATGTTGCTTAAACATAAAGTCTCTATAGATGCAAGCTAAGTAAAATGGGTAATTACTTCTATATGTGTTTCACAATATTTAATAATATATTATTATATAATTTATTATTATTACCATTATAGAATTGCTTCTGGGAGGGTGGCAGGAAGTTGATTACCTCAATATTCCTCTCCCTCAAGGAGGTGGAATTTTAAAGCATTACCGTTTGGGGAGTGTAATACTTAGAGAAGGAGGCCTAATTAAAATAAACATTACAGAAGGTCATGTTCCCAAACTCACTCAATGGAATAGTCTTTTCAAGTTTTTGCTTTTCCTTCTTTTTATAAGATGGAGTCTTTTCCTAGAATGGAAGCAAAAAAAATGGCCTTTAGCTCTTGAGCAAATTAAAGTCCTGGCCAAACATTTTCCCAGCTTGTGTAGAAGTAAAATTAACTCGCTCAACTGGCATTTTTTTTGACATGCAGACCTCAGTGGTGCTGTGCGCCCCAGTCTTGAGAACTACCATGCGTTGCAGCAGACATGTTTATAGGCAGAAAAGGACAGCTTGTGATAACAGTGGCAGCACTCTTGCAACTTGCCTATTTCCTGAGCTGCCTGGAAATGCATTGAAGACAAACACTACAGGTGCATTTATCCTAAAGTCATACACGTAATCTTTGACTTCAGTTTAAAATAAAGACAGCAGAGATCTTGTCAGATGTTGAAGGTGCGCCTACAGAACCCCATAGAAGGGAACATTTGACATGGTCATCCTCTCATTTAGGTGGAAACTTCTAAAAATAAGAGAAATCAGTCTTTGTGGGTCAAATTTTTATTGTAGTCTATCCCTACTGGCTGAAAGTAAGAATGGGATTTTACACTCTAGAGATTCAATTTCTTACATTAGCTCAGGTTGAGAATTCTCTGAGAATCTACATCACTGATTAACACTTGACTTTGTATTATTCGGAATGCATGTTTCTTTGAACCCCTCACATGCCATTACATTTTCTGTTAAATTTATCAACACATCACAACTTAATAGGCATAGCTTATAAAAATGATTTGTAGATTATTTGTTTAAATTATGGTCATTGGGCTGATCGGCTCGCTCTTCTAGAGTACATGTGCCCAAATAAATTACAAACCGAGATGTTCATTAGTAAATTGGGGGCATGAGGGTAGAAAAGTAAAACCAGCTGGGTGCACAAAGCTTAGTTGAGCATAGATGTACTCAGGTACCAACATCAGTTACCTGCTCGCCTGTCTTCAATTGACTATCTTTTTTCACTAAATTGCAATAGAAAAGGTTCCATTTTTATGGCCTGTGAGAGTGCCATATACATAGTGCTGTATATATGCATTAAATTGCAAAGCTTTCCCCATTCCATTTTCACTATTTCTAAATACTGTCTAAAATAAAATGATTAAAATGTCACTGGATCCACATGCATTCCATTTTTGCAATAAGCATTTCTTTCTACAAAAGAGAAATGCTGTTTAATTTCAGTGTGATTGTGAATTTTGTAAAATGAGGATGTAATAGCATTTTACTTAAACTTATAGCATCTTCTGCTCATATTGTGTTTCAGAATAGTTCCTTCATAATTAAAGTGTCAAAAAACACATTTGTAACAAGAATGATGAAATTCATTCTGAATAATCCGTCAGCAAATAATAACCTGCATTTCCTGCTCTCAAACAGAATCATTTAATACCTTTCAATCATTTGGTTCTTCCCTCTTTTTTCTTTTTTCTTGTTACTCTTAGAAAATAACTTCCTATAACAGCTTAGAAACTATTTTATGGGCTTAATGGAGGTTTTTCTTTAGCTGGAATGTTATATGGTTAGCAAATGTTTCTATAAATATGTAAAATGCTCTTCCCTGAGTCCCCACTGGATGCCTCTCAACTAGAGCATTTCCAAAACAATAAACAAGGCAAACAAAGAATGCTTCAAAATAATCATAATTTTACATTTCCCCCCAAACATTGTTCATCTATTTTTCTATTTTATAGGTGAAAACAGAAATCATATTGAGTGGAGGATTTCCTCTTATGTAGAGATGAAGGCAGGTTGGCATTTAGGTGCTCTGGCATATTATGTTTCTGAAATATTGAAGGAGCAACTCAGATTATTTAAGTGCATTTTCTCCATCTAAGATCTTGTTTTTATCATTGCCTTTTTAAAAATGATATTCATTCTATATTTACTTTTAAAAATTTAAATGAAAAAAAAAATACTGTTTCTATCTGTGCATGTATGCCCACTGGGGACTGTGATAAAATGCAGATATGAATAAGCAAGCAATGTCCATGTAAAGAATTTATCTTATATCATGAGAATCAGTTTTCTGGTTGGCTTAATGTTTTCATGCTACATATGCTTGAAACTTAGCTTTTGGAGAGTTGCTGGATGAGGCAATCTATCTCAGGATGATAAATATAAATATATAAATAGCACATACATCCTGACTTTTCACCTGTCTCTCTTTTGCATGAAGTTTAATACAATATTCAGGCTGTACAAGGCATGACACGATAAATTGTTTTATAGCATATCTTAAGATTTTACTCCAGCACAGGTCAAGCATAATTGTAAAAGGGAAAAAGAAAATCTTTTAAAATAATTTATTCTTTTAAAAATGCTTATACCATCCACTGCAGCTGCAGAACCATCATGCTTTCATTAGAGATCACATCTGGGCTGAATTAAAACAGGAGCCTTTCCCAGCCCTGGAGTGCTTGTCAGGTTGAAAGTTTTTCTCATAGCTCCTGAAGCTTTTCCAAAAATCAAGGGCTAAGACAGAGAACAGACCTTGTCACGAGCTGGTACCAGGCTTTAAGTACATTCCTGCTCTGTTATTCACCGTCTGGCTCTAATTTGGAGGTACATCTCCCTTGTGTTCACTTTATTAACTTACATATGACTAGCTCTTTTGTTTAATATGGAAATAAAGAAAACAGGGTTTGTTGAAGAATAGTGCCATAGACTGAAGCTTTTATTTTTCCACACATTTGCTTTTTTTCCCTCCTATATGTTTACTCTTTAAAGCAATTTCCCCATATTTGAACCACTTGGATAATTTTTAAAAAGCAGATAATATGGAGAATTCATAACAGACCTTGTTTTCTCCCTTATTTTATAGAAAGGGAGCAGGAGAACTGCAGAGATTTTAGTGCATTGTATTTTTTTTTCTTTTCTGACCATCAATTTTATCTTAGGATTGCAAAGGAAAAAGTCCATCAATGTTAGCCATAGACACAATGATATAAAAGTAAAATTATATAAATTTTGGTGAAATTATTTCAACAATGTATCGTACAGTTGAATAGAATGTCAGCTAACTATTGAGATGTCATGACAGTAAACAAAGAATAGAAGTATATTCAAAAATTAAAAAAAAAATCCTAAGGTGTATTAGGAAGAAATAAACCACCAACCAAAGAGAAAGGGAGCTAAAAAAAATTATTGGGAATGTGTTTCTGACGAATAAAAATGTGAATGCTCCAGATTATTAGTATACAATAATCTATCCATTTGTACAGCACACGCACCTTTATTAAAATCCCAAATCTTGGGACAAAAGGAAAAGATACATTCTGTAAGGCTCAACATACCAAAAGAGAAACAGGTGCACAAATAATTACAATGCAGTGTGCTCTGTATTGAAATACATATAACTGTCCAGGGGTAGCAATGATTAACTCTGCCTGAGGAGGTCACCTTTGAGCTGGCCTTTGAAGGATGAATAGAAGTTCACTAACTTTATAGATTTTAGCAAATTTTTAACATTTACTTTTCATCTGAATTTACCAGCTGGGGGGATAAAGAATGCATCTCACTATAGCATTAATGTGCTTTCCACCTTTATTATTAATTCTAAAACTAACATTATTCTGACAAATTATTTTCCTAAGTGGCATCATAAATGACAGATGTATTTCTTCCTCCTATGTAAGTGGAGCCTACTTTTGGCACATATAACAGAAAAAAACTAAAGAGTCAAGTCAACCCAGATGATACGTAAGAATGCCAATTTAATTCATCTCTCTGAACCTTAACTTTTTCATTAAAAAGACAGGGATAATACCTATCCCATGGAATGATGAGGATATAATAAGACTGTGGATTTTGTGAACTAGGACAATGGCTACCCCATAGTAAACTAACATTCAGTAAATGTCATTCTCTTCCATAAATTTTGTCTCCAAATGGGATGAACAAGCCATTGCTCATGCTAGTGCTCTTTTTTAGCTTACTAATGCTGTGTTTCACTGTATAATGAAATGGATATATGATAAACATTAATGTCCATGTACTTTGACAAATGAATGCAGATTGTTTGACAGTTATCTTGATATAAAGTAGATAAATGAAAGAACACAAATAATAAAGGTCCTCTAATTTCACTACCTATGAATTTAGACTTAATTTCTTGAACAAAGTGATTGGTACATTCCCGTGATATATTTCTCTTCGTGAAAAGTCTTGCAAGCTTCCTTAAGAGCAAGGGTTACCTTTTCCTTTGCTTTTACAGGCACTCTCTGAGTACCTAGTAAAATACTCTATCCAAGCCTAGGTGTTTGATAAGTGTTTGTTGTTTAACTGCCTCTTGGTCTTAAAACTCAGATTTAGGATTTCCCAGAGAGCATTAGAACAATTTTGTCTAGTAGGAAAGAAACAAACCAGAATGCCTGAGTCAAGCCACTTGTTTCTATATGTGGTTTATGGAATGTTAAACCAACAAACAAAAATTTTCAAGTGTAAAGCAAATTAAATGCTATATATAGCACCACTGAGCTTATTTATAAAATGGTAAGAACAACCTCCTAATTACATGAAATATAAACATCTAAGAGGATACAGATTGGAAAGCAGGTTCCTTCTCCTTCGCTGTTCTTTACTTCTGTATGAGACAATGAAGGTAAAGGATTTGTTTTACTTAACAAAGCTGGCTAGCTGTTTTTACGGAAATTCTTTTTCAGTTTATAACTCATGTGAATGTCAATGTCAAAGTAACAACAGCACCACTGGGATGAAATGGATAAAAGACTCCTGGTCAGATGAAATTCTCTTTCCATTAAGATTTACCCTTCATGTTTTCCATTAAGTATTGTCAACTCAGCTTCTCTCTTCATCAAAAGCGGACAGCCAAAGGATGCTTATGTATAGTGGAGCACAAGATAGGAAAATACTTCTATTTCTATGTGTTTTTACAATCTTTGTATGGAAAACAAAATATGACAGTATTTCTAGGCTGCATTGTTTTGCATATGGATTGTGAAATATCTCATTTTTTAGTCATAATTTTTAGTACACATAAATTGTGTACACCTACAATAATAGCATTTTAATCTCTCTAATCTTTCAACCTGTTTGTATATTACACTTTATTCAAGTTTACCTTGTGTGAAGTATTTATAAGACTGGATGCATTTCATAGACTTATAAACCCAAGTTTAGAAAATTCACTTTTAAGGTGGGATTGGAAACTAAAGAAATAAGTCCATAATTTAACACAAGTCATTCACTTGTACCACAAATTTTTTTTCTGGCCTGTGACTGTGTGTTACTTAGAATGAAATGTTGAAAAAAAAATATTTAAAGTCACTTTCTTGACAATTAATTTATCCTTGGAATGATGGCAATGGGCCTGTAGTTTCTATTAATCTCAGTACTAATAATCAAGTTTGGAATATGGCTTCCAAGAATAACATTTATTATAATTAAAAGTACAAGAAAAAATTTATTTCATTTCTTAGTCAAGTATTATACTTTTCCTTTTAACAAGGAAAATCTTAAATACAATCTCTGATTATGCTTGTGTATGATAGATTTTGGCACTCAAAATTTGTCTTACAGTGTTTTTATAATGGTTTTCCATGGACAGGTTGGAAACAGCATCAGGAGCTTGCATTTGAAAATTAAGGAACATCAAAATCGTATGATTTCTTGGCAATGTGCCTAATCCTATGGTAGATCCACGAGTATTAAATAGCCTTTGAAATCATTTCAATGCACTTAAATAACAAAGTCAAGGGGCATATTTTTCCTTTTCCTAACTAAAGAGATTTTAGAAAAACAGTCACCAAGAAAATATTATTTTTTCCCTTCTTCAAATTTCTCTAGAGTAAATTAGTTACATACTTAGAACAAAGTATCTTTTCCACCAAAAGGAAGACAGTTAAAGAAATTAACAGATCAAATCAAGGGATATACAGGAAGGTCAAGAAAATCCTAGTAAATTTGCCATGAGAGGGTGGCAGTTGGAAAAACAAAGAGGGGCCTATCTAAGAAATATCTTGAAGTGAAAAGTCAATAAACTTGGTGCTGTATTAGATTTGAGAAGCTAAAAAGTCAGTTTAACAGCAATCCTTAAGAGCATCAGCACTTGGGAAGCACTGCGGAGTCTAGGAGGGGATATTCATTGCATGCATATTAGGTGCCTCAGACTGTGATTTCTTCCTGCTCCACCTCCATATTTATTCAGTCACCAAACAGGCTGTTTAAATCATTTTTCTCAAACTTGTCCCCAACCAACACATGAAATAGCCTTTGAATTAGTCTTCCTACTTGTAGACTGGCTCAAGGTTCACTACCACGTTAGAGATGCTCCAACTGAGAAAATACAGACCTGTCACGTAACTGCAATGGCTTCCCAGGACAGTCAGGACAAAAATCAATCTCTTTTCCCTGACAACAGCAACAAAGTTACCCTTCAGAATCTCTAACTGCCGTCTTGCCTCTCCGACTGCTTGCACTTCTTCAAATACATACAGGGATTTCATATCTCTGTCCTTTTCCATGTGTGGCTACCTCTTGACGCTCCTTCCCCAGTCTTCTCCTGGTCAATTCCTATTTATCGTTAGGGTTCGGTTCCACTATTCAAGCATCACCTTCCCTGGGAGTCCTTCCTCTGTGTTTCTCTATCTTAACCACTGACATTGCACTGAGTACAGATAAAGATTCTAAGTATTTTCAAGATAATGAGCTCTTTGAAAGCAAGGAGTGTATCTTTTGTATTTTATAAACACAGGCAGGGGTCAAACCCAACATTTGGTTAAGAGTGAGAGTTCAAAATATGTATTTAATGCACTAATTAATGAATGAGTGAAGTAATGATTATAAGAAAGTTTAAGTCAGAGACAATATGTATATACTTTTAATTGTCTTCACAGAGCCTGGAGGCCATACAGTGCCACCAACAGAAGGTGTATTTTGGAGACACAAGTTAGGTCCATCTGATGTTCTCAGCTTGAAAGTTTGCATTCTGTATATGAAAAAAAAAAAAGTTGTCAACTTGTGCTGTATCTAACCCTCTGATTCTTTAAGTTGTTCTGAGAAGGCCACTTAATTGTTCAGTGCTTTATGTTTTCCTTTTTGGGAAAGCATACTGATAGTTCCAGATCTCTATTTCCTTAAAATGGTGTGACTAACAAATTATGCAGTCTGGTTTTCTGAAAAATGAAGCAAAACATCCTATATCTTCATATATTTTATGTACAATATATACTTACATAGAACTAAATAGCTATGTAATATTTTCTATTTTCTGTCATACAGCTAACATTTCAGAATTTCAATCTTGATTGTCACCAATATTTCCTATCTCAGGAAAGAGCACTGCCATCCATGAAGTTGCCCCCCCAAAACCCATGATTTTTATTGCTCCTTCTTCATCACTTGTTATATTTATTCACCAACTCTCATACATCCCATATCCTAAACCATGCCCATTACCAACTCCCTAGCCTGGGCCACCATTAGTACTCAGCTAGACTGTTGGAATAGACTTCTAATTGACTCCCATTCTCCCAGTCATGCTCTTTTCTAAAATATTCTTGAAACTGTAGTCAGAAAGCTTTTCCAGCGCTCACATCTTATCATGTTACTCCTCTGTTAAAACCATTCAGTGGTTTTTCCAATTTTTAACCTAGTTTTTAAGGTCTAAGCTTTATCTGTGACATCTCACCTTGTGCTCTATAGTCTTATTATATGAAACTTATTTTTCCTTCCTTGAATTTTCTACTCTGTCTGGATGCTCTCTTCCCTGTCTCTTCCTGGGATAACTTCCACTTATCATTTAGTTGAAAGTTTGAGCTTTACTTCTTCCATGAGGCCTTCCTGGTTGTTTCACTTTTAGCCACCCAATCTCAGAGAACATCACATTCTCATTTTTAACACTTAGCACATTTCATTGTTTTTGTTTGTTTGATATCTTCTTATTTCCAGATGGGCAATAAGGTCCATAAAGACCTTTGCTCTTTGCTCAGTACCTTGCAAAATGCCTGACACACAGGATGTACTCAATAAATGTTTTTAGAATACAGTGAATTGATTCCAGATACACATGACATTTTTTCTCTGCATTGAGTAAGTTGATCTAAGCAGTTGTTTCTGATAACTTTATTTACTTGAAATATAAGGAACATGAAAATTTTATTTAATTAAATCTCTGCAAAATTCTTGGTTTCTTGTTGGAAATAAAATAGAAAAATATGAAATAAAGGAACAAACCTTGAGTCCCCGTTGCTTAAAATTTTAAGTAATGAAAAAGATGGTATTTAAGAAAACTAAAAAGGAAGCCACAAATATTACTTTAATTATTTAAAAGTGACCCAGCTCTCAAATTTGGAAGGTCAGTTACATATAAAAGCATTTAGCCCTCTAACTAAGCGTAGCTTACTCTTCCTTACTACTTTTTCATCTCAGTGCAGTGAACTGGTTTCCTTTTTTCTAATGGAGTTTTGCTTAAGGTGAACTTAAATGTCAAATTATGGTATGGTGCTTGAATCCTTCCCAGGAGTCTCCTTAAAATCCTTTCTTACTAGGTTTCAATCTTGTTGCAATCCCGTTGGCTGGAGTGACTGCAAATTATAGTTTGAAAACCACTGACCTCTTCCTCTCTGCTAATATTGTTAGAATGAAGCTACAATGGCACCTATCAGGATAACCAAATTAGAGCAGTTCACATAAGGCAAACATGCATACAAATGTACTTTATGTACCAGATGTATCCCTCGACAGGAAAATGACAGCCATTCAGATAAAATGCTTTTATTATTTACTTTCAACAAGCATCTATAGCTGTGGCATGACTATTGTTGAATCATTTCAATAATCATGTTATAGGGCTGGTAATAAAAGAAAAAGCACTTCAGCAGAGAGAAATGGCCTGCCTCCTGACATCTTCAGAGGTACCGGATGACAGTGATACGTAGATTACTTTTCTGTTCAAATCAGCGAGAGCATTGCCAAACCTTTTTTTAGCCCAGTTTATGTCCTCAAAGCACTGATGTGCGGTTGACAAGAAAGACAGGAGGCACCCCTGCAATTTCCCCACTGCCAGTAGGTGGAGCAGTTGGTGTAGTTTGACATGTGAAGGAGAAGATGGAGGCATCCTTGGAAAAAGCTGTCCAGGTACCAAAGAGGTAATGACTCCGGCAACGACTGTATCTCCTTCACATAAGCAAGCACTGATGAATAATGATGCCTCAGAACATAACAAGATATTGACCTTCTTAAATTAAGCAGGGACAGGCATCTCACAATTTATGTGTATGCTTTGCCTTTGAAGGCCCAATATGTAAGTAATGTTTAAGTATTTTTCCTATGGTAGTAGCTAGAAGACAGAGATGTCTTTGAAATTAATGTCCATTCATCCTCAACTAAGAAGTTGCAAGAAACTTAGCAAGGCCTAACGTTTACAAATTGTACTGTATTCCTCTCCTCTTCATTGGGTCTGTTACTTCTCAGACAATCTTGGTATCAGAAAAAGGAGAGAAGCTCCTTTTTTGTCTCACCTTTTCCCAGTAATATCACACTGCCTCATTTGATACATGAACTATTGTCACATTGGGAAATGTCGAGTCACGGACCAGCAAAGATGAAACCAGTGTATCAGGTAAAACAAAACAAAATGAACAAACAAAAAAGACTCAGTGATTTTAAGGTTGCATAAAAATGTGTTTTTTTTCTGCATCTTTAGAACATAGAGCTTACCCACTCAACATCAACATCTTGGATCTAAAATTTCCAATGGAATTAGCCCTTTGATTATTTATGCTATAAAACAGGTTCTATTCTACTTTTTGCACAAAAGAAGAGGGAAGTTAATAGTTGGCACATTAACTGGATTCTCCCAATGCCCTATGTCTGCCTAGAAGGTTAATTAGCTGAATGAAAATGTCCGAAATTTACTGGTAGGTGAACCTGGCTTGTCCCTAAAGGAAAGGCACCTAGCCACATAGGTGCTGGGAAGTACAATCAGCCCAACTAAGAAATCAGGGGTCAGCCCTAGAGCTCCCTGCAATCTCCCAGATATTTCTTATTTTCTGTATTATTATAATGTATTAATATTTTATGGTGAATATCATATCATTTCGGCCTAGTAAGGTGATCGTTCATGAGACAACCATTTCTCCAGATAAAAAATTTTAAAGCGTTTATAATCCCCATTTACGAGACTACATTGCAGGATTACTATACTTCAAGTCAGAAGACTTGGGTTCAGTTCCAAACTATGCTGTTAACTCTGCGATCTTAGGCTTCCTGAGGCTCAGTACTTTCTATTTCTTTCTTTCTTTCTTTCTTTTTTAAAGATTTTATTTATTTGAGAGAGAGTGAGCCAGAGAGAAAGCACAAATGCGGGGAGGGACAGAAGGAGAGGGAGAAGCAGACTCCCCACTGAGCAGGGAGCCCAACATGGGGCTTGATCCCAGGACCCTGAAATCATGACCTGAGCCAAAGGCAGACACTTAACCAAATAAGCAACCCAGGCGCTGCAAAACTTTTTCAATAGTAGGATGAAGACGGTAGTATTTTTATGAGGATTAAATGCTATTACTAAGCAAATCATATAGAGTTAACGCAGCTGGTACTTTTTATTATTCTTACCAAAGTTATTGTGTGAATTTAATTATTTTTTTTTTAAGATTTTATTTATTTGACAGAGAGAGACACAGCAAAAGAGGGAACACAAGCAGAGGGAGTGGGAGAAGGAGAAGCAGGCTTCCCGCTGAGCAGAGAGCCCGATGCGGGGCTCGATCCCAGGACCCTGGGATCATGACCTGAGCCCGATGCAGGGCTCAATCCCAGGACCCTGGGATCATGACCTGAGCCGAAGGCAGACGCTTAATGACTGAGCCACCCAGGTGCCCCTGTGGGAATTTAATTCTAATTGCATTGGCACTGCTTACTGCATACCCCTTGATGGGATTTGTGATCCTAGGAACAAGAAGAGATGAAGATTTACCAAGGATATCCCTGTTCTACAGAACTGGGGGAGTAGCTTTAGTTCCCAGTATTTTTCACAATAGCCCCCTGAGGTAATTTTGCCCCCTTTAGTGATGGAGGAAGAAACCAAGACCTGGAGATGCAATTACTTTGCTAGTCAGTGATACAGTAATTGGCAGAGTCAGTTTTGGGCCTATCTCAAGGTGTCTTCATTGTACCATTCTAGATAATAGACATTCAAATAGCTGGTATAAAGTAGCATAAACTAAAGTGGGCTTGTGTAGAACAGGCCCATGGATAGTCCTCATCACTGATAGTAACATACCCATCAAAAAATACACCAGATCATTGAAAATCAATAGTGAAGATTTGATAGCCTTACATTACAAGATGCAGTTCTAAAATAGGATATAATGTATTATTGGTTAGCTTATATATAAGCTACTTTATAGCATTAAATAGAATATTTTGCCCCAATTATGTGAATATATATATACATACACACACACATATATATAACTAAAATATTCAGTGTATCTAGTACAGTATGAAAAAGTGTTAATGATGCTATTGATAGGTATTAATATTTATAGGTATTACTATTAATATAGCTTATTACAATTGAATTATATTAAAATTAAAGCAAAAGATACTTAACATTTCTTTTGGTTATCTCTCAAATCTTGAGGTGACCTCATGATGAAGGTGGATATTATATATGAAGATCAAATATTCTTATTTGTTTTGAAACACGCTGGGTCAACGATTTGTGGAGGACCTAGAGCACTGAGGATATTGGGAGGCTCATGGCAATTTCTTAGAAGGCGCTGTGGTCTTTTGATTGAACAGCAAGAACATTTATCAAATCCATATCCTGAACCCGTCCGTCTTTCTCTGGGGAGATAACATCTTATAGGAACTGTAACAGAGAGAGTGCTCTCATGTCCAAAGAATCTTATAGGATCTTATAGGAACTGTAACAGAGAGAGTGCTCTCATGTCCAAAGAATAAACATAATTACAACATTAGGGCTAATAATCATCCAGGAGGCTCCCGGGAGCCATGGCATCCAAACGCAAAAAGAAATTCCCCAACTAGCCAACACTTTATGACTTGGGGTGCTGTGTGGTGACTCAAAACCCTCTACTCCTAGGCTGGCACTTTATCTGTGACATTGCCAGTTGGAAGCTGTCCATTCCCTCCTGTACTTGAGGCTTTGGAGTCTTTCTGACTTACTCTCCAATTCATGACCCAACTACAACTTGACTCATTAGCCACATTTGGCTATGTTATTGAATTTTCCAAACTTGGCTTCAGTGACCAGATTCTGGGATGAAATAATGGTTCCCAGACTCAATCCTCGGCACCTACACTTGTTGCCTGCTTTCACTTAGCTTTGTTTGTGGATTATCCTCTCTTGAATCAGACCACCACTCCAGCCTTATGGAACAGGCAGCCTGTGTCAACCTGGATGACTGCTTAGTAATATCTCCCATGGTCCCACAGTAAAAAGTGAAATGATATAGAAGCAGCATTTGAAACAGAGATTACTAGTATATACTCTTTACATTAACCCAGCCTTAAATATGGTAATAATTATTAACATTTATTGTGCATGTACTTAATACATTTCAGTCATTGTGTTGTGTGCTCTATCTACATTAATTTATTGAAACTGTCTGATAATCCCACAGTATGGATGTTATTAAAATAAACCATACAAAATTGCTGGATTTTGACAATTTTTGATCTATAAAATTGGCAATTTTCATATGGTTGATGCAAATGTTAACCCCATTTGACAGATGAGAAATCTGAGGCATGAAAGAAATTAACTTTTTGTAGGTCACAGTTGTAACTGTTAGAACCACAAAAAAAGAAGTGTACAATGGCTTTATACTTCTCTTTCCCATGTGTTCCATGGGTTTTGTAGCACATCAGCTTCTCAGTCTTACAAAGGGCTACCCCCACCCCACTTTGACATTCCTTTTTTGATCAACTGCTTGGAACCAACAACCAACAACCAGCTGTCAAAGACATAATTCCTTCAGCCTAAGAAACTTTTACATTGATCGAAATAATTTATGAGAAAGAACCATGTAAAATGTGGAGTGGGCAATTTAATCAACTCAACTATAAACAAGCCATCATTCCATATATATTGTTTCAAACTATTTCAAATATTCAGCATGTGGGCCATAAATATAGCACTTATCCAAAAATTAGGAGAAGCAGCTATATAATTTAAACACAGTGTAGATTAGCCAAGTTAGACCATCCCTAATGAATGAAATGAAATAACTTTTAGCTATCTCCACATATTTTTGGCAGACTGTAGAGTAATTTCCCCTTTGTTGAGAACTTTGAGTATACATCTTCCTGTCAGACTTCCTGACTGTACAGGTTGGAAGTGGAGTCCAACTGAGAATTCTGCAGGTGATGCAATTAGTGTGGGGGCACTGTGGAATCTTTGCAGAACTGCCAATTAGCACTTAAAAAACTTATTTGCTTTTTGGTACAAAGACAAAAGGATTGATAATAAATTTGAAAAAGTTGTTGTTACATTTCAGAGTCTCGTGTTTTCAGAACAAATGGGGATATTTTCAGGCTGTCAGGGCTGGTCCTACTAAGTCATTAATTCAGTCAAGCCTATGATATACCTTTCAGTGGAACCTACTTGATGCCAAGGTGTAGTTTTGTTTATGAGTTATTTCCAAAACTCTTTGCATGGGCTAATAACTATGACTTTCACCATGTATACACTATAAGATAGAGCCTGTAATCACTTACAGTAATTACAGATGTATCTTCTGGTATACAAATAAGTAATTCTGGTCCCTATTATTACACTTTCTTTCCTGGCCACATGATATTATACCTCTTCCCAAGAAAGCAGTACAAAATTGAGCCTTTCATGCCCCTAAAAATCTGATATCCATGAGACATCCAAATATAAAAATGAGGTTATCACCATCCTTCACTAACTTGGATCAACCAGTGACTGAGTGTAGATCTAAAAGTCAGATTATAAGGACTGGATTATTATTTGTTCTCATTTTGTTCTTTAGAAAGGGTTTTTGAGGCCTTCATGTAAGAGTCAGCTTTGACAACTCCTCCCAGAGGAAGAAGTTCACTGTAGCTTTATCCATTGGTTGGAAAATGTGCTAATGAGGTGAAGGTCATTGATTTGATCTCACATGAGTGAGTGCAAGTATGCTTTGTTCTAGCTCTATGCTTCTGATGGCCTGGATAACCAAAGTCAGCCATTTGTAAATGTGTGCTGCTGGTTGTAAAGGAAGCAGAGAGAAAATTCTCATTTATCAGAAAACGTTGTCAATATTAAAACAAAAATCACTTAAAGAACATGTCTTACTGGTGGTGGGTTGATGGTATTATCTTTACTTCTGAAGCATGAGCAGCTCATAAACTTTCAGGGTGTCTTTTTATTTTTTTAAGTTAAGTGATCATTTAAAGCCACATAGAGAATTTTATAAAGTTTTTGTTTAATTTTTGAGTGATCCATCAAAAAATTCTATTTGAAGGATATATTCATTTTTACTATAGCATATATATATGTGTGTGTGTATATAGGTATACATACGTATATACACACACACATATATATATACATTGCATTATTGCTTCCATTTACTCTCTTATTTTAGAAAATAAGAAAAAGACCACATAATTATCCTTTCTTCAGTCTCAGATAACCTGTATTTCAAATCAACTGTTGGCAATGTTGAGTTGAAAAAAATTCAAGAAACACAAAATGCTTTATACTTAATATGTTTTTCTTTTATTTTTTTTTAAATTTTATTTATTTATTTGACAGAGAGACAGAGAGAGAGCACAAGTAGGCAGAGCAGCAGGCAGAGGGAGAGGGAGAAGCAGGCTCTCCGCTGAGCAGGGAGCCCGATTTGGGGCTTGATCCCAGGACCCTGGGATCATGACCAGAGCCGAAGGCAGTCGCCCAACCAACTAAGCCACCCAGGTGCCCCTATACTTAATATTTTTTAAAAAGGTATTAAATAATTCCTTTGAAATGTGAATACTGTGTGCTTGTGAGTACGAAGCTCTGCCTGGAAGATTGATACACCCCTAGAGGATGATTCCAAATTTGCATCCCAGAAGTTTGATGAGGAAGGCCAATCAGAATTATATCATATGTAGCCCAATATATGTTGAATGTCAGAATACAGGTCAACCCTTTTTTATAGTTATCTGTATTTGTAATAAATAACATGCCTTTTTTTTTTTTTTTTTTTTTTTGGTATGAAACCCAAGTCCTTCTCAAATCCATTTAGTTAATTGTGTGGACAGGAAACCCAGGGATTTTAGGGAGTTGGATTTCTAATCACATGACCATTTCATCAAACCAAACTGCTGTGGTTTGAAAGTTTGTGTCCCCACAAAGTTCATATGTTGAAGCCTAACCCCTAAGGTCATGGTACTAGAAGGTGGGAACTTTGGGAGTGATTAGGTCATGAGGAAGAAGAATGGGATTAGTACCGTTATACAAGGGACCCACGCAACCTCCCTTCCCTATCTACCATGTGAAGACACAGGGGAAAGATGGCTATGAACCAGGAAGCTCTTACCAGACACAGAATCAGCCAGCACCATGATCTTGGACTTCTCTGTCTCCAGAACTGTGAGAAATAAATTTCTGTTATTTATAAGCCACCCAGGTTATGGTAGTTTTGCTATAGCAGCCCAAGTGGACTAATATACAAACCACCTCTCATTTTCTATAGTTTTAATTTAACTCAATGTTGACTTCAAAAAATGAAGCATAGGACTGTGTTATAATTTATAGTTGCCAATAACTACGCCTGTCATTATTTTGTTCAATTTCCTTCAAACCTTGTCATGTAACAGGAAGCCATTTTTCTCAATAGATATAGAACTCGACATTTTATTTACATATATTCCATCATGGATTGATTCTGTGGAATAGGTACTGTTACATTATAAAGATAAAGAAGTTGGATAGAGATCAGACAGCCAACTGGTCAAACCTGAACCTGAATGTAACCTACCTTGAACTGCACACTCATTTCTCTTCTGCTTCATTACCCTCCCTCCTTCATTGGTCTGGAGGTTTGTCCGGAATGGGCCTTGGCACTGTCCAGTTCCTGTCAACATGCTGCGCACTGGGCCTGGATCCTGTTGCTGTTAACCACTCTCCTGACTAGGGTAGTAAAGCAGAGTGGGGGCTTACAGCACAGGAGTGGGAAACCTTTTCTAGGAGTCACACAAACTTGAGTTTGAATCCTGTTTTTGCCACTTATTATCTAAGTGATCTTGAACAATTTATTTAATCTCTGTTGAATTTTATTTTCTCGTGTGTAAAATGGGAAAAATGAAACTTACCTCATAGGGGGGTGGTAGTTCAAAACCTGGGAAACTGAGTTCTCAGTGAATGTTTTCTCCTATTAATAGTTATAATCAATCACAGATCATACTGGTGCCCATTGCCTTTTATTTCCCCTGCTATCTGAATTACTGCTGCAGTTCCCACTGCACTATTTTGGGTCACCTCAAATATCAGTGCTTGCCTGAATCACACTTGGTTTGCTGTGTTCCTATGTATGGAGCAATATCTGGATCAAGATGCTTTCCCGCAGTTTCTGCCTTACTTTTGGAGCCTTCCTGGCCTTCCTCACAGGTCAGGGCTTTTTTTTTTTCCTGCATTCCCAGGCCCTTGCCTGCCTGGTTCTGAGGTTAGTTAGTATATTAGTTTCCTAGTCTTTCTGTGAACAAATTACCACAATTTGGGCAGTTGAACACAATAGAAATGTATTCTTTCACAGTTCTGGAGGTCAGAAGTCTGAATTCAGGGTGTCAGCAGGGTTGCACTCCTCCCGCCGCCCCCGAGACTCTGGGGGAGAATTGGTTCTTTGCCTCTTTTAGTTTCTGGGGGCCACCTGGCATTCCTTGGCATTCCTTAGTTTGTGGCTGCATCACTCCAAACTCTATCTCTGTGTTCACTTTGCCTCCTTTCTCCTTTGTGTGTATGCCTCAAACCCCCCTCTGCCTCCCTTCTATAAGGATATGTATGATTGCATTTAGGGTCTATGGTATAAGCCAAGATGAGCTCTTCCTCCAAGATCTTTAACTCAATCACATCTTTTACCATATAAGATAAAATTCACTTTTACTATACAGGGTAACGTTTACAGGTTCTAAGGATTAGAACATTGATATATCTTTTTGAGGACCACTATTCAGCCCACTGTAGGCAGCCTCAAAAGGATTTGAAAAAGAAATCCAAATACTCGTAATTCAGCTCAATAAACAATTATAGAAAGCCTACTAAGCACCATCACACATAGCATACAAATTCCCTCACATACCCTAATAAAACACTTCAAAACATACACACACACACACATTTATGTTCATTTCTTACAACCACATGTTGGAATGAAAGGAGAGACATCACAGATTGAGATAGACAGAGACCTCAGAGATTAAGAGAGACAGAGAGGGAGAGACAGAGGGAGAAGAGCAAAATCTGTTCTGTGTCCCTTGGACTGACACTCATTTATTACAAGCCCTGGGTATGTATTATCTTGGTTATCAGTGATACATACTTGAGAACTGTTTTGGTTTAAAAAATGGACACAGTATTAATCTATGTGGACAGCATATGTACAGGTGGGAAGCCCATGGATTTGTGATAACTCCCTTAACACATTAAATATTAGAGCCCAGATCATTCATTAAACATGTTTTTGACAACTGATTGTAAATCAAAGCAAGGATCATGAATCATAAATAATGGAAGTTGATGTGTAGAAGACTGGCAAGTGAAGAAAAGGTTTATTCATCCTGTCTATAAGAACTATGTAAAGAAAAACAAGGTTGTTTTTGTTTTGTTCTGTTGGTTTTTTTCTCTTTTCTCCAGAAGAGAGAACAGGGAGAACTGGCAGGGAAACAACAGTGTAATGGAGAGGATTTCTAGGCCACCCAGCTGCTTAATTACTGGCAGCATCGTTGGATTTTTACAGCATCCTCTTGTGACACCACCCTTTGAAAAGCAATAATCCTGCATTGTAACAAAAACAAACAAAAAAATATATATGCCATCACAATAAAGCAACCCTGAACCTTCTAAGTAGAATAATTCAGCAAAGGATTTCATGTCATGAAAGACAAAACAAAAGAATAAATAATTACTTTGCAAATTTCCCCCTACTTAGTGTTTTAAAAAGCCTATCCCGTGTTAAGTTGAAACACCACTTTTTAAATTTCAAACTTATTACAATTTAATCCAGCACAATGAAAGCTCTGAAAATCCAATTTCTTTTGACACTGTATTTGGAAGAACAACAGTGGTGATATTCACATTGTTTCATGCACAACAAGAACAACAACAAAAAAACCCAAAAACGAATGAAAAAGCAGTTGTCCTCTGTAGCCTAGCACTTAAGATGTTTAAGCAGAACTACTGTGGAATTATTTGGCAATTCCCCTAAGTGTTCTCAGCAATTTCTTATAACAGATTCTTTAACAATATTACTAAAACTTGAGAGGGGGTAAATGGACTATAGCTGTGTCCCTGTGGAAGAGTCTCTGAAAAGACAAAACAATAGTGTATGCCGCTCAGGGACAGCTAGCATTTATTAACATGACTTCTTCTAAGTTGCAGAACCTGATCTTTATTGGACAGCAACCTTCCCCAATCGTGCTTATGTGGACACTCCTGCAATAAGTGAAACAGATGTGTTCAATTAAGAAAGAATCTTTTCAAAAGATTTTGTTTTGTTTTTAGGATTGCTGGATATTGGCGTATCTCTTCTTTGGGGGAGTTATAATCATGGAACCATCACTTGGGATACATTGATTCATGTGTTCATTCAACCATTCATCAAACATTTGAGTGCCTTCCATAATAGACCCTGTGAACATTCTGGAGACACGAAGAGAAGTGTGACATACTTTCTGTCCCTGAGGAGTCCACATCCAGAGAAAAAGACAAATATAAAAGCAAATTACTGCCGCCTAACATGATCAGTGCCATATTAGCAGTAGGAGCAAGGTGCTTAGAAACCATGACCAATTTGCCAGGAGGATGAGGAAAAAGTTTGGAACAAAGTTTGGAAAAATCTACAAGTAAGTTTGTCTTAGTCTGTCAGGCTACTATAACAAAAATACCATAGACTGTGTGAATTAAACGTTTATTTCTCACAGTTCTGAAGGCCAGGAAGTCTAAAATTCAGCGTCTGGGGAGAATTCACTTCCTGGTTTATAGACAATTGTCTTGTGTCCTCACATGGCAGGTGAGATAAAAATACTCTTTTATAAGAGCATGAATCCCATTCATGCGGGCTCCATTTTCATGGCCCAGTCACCTCCCAAAGCCCCACCTCTTAATTCCATTACATGGAGGGTTAGGATTTCAACCTGTGAATCTGAGGGCCACACAAACATTTAGTCCATAACAAAGTTATTCTAGATAAGAGGAGAGTGTCTTTTTTTTGGTAACATACGATTAGTAACAAACAGAGCAGGAAATTTCCTTTTCTATTTCTTTAAAGCATCAAATCTCTATTATGTGCTGGTCTCTTAAAAGGCAAAGTTTCCAGTTGTGGAATGAGTAAGTCATGGGAATACAAGGTACAGCATAGGGAATGTAGTCATTGGTATTGTAACAGTGTTGTATAACAGATGGTAACTAGCACTCGCGGTGAGCATGGCATAATGCATAAACTTGTTGAATCACTATGTTGTATACCTGAAACTAATGTAACATTGTATGTCAACTGTACTAAAAAAAATTTCACGTGAAATTTCAAACCTAAATAAAAAAGGTAAAGTTAGTCAATGACTAATTTTAACTACTACATACAGTCTGGTCCTGAATATATACTATTTGAGAAGAAGAAGGGTATAAACGGAATAGTCTCTTTGACTAAGAGGCAGAACAGCATACTGTTTAAAGTGAGAGACCCTGAGAGAAGATTGCCTTTGTTTGAATTATAACACCAATACTTACTAGCTGTGTGCCCCTGGGGAAGTTACTTAACTTCTCTGTGTCTTTTTGTTTGTTTGTTTGTTTTTAATCCATAAAATAGGGTGGTAATTATATTTTCTACCTGGTAGAGTGGTTATGACCAATTCTTTTTTTTTTTTTAAGATTTTATTTATTTATTTATTTATTTGAGACAGAACGAGAAAGAGAGAGCACATGAGAGGGGGGAGGGTCAGAGGGAGAAGCAGGTTCCTTGCTGAGCAGGGAGCCCGATGCGGGACTCGACCCAGGGACTCCAGGATCATGACCTAAGCCGAAGGCAGTCGCTTAACCAACTGAGCCACCCAGGCGCCCGTTATGACCAATTCTTTACAGATGCGTAATAGGTTTTTAATTAGCTTTAGTTCTTATTATTTTAAATATTATGAAATAGATTTTTTATTGTGCTAATTATTGGCTAGGAATACTATAGACAAAAAAAGATTCTACAATCTCTTTCACTGGGATACTAATGGTATATTTGATTGCATAGGTTTCAGTAAACTAAAAGAGATAATTTGCTCTTCTGAAGTACTAACTTTAAACAGCATTCATATTTAATAATCTGGCACAATATTTTATATTTTCTAAGAATATAGAGATATATTCTAAGAATATAGAGATATATATATATCTCTCTATATAGCTAAGCTCTCTCTATATATCTCTCTATATACCAGCTAAGAAATTCTCAGCTGGTTAATGCAAAAGAAAACAAAACAAAAAACAACCCTACATATTTATTTCTTTAGGAATAAAATTTTTAGTGAACACTTTTGACCTGTGGTGCTCATTAAACTTATCACTATCTTCTTTCATTAGTAAGATGAAATGTGTTGGTCTTTTAAAAGGTAAAGTTACTCTGCTTCCAGAGAGTTCTTTCATTCACTAAATGCATATTGCTGTCACATGTATTGTATGTCATGTGGCATAGTAATTGCCTTTGAAAATGCAAAATTCCAATGAAAACTAGGTCCTAGTCATGGCCCAAGTAAAGTCATGATGGAGGTGGCATCTTCCCACGCCCTCAGGCATCTTCATTGTGTTTTCTCCTTCCTCTTTACCCTCTCTATTATAACCTATTTTTGGAGTCTTCATTTATACTAAACTATAAAGTAACTGATACTAACTTACACTAACAGAGTCTCCATAAATCATTTGACCCTAAGTTTTCATGCCCTCGATGAGGGATTCACGAACTATGGCCCTTGGACCAAATCAGGTCTACAGCTTGTTCTTGTAAATAAAGTTGGGTTGAAGCGCAGTTGCACTCAATTGTTTACATATTGTCTGTGCTACTTTTATACTACAAGGGCAGAGCTGAGTAGTTGAGACAGAAAACTTATGGTCTGCAAAGCCTAGACTATTTACTGTCTGATCTTTTACCATGAAAGTTTTCTGATTCCTATCATAAATTCTAGACTTGATCCTCTGAAAGGAACTTTGACTTACTGGCTTCCTTATTTGTCCTTAAAAAAATGACTCTCTCTTTCTCTATCTTATAGACACACACACACACGCACGCTCACACACTCCAGACACATGCATTTTACCTAATCATAGACTGTAAACCTTGGGCTAAGTAAAGATTCCTCATCAGCCAACTGAATGTTTTTGATGATTATTTATCATTCTATGGTATGATTACAAATAGATTGATCTTAGTTTGAACCTCTATTTTAGCACAATATGGAATCTTATCTTTTATATTTTATACTAATTCTACATCCCTTAGTCTGTGATACCTCTAGTGAAAGGGTTATATTGTCTTTATACGTGAATCCCAAACACCCAAAAAGTAAGAAAAAACTAGATGTAATGAGAAAATGTATGGAAGAAAAAAATGAATATAACCTTTATTATTTTTCTCTGGCTTCTTAAAAAGAAAAAAATCTGAGAATAGAAAAACACCAAATGTAGGTATAAATGTGAATTGAAAGTGATCCTCATTCACTGCTGATGAAGTATAAATTGGTAAAACATGTTTGGCATAGTCTAGTAAGTATAAGATATACTTGCCACATGACTCAGGAATTCTACTAAATACATACCCTAAAGGGATATGTGTCCATGTGTATGTACCAGGGAACATAGACTGTAATGTTCATTGCACCATTTTTTATAATAGCCAACCTCTGAAAAAATCCAAATGTCCATAAACCAATAGAAAGTGTGCATGGGCTGTGCTATATCCCCACGTGTTGAAAAGTGACAAGTTTTGTTTTTATAATTTCTTTACTTATCAACTGTATAAATCTGTGGGATTTTATCCCTTTTATGGCTAAAATTAGTGACTGAGTATAATGGGCTAAAGTGCTTGGATCTATGTGGTGACTACAGAAATCCTTTTCTATCTGGATGGATTCAATTTTCAGGTAATTTGGCAAGATCTGGTTTCCCTTGAAGATGTGAAGAGCAGAATTTTATAATTCACTATTTTTGCATCTGTGGTAAATATCAAATTCAGCACAACCTCAGCTCTGAGTGATATTCATCTCTCTAAATAAGACAATGTATACATGTTGTTACACTAGAGTTGAACAAGCACAAATTCTTACCATCATAGCTAAGACAGTTTCTATGATATCAGTATTCTTCAGTTATTTCAGTTGAACTATATCTCTAGACTCACATGCTTTTCATACTTTGAAGAGTTAATGTTATTAGACTTTTAAAATGTATATTTAGATAAGTACTCTGAAACAAGATGGAGTAGGGGACTGGGTTTCCCCTCTTGCCTGTAACAGGTTTTTTTTTGGAAAAAGTGTTTTTCAAGATATTGGATATTAGGTTCTAAAGATAGTGAATCCTGAGAGACAGGAAACAAACAAGGTGACCCTATGACTGCCCAGCTTATGGTCATTAGAGTGTTTCCCAGCTCTGGCACAGGGAGAGGAAGCCCAGACTGAACCTGATAGAATTCCTTAGCTGAGGAGATGAAACTGACACTTTAGAGAGACCAAAGTGGCTATAGTTCTGAGAACCATGAGGGGAGAGCTACACAGTGAGGGCACTCTTGAAATCTGCATTGGGTTCCCCTTTAGTATTCAGCTGAGTACTGATCAGCACATGTATGTGAAGAAACTGACCAAGACTGTGAGAATAACCCAATGAAATGGTTAGAAGAAAAAGTAGAGGAAACCCACACAGGGTTGGAAATGATGCCTGTTGCCACTAGCCAGACTGGAAAAAATGGATAATTTACAGGACATTGTATAGAGTACTCAGAAGGGTCATGCTTCAGCAATAGGAAATAATGGGCCCTAGACTAAACACTGCTCTGATCCCACCTAACAAATCTTCAGAGCAAGGATGAAAATGCTTCCAAGTAACTTAACTGCATACCAGAAATAAAACTCAAGGTATTTATAGAAATACAAAAATACTCAGCTCTCAACAAGGCAAAATTCACGACGTCTGGCATCCAATAAAAAATTATAGGCATGCAAAGAAGCAAGAAAATATAACCCATAATGAGGAGAAAAATCAATCAATTGAAATCAACCCAGAACTAACACAGATGTTAGGATTAGCAAATAAGAACCTTGAAATAGTTATTATAACTGTATTCTACATGTTCAGGAAACTATAGGAAAGATTTAACAGGTTAAGTAAAGACATGGATAAATATATATATTTGTATGAATCATAAAAAAGCACAAAATCAAACTTCAGTGTCTGAGAAAAATTAACTGGATGAGATTAATGATAGATTAGGCATTGTAGAAGAAAATATTAGTAAGCCTGAAGACATAGTAATTGAAGCTTTCCAAGTTAAACACATTGAAGGAAAAGATGATAGCTCTAGGCCAACCTCACACAGTCTAAAGTACATGTGATTAGACACCATGAAGGAATGTGTAGGGGGAAATACATTCAAAGAAATAATAGCCAAAGAATTTCTAAATTTGATGAAAATTATAGACACACAGAGTTTTTAAACTTTTTTTATTGAAGTATGGTAAACACACAATGTTACTAAACACAGAGTTTTAAAGAACTCAGTGAACCCCAAGCATAAGAAACATGAAGAAAACTACAGAAAAGCACATCATAGTGAAGTTACTCAAAACAAGGGATGAAGAAAAAATCTTAAAAGTAGCCAGAGAGAAATGACACATTATATACAGAGGAGAAAGAGAGAAGCATGACAACTGATTTTTTGTTGAGAACAATGAAAACAAAAGAGAATGAGGTAGTGTCTTTAGAGTATTGAAAGGAGGGAAGGGCGCCTGGGTGGCTCAGTTGGTTAAGCGACTGCCTTCGGCTCAGGTCATGATCCTGGAGTCCCAGGATCGAGTCCCGCATCGGGCTCCCTGCTCGGCACGGAGTCTGCTTCTCCCTCTCCCGCTCCCCCCTCGTGCTCTTTCTCTCTCACTCTCTCAAATAAATAAATAAAATCTTTAAAAAAAAAAAAAGGAGGGAAAACAACAACAACATGGAATTCTATGCCCACTGAAAATATATTTCAAGATGAAAGTGATATGAAGTTTTTCAGACCTATAAAATCCAGAATTCATTGCCAACAGACCCACAGTGTAAGAAATGGTAAAGGTAATCTCTTAGAAGGAAAATAATACCACATGAAAATATGGACCTATACAATGGAATATGAAAAAGTCCTGGAAATGTTAACCCTGTGGGTCAATATGCAAGTTATTTTATTATTTAATTTAAAAACCACTAAATGATAGTTAACTATTAAACAGAACTATTAGACCTGTAGTGCTGGTTTATACCAAATATGCAGGTACAATGTACGGCAACAATAATACATGGCTAGGAGAGAAGAAATGAGAGTATAATATCACATTATTATACTATTCTATGAAGTGGTATAATAATATCACTTGAAGGAAAACTTTTGATAAATCAAAAATTTCTATGATAAACCCCAAAGCAAACATTAAAATAATAAGAATTATAGCTAAAGATCTAATAAAAGAGATAAAAGGGAATAATAATTTGCTCAATCCAGAAGAAAGTAAAGGAAAAAAAGGAAGGAAAGAACAAATGGAACAAGAAGAAAACAAATTACAAAATCATAGATTTAAACCCGACTACATCAATGATTATATTAATGGTTGTGGTAAGCAAAATCCTTTCAAAAGGGCCCCACAAGATTTCCCTCCCTAATCCCTGGGACTGTGAATATGATGAGATATCAAGCTGGTGGTTGGATTAAATTATAGGGCAAAGGAGATTATCTATGTAGGTCCAAACTAATCACTGAACTCTTTAAAAACAGACAGATTTTTCTGTTGGGAGCACGAGAATTCAGAGAGATTCAAAGCAAGAGAAAAATTCAGTGTACCACTGGAGACTTGAAGATTGAGGGGGTCATATGATAAGGACCCTGGGCAGGCTCTGGTAGCTGAAAGGAACCCTTGGCTGACACCCAGCAAGGAAATGGAACCTCAGTTCTACAATCACAATCAATTGAATTCTGACAACTTAAATGAGCTGGAAGAAAATTATTTGATAGAGCCTCTAGATAAAAGCCCAACTTAGCCAACCCCTGGATTTTGGCCTCATGAGCCTAAGCAGAGAATCTATCTGAGTCCACCTGGACTTCTGACCTATAGATCTGGAAGATAATGAATGGGTGTTTAAACCTGCTAAATTTTTGGTAATAATTTAATTTTTAGCCACAGAAAAGTAAGACAAATATAATGGCAAACAAAACAAAACACCAAACCGAAACCCACTCCAATTAAAAGACAGAGACTGTTAGAGTGGATGCAAAAGCAAGACCTTACCTGTATGATGCTCACTTTACTTACTTTACTCACTTTACATGTCGGAGTTTCAAGATACAAAGAAGAAATCAAAAGGGAAATTTGAAAGTGTTTTGAACTGAATGAAAATACAGCATATAAAATTTGTGAAATTCTACTAATGCAGAATTTGGAGAATAATTTATAGCACTAAACACAAAAATTAACCCAAAATTTATCACAGATCTAAATATAAGTCCTAACACTATAAGACCAGAGGAAATATAGGAGAAGAGTTTTGAACTGGGGTTTGGCAAAGATTTCGTAGACACACACCAAAGGATGATCTGTAAAAGAAGAAGTGATCATTTGAATTTCATCAAAATTAAAAATTTCTGCTTTTTGAAAGGAACCATTAAAAGAATGAAAGAACAAGCAACAGACTGGAACAAAATATTTACGAATCTTATATATGACAAAGGACTTGTATCTATTCTGTGTAAAGACTTTTCAAATTCAATAAGAAAAATAATCCAATGTTTAAAAATGGGCAAAGTATTTAAACAGATAATTTATCAAAGAAGATATATTTATGGCAAATAAACACATGGAAATATGCTCAACATCATTAGTCATTAGGAAAGTGCAAATTAATATGAAAATAATATGCCAGCCCAGCCTATTAGAATGGAAAGATAGAAAAATGAAAAAAGTTGATTGTCCTAAGTGTTAGCAAAGATAGCAATTGGAGTTCTCATCACTAGTAGTGGGAATGTGAAATGGAACAAATTCTTTAGAAAAAAATCGATAGTTCCTTAAAAATTAACATTGCCTACTTTATGATTCAGACATTTCATTCCTAGGTAATTATGCAAGAGAAATGAAAGCGTATGCTCATATAAAGTTTACGCATGAATGTTCTTGACCACTTTTTCTGTAATAGTTCCAAACTAGAAACAATACAAATGTCCATCAGCTAGTGAACAGATAAAGAAATCATAGTCTATACGTGCAATGGGCTACTACTCAGCAGTAAAAGGGGACACATGAACTAATGATACAAACTAAGACATGGGTGAATCTAAAAATAATTATGCTGAGCAATAAAGACACCAAACAGTACATGTTATATGACTATCTTTACTAAGATTTCTAGAACGTGTAAACTAATTGATGGTAAAGCAGACTAGTGGTTCCCTGGGAATGGTGGGAGACTGGGTAGAGGAGAGAGTGAGGGATCACAGAGGATATTAGGAAACTTTAAGAGTGAGGATATGTTCACTACCTAGATGTGACGGTTTCACAATGTATTCATACAGACTTTGCACCTTAACTATTTGCAGTTTGTTATATTTTAACTATATCTCAATTAAGCTGTTAAATATGAAAAAGTGAAAATGTTTACTTAAAATAAACTTGAACATTAATTTCAATAACCTGTAAAGTCAGTAAATGGAATATACACAGACATTCTTGCTTTAGCACACTTTTTGTCAAAAATAGACTCTTGCTGGTGTCACTGGGAACAGAGTGGATTTAGGGAATAAATTTACCTTGAGATCCTGATCCATTTTCTTAAAAAATTTATTTGCATCTTAAAAATATCTGTAGGATCAGATGATATGGTAGTTGCTATGGAAACTGCGCATTTGAGACAGAATCACAGTGTGTAAAAGTTGTAAGTTATAAACACCTTACAGTAACGGCTGTTCTGCAGTTCCTGTCACCCGTCCTCTAGCATTGGGAAGGAAAAACTGGTTCTTAATGAACTTGATCTTTTAAAAATACCTTTTCAAAAACAGTTTTATCTGCTAACCGTATCCCTTACTAGAATTTAACACCGTTGTGGTATGTAAGTGAAAGGTGACATTTTAAGTGATGGGGAATGAAGATTTTGCAATTAAGAATGATTTACAAGGAACTAGCATGGAAAACTGCAAGTAGCCTCTTTTCGACATGGCCAACAAGCAAAAGACAATTTATTAGGGAGATCAGTTTATCCAAGTGAATGAAAAGGAAATGGGAGAGCATTTGGGGGCTCTCCTCAAACGAACTAGTTTTCCTCTGGAAATTTCATGGGATAAATGTAGGAGGATACATAGGGTTGAACTATTTAAGGAGCCAGTGAAAAACCTGCTGACCTTCTTAGTCCTTAGAAAACAGGGTAGTGACTTTCTGACCCATAAGAAATAATTAATGTATTTCTGTTCTGTTCACACTCCAACCAATATATTTATTTCAGACTCCAGAGTCACAGAATCTGTAGTCTTTCTGGCTAGACATCAAACATAGCCTCAATCAGAGATATTTTTACCGCTTGGTTCACTTGCTTTAATTATACCAGGTGTCTGGGATATTTTGTTTTATTGAATCTACTACATTTTCTGAAACCCACATAAAAAAAGACTATAAAATTGAAGTTAAACATGAGCTCATTTCTAATTTTAACGGTTTGAAATTGTCTCTGTTTTGCTAGTTAGGTTCATTTCATTTTTAGGGGGCAATCAAATTAGAATTGTGTTCAGAGTACTCTGTCTTTAAGTTATTGCTCATGGTTATGGTGACATGAATTAATATCTTTATCTTCCCTCTAAGGAAATTTCAGCCGTATACTTTCAATGTTCAATTCATACTCTGGAAACACATTTCATGCTGAGAAGAGTGCACTTCCTTCCTCAGACCACATTCCCTCTAAAGGATTGTACTAAAATGAAAACAGAGCTACTTCAAACTCTCTGCTGGCGTCTTCATCCATTATGGCATCAAGTCCAACCAGATGCCATCCTCCATGATCTATGTGGCTCTTGCCTACTTCTCCAGTGTCACTGAAAGCCAGTCCCCTCACTGCTTCTACCCCAAAGACAGATGGAATTACTTCTATTTCTTCAAATCCATCCTGCTGTGCCACCTTTCTATGGCCTTACACATGCTTTCTCTGAGAGCATTTGCCTCCTTTTCTAAATGTAGAAAACTCCTGAGTGCCTTCTCCTTTGAAACTTTTCCTGACTTTCTTAAGGAGAAAGCTGACCACTCCCTCATACCTACCTATGGATGCATACAGCCTTATTAAAACACTTGCCGTAGTGTGTTACACGTACCCACCCCCCCACCCCCCCCCCTTAGCAGATTGCCCACACTCTCTGAAAGCAGGGCTGACCTACTCACCTTTGTAGTCTCTATATCTAGGACAGGACCCAGCTCCAGGTAATCTACCATCCCTAGTCTGCTGCCCCTGGTGGACACTGGAATGTATTAGGGATATAACTGTCAGTTTTCTGTTTTATGATGGTGCTCAGTCAAGGCCATGGGAATGCTGGAATCTTGCCCTGCCAGTTTCCCAAGTCACCTTGTGTAGTAAATGCAGAAACAGGTGCAGAATGTGAATCGGAGGACTTTGCTATGCAGGCACCTGATTCCCAAAAGGAAATTTCTGGTCCAAGGCTACATTAGAATGCATGGCTTATAGTCAAAGTCTAAGTGAGATCTCCTTTTTCCCCTCTGACTATTCAGTTGGAGGAAGGCAGTTTAAGAGAGTAGATGCTGCAAATCCAGAGCACATCACATTTTCCCGTCTAGTCTTATGGAATGGTTGAGAGCCCTATTAGAGCAAATGTGGTCCATTCTGGTGTGGGCTCTAACCAATCAGGTCTTTTCTTGCAGGAAATAGAAGGGTCTAGGCAGAGAGGATATGAAAGAGGCTGTAAAATTCCCTCCTCCGTACTCTGCGTGCATTGTAAAGTGGCTGCTACAGTGAACGATATGTTCTAGTTAGATTGCACTGTCTTCCTAGGCCGATGCTCAGCATTAGCTTAAAGTTGTTTATGGTGAATTTGTTGATGGATAGGGACAGCAAGAACACAATACAAATAATTTTTAACTGAAAATAGTAACTAATATTTATTTAGCACTTCTTATGTGTTAGGCACTTATTTTGCACACTTTGTAAAGATTTGTAAACTAATTTAATTCTCACAATAATTCCATGAAACAGAAAGTATTATACCCACGATCTGGGTACCAAGATATTCAATAGCTTGTCTCAAGTTACATAGGTAAGGGGTGCCTGGGTGGCTCAGTCAGTTAAGCATCTGCCTTCAGCTCAGTCATGATCCCAGGGTCCTGGGATCGAGCCCTGCGTGGGCTCCCTGATCAGCAGGGAGTCTGCTTCTCCCTCTCAATCTGCCCCTCCCCCTACTTCCACTCATGTTCTCTGTCTCTCAAATAAATAAATAAATAAATAAATAAATAAATAAATAAATAAATAATAAAATCTTTGAAAAATAAAGTTACATAGGTAATACATGGCAGAATCAGGACTTAAAGCCAGGCCGTTTGCTTTGGAGGCTTAGCCCTCAGCCACTCTCCTGCACTGCACATGGTAGAACAGCTCCTATGTAACAGCCACTGTGCCAGGCCCTGTAGACAATGCAGAGCAAGATAGACATACTCTCACAAGGCCCACAATCTAATGAAGGGTACAGGGCATTATGGTACATGGGATGGGAGTACCTATGACGGTCCCAAATTCATGCTTTGGAGTCCAAGTAAGGCTTGTGGAGGAATGAAAATTTGATGGGCAGATTCAGTCAGATAAAATGGGTCAGGAAGGGGTGGGGGTACTGGCATTAGCAAAAGCCCAGGGGATGAGAGAAAGCATGATGTATTAGGGAATTAAATATAGAAGGAAGAATAAGACATTTTAAAGGGTTTGGACTTTATTCTGACATATTTAGTTTGAGATGTCTGTGGGACATCCAGGTAGAGGTCTGTGTCTGTAATTCAGAAAGAGATTTGGACTGGAAATGTTTATTTGGGATTCATTAGTATAGAAGTGGAAATGTAAATCACAGGGTGAATGAGAATGTGTGAGAAGATACATAAATTAGCCTAGGTAGCACAAAAATTAAGGAATGTCAGGGAATGAAGCTCAGAGGAAGAGGACACTGAGTCCCCATTGAGAGAAAGGAAGATGAAGAACATGGTACCATTGAGGCCTAGAACTGCAGAGCATTCCAAGGAGAGTAAGTGGTTAATAGTAGCCACACCTATAAGGGTAAGAATTGGGAAGTATCTGCTGGATTTTACCAGAGGGTGGTCTAACTGGTGGGAACAGCTTCAAAGGAGTAATGGAGGTGAAAGCCACTCTATGATAGGCTGGAAGTGGGTGGGTGATGAGGAGTAGAACAGCACTGTCAAGAGAGTTGGCTACTCCTGTGGATTGAGTAGAAGGGAATGAAATTGTGTGGTCACAATTGAGTTCTTCACTCTATCACCTGTACTAAATAATAAACTTATTAAAAGCAAAGATTATGTCTTCTATTTTTTTCACCCCCAACACCCAGACAAGAGCTTGCTTGTATTGGCTGCCTAAGAAACTCAAAGATAGATTGGCGATGGCAGTGGTTTGTTTCCTTAAAAAGCAGTATTTGTCATATATGATAGATATTTTGTGCTACTGATTCATACCAATTTTCTACACATCTTATGTGTATATAACCATATTATAGTAATTAATAGTGATGATATCCTTGTGTCAAGAAAAGAAACAGAGGCTTCATAAAAAATAAAATATACTATAGGCAGTATCAGGATTAAGACATATTGAGTTTTTTAAAATGATAATTTGTAGAAAACACGCAATTCAGTTGGTTGGCATATTCAACAAAACAATAGTTAATTCCTATCTTTCTTAAAGAAAGAGAATTTAACTCAAATGTGAGATTTTATATTTTGAGAATTTAGCAATGGTAAATTTTGGTCAATGTAACACAGTGTAAATAAGAGTTGACAAATTACAAGCATAAGAAGAATCCAACTTGCATGTCTAAACTTAATCTTGAAATTCAAAGATTTGAACATTTTACTTGTAAGTATTGTTTTGTTGGGCAAATTTGACAGATCTTTATAAATATAATGGAATTATTTTTATCTACAATGATGGTCAAATAGATGGTTTTAATGAAGTTTCTATGACTTCAAGCTGAGCTTTTTGTCAGCTTGTCCACATATTATAATGTTCTCCATTGATGTTTCATCCCATCCCTTTTAAAATTAGAAAGAACCAAGGAGCAAAGAGATGGCTCAACATTTTGTGAGGATTTTATATTATTGCTTACTAAGTTAGGAAATTTCATTTCAGGCAACTATCTGCTTATTAGAAATTATCCAATAGAAACAATAGCCCTAGTTTGAAAGGCCACACATTGTGTTATCTAGTAGGATGACATGCTTGTAATTACATTGTCAATCGTTTATGGTATTTGGATCACACAGTAACTTATAAACAGTTACCAGCTAATTGGTTGTATTTTTTAACAGAATGTTTTGATCATATATAGAGAGTGTTGATTTTCAAAGAACAAAAGTAGCTTAAGAAAAAAGACATTCATTGGAACAGTACCGGGGTTGTAAGGAGGTATTATTACAGCAAACACTTACTTAGTGCTTGGTATTTGCCAGTAACTATTTCAAGCTCTCCCCTAACTAATTTATTTCTATATTAACCAGTCTTTGCTAGGTTCTGCTGTAGTAACAAACAACTCCAAATCTTATAGCTTACAAATCAAAGATTTATGTCTTGTACCATTACATGTTGGCTGTATGTTTTTTATTTAGGGAGCCAATTGAAGTAGTAGCCCTCATTTTAGTTTCAAGGCAGAGGAAAACAGAAATAGCCAAACCATGAATGTCTCCTAAAGCTTCCACTTGGCCATGGTCCATTGAACAAAGCAAGTTCCTTGGCCACACCTAAAAATCAGTAGAATGGGTAAATGAGTTCTTCCCATAGACGGCACTGTAAATCAAATGTCAACAAATCAGGATGTATCATTCTCCTAGGAGAACAGAAACTATTTGAAAACATTAATACATCCTTCCTCTTCAGAATAGTTGCTTCTCTGCTTTTTGATATTTCTCTCCTATCTCTACATCCAGTGGTGCTCCTCTTCATTCAGAATCCTGTGAACCAAAAAGAAAAGTTGTCTTACATGCACAAACTAAAGGCACAACAGTGAGGCATTGACCTTCCCATTCAAAAAGGAGTTCAGGCAAGCAATTCTTTGGCAATACAACTGTCTCAAAAACATTGTCTGCTTTTCATCTATTTGACTCTAATCACCTCTGAGCCACAATAGCAATTATGTACCAATTAATATGTATGGTAGCTTTTGCCAGATAATTCTGTGGTATCAAACAATTCCTAAATTCTAATGACTTACCACAAAAATATTTTTTTTTCTGGCTTATGTTACATGTCAATTGAAGGTCAGTATGGTCTATACTCTACGGCACTGTCCAAAATGTTTTCTTTATGTGAGGATCCAGATTTTGGGGCAGAGGTATAAGAAGCAATAACTGAACTATTCAGTGATCCTTACAGCTTCTGCTCAGTAGTGCCATTTGTTATTCTTGCTCATATTCCACTGGTTGAAGCAAGTCACAGGACCAAGTCTGACTGTCATGAAGCAGGGATGCACTACCAGTCACTTGTTAGTGGGGGAGGGGGAATGCATAATCTTCTCAGAGGGAAGGCAACAAAAATTATAAATAAACAAACAAAACCAATCTGCCACATTCACAATAACTCTGTAACTTAGGTATTATGATCGCCCTCATTTTACACACGAAAAAACTGGAACAAAGTTAGCCAAAATAGTTTGGCAAAATCACATTGCTGGTTGGAACAGGATTTTAAGTCTGGCTTGCGACCTAACCACCTTGACCACAAAAGTGAAGCAAGTTTAGCTGGGCCGCAGAAGGGACTTTACAAGTCAACAGGGGCTCCGCTTCTCTCTGTGACCAAATGGGTCTCTTATCACTGACTCTTGTGCCTTCAATGGACATAAAGCAAAATAAATTTATAAAAGTCACTCCTTACCCTACCTGAATTCACAGTCTTAGCACTCAACTTTAATCTTATTAGGGTCCCTCTTTCCCAGTTTCAAATTTCCAGCAAACACGATGTCAGTGGCTTAGTTATGGGATATGTCTAATGAGTTTCAGCCAGAGATCCAGCTCATTGTGGCTGGTTGCCCACTCCAAATAGAACTTTTGAGGCAGGCTATGTGAGAAGGGTGTTTGGGGTTGGAAAGAAACTGTTTTGGAAAAAGTTAATTTTTGTTGTATAATGAATTACGTTTTAAAGGAATCTCACCTGCTTTATTTGGAAATATGAATTATAGACTGATGTAATCGTGTTCATATTTTCTCTTTTGGCAATGACTTTGGCAAGGGTTGGAAACTCAGTTTCCAGTTAGGTTTATGAAACTGGAAGTAGTAAACAAATAATCAGTAATAAGTCTTCAGTTATGAATACATGTACACAGAGTTAAATAACCAAATAGTGTTGAATGGATGAAATAAAAAAGAGCAGTACCCACTGCATTTTCATAAGGATGGCAGATTAGAGATCCTGAATGACTTATACCGAAAATGACTCTTCCGCTAGAAATCTGGATAGAAACTAAAGAATTCTCAGAGACCAACTAAAAGGTCAATTAAAGTGGGAACCTGATGTGGGAGGCAGAGCCCATATCCTGAAAGTGCTGCCAAAAAATCCAATTTTCCAAAGCCTCTTAGGGGAGTGTGGGGAAGGGGCAGGAGAGAGTCTGGCCATACCTAGAGTGTGCGGCGTGATCGGACAGCTCCACACAGAGAGCACTGCAGGAGTTCCTCTCTCAAAGCGAGAATGAACTAAAATACAACTGCCTTTTCTCTGCACCTGAGGAGGAAGAAAGAAAGTTGCCTGTCTTGAAATTTCTTTGAGTGGAGAACAAATATTCCCCGAGAATTAGTAACCACAAAGCAGCCTTGTTCCCATTTGTAGACAGAAATCACAGTGATTGCATTTTTTAGTTTTCTGAAAAAAAAAAAAAATGAGCATTGAAAGTATATTTTGGAGACATTGATGGTAAGGACTGGTAGCTGTTCACCAAAACCATTTCTTCTTTCTAGGCACATGAGTAGACTATAGTTTCCATGAAACTAAGTGATGACCAATGAACTCCAAGAAGTAATATGTGCCACTTTCAGGCTTATAAAGACTTCCAGTGGATGGCCCCCCAACTCCTTCCCTACAGTGTGTAATGGAGGCAGAGACTGTAGTGACTTTGGAAGCTGCTTGTGGAAGGTTGCAGGGCTTCCGTGAGCCTGGGTTTCCTGAATGACCGCAGGGACAAGAGTCATGCTCAGTAGCGCTAATACCCACCATCACCTGTTAGAAGATCAAGAAATAATATTCAGTTATATTTGAGTATATGCATATGTAAACACAAAAAATACCTATTAGTATTCTGTCATAATTTTAGCAAGCACTAATGTCCTAACAGAATACCTAATAGAATATACTTTGTACACTTGCAAATATCTTTGTTTTACCTTCACACTTGAGTGCTTTGTATATAAAATTTAGAGTTAAAAGTAATTTTTCCCTTAGAATGTTGAAGACATGACTGCATTGTCTTCTAAAATCCATGTTGCTGTTGAGGAGCTGAGGCCATTTTCGTTTCTGTTCCTCTGAGGAGACTCCTTTCTTTTCTCTGAGAGCTTTCTTCTCAGTCTCCAGCATTCTGAAATTTCAAGATCATGTGTTTTGGGATAGTGTGCTTTTTTTCAATCACTTCGTTGGGCTCTCAGTGAGCACTTTCAGTCTGGGGGTCCGTGTGTTTCACTTTTAAAATCGCTTCTTGTATTTCGCATGTGACAATTCTCTCTCCTTTATTTTCTCTGTTCTCTTTCTAGAAGTGTATATATAGATGTTAGAAGATTTTTATTACCTTTTCTTTTATATTTTTCGTATTTTTGTCTCCTTGTTCTATGCTGGGTGATTTCTTTGATTTTAGTCCAAATATAATTTTGTATATCAATTTCCATATTTTGTAATTTTTAAAAAGTCATTGTTTTTCCCTATTCCATCTTCCAAGGATCCTTTTCTGTTTCATCTCCTCTTGTCTGATTGTCCTTGTAGGTTAAAACCATTTTAAACACATTTACTATTCTTCAAGTAGGGTTTTTATATACAGAAGAAATAAGTGCCTAATCAATCTGACATTTGGGTAATAGGGTCTTTATGAGCAAAGTTTAAGGTAAAATACAACTAGAAATTACTTGTAGCTGAAGCCTAGTGACAGGTTGTGTTTACATCTAGGTAATTTCACTATTTATATTGCTTAGTGCCATTCAGCCAGACAGCTCCTGGGCTATGGGAAGAGCTGCACTGGAGAAGTGGACACGGTTTCTCTTTGTGTTATCTCGGACATCTGGTCTCACACCCTTTGGGGCAACATTAGTTCTATACAAATAATGTGTATCACGTTATGAGAAGCAAGGGTCAGTGTGCTCTGGCATTTAAAAACACAGGCTTTAAAGTCCTGAAGAACTTCGTTCGAGCCCTGCTCCAGTATTTCTTAACAGTGAGACTTTAGTTGTGTTTCTTAATTTCTCAGAGCTACTGAATCCTCATCTGTAAAATGGGGATTAATTATTATCCCTCCTTCCGATGCCTGTTGTGAGGATTGATTGAGATAATGTAGGTAATGTCTTTAGCACAGCATCAGGTAGAGGAAGTCCTGAATAAGGGACGGCTGTTATTATTTTAATGGTATAGAATTACACATTAACAAAAGCTGAAACACACCAAGTACGGGGATCGTCTAGAATGCATCCAGGCATACACACACTCATGAAATGAGGAAATATAATAACTATATAAAATATTACTTGCTTACCATAAGTATTTAATTTGTAGTGAAAGACTTTATCAGAAAAAAAGGAACATTGAAAGATTTGCTCAAATTTATAGGTGTGCCAAGGGTCGTGGAGAGAAGCCGAAAAGCCTTTTACTGATATAGGTAATTTATATAATATAAAGGCCTAAACCCATTGTAAATAAATAATAAGTTTTGGTAAATCATTTTTCTTTGATTCCCTCATAATTTTAATTTCTATTAAACCCAGTTTCATTATTTTTTTATTCACAGAGGTAAGCATACGTTTCCCTCTAATTTAAATTCTAAACAAAAGATGTAACTTTCATCTATTATAAAATTAAAGTAATTCATTGTATTGCAGTTCTCTTAGTATAACGAAAATAGGATTTATTATATTATAATTATGCTTTAATAGCTTTCTTCCTCACTTTAATCTCTCACATTAAAATAAATGAAACTTAAGCATGCAAGAAGAGAAAATGTAGAATTCCGTTTACTACACTAGCTTTATGTTCTTTGACCACTGGGGTGAATGTTTTTAATTTTTTTTCTAGAATGTGAATAGATAAGTTATTTTGGAACCTCAAAAACTGTGTAAATATCTGGATGCAATAAAACAGCAACAACAAAAAACACAACAGGTTAAGCCTTAATTGTGTATCTGTGTGTATAAAATGTATTCTCTTAATTTCCGAGTATTATTCCATTGTATGAATATAACACATCTCATTTATTCTTTCACTAGTTGATAGACATTTGGATTGTTTTCACTCTTTGGGTATTATGAATATTCATGTACAATTCTTTGTGTGGAAGTATGTTTTCATTTCCTGTGGGTAAGTATATAAAGTGTAACTGCTGGGTCATGGAGTAGGTGTATATTTTACTTAATAAGAAGCTGCCAAACTTTTTTCTAAAGTTGCTGTTTCATTTGCATCCTTCCTGTAATGTATGAGAATTGTAGGTCCACTGCATCCAAATCAGCATTTGGTGTTGTCATTAGTTTTTGTTTTAGCCATCCTGGTAGATGGGAAATGAAATCTCATTTTGGTTTCGGTTTGCATTTTCATCACTACTAATTATGCGAAGCACCTTTTCATGTGATTATTAGCCATTGATACATCTATGTACCTATTCTTTTGTCCATTTTTTATTGGTCATTTGCTTTTCTGTTATGGCTTTATAAGAGTTCTTTACTTACATGTAAAGATATGTAAGATACTATAGTTATATGTTTTAAGAAAATTTCACCTAAAAAAATAGTTTCTCCTAGTGAGAGTGTTTTTTAGCTGAATTTTTAATTTTGTTGCCATCCAGTTTATCCATATATTAATACTTTGTGTATCTTCTGTAAGAAAACGTTGCCAAATCCAAGATTACTAAATTGTTTTCATAAGTTTTCTTCTATGAGTTTTGTACTTTTAGCTCTTGTATTTAGGCCTATGGTCCACCTCAAGTTAATTTTTGTTTATGGTGTCATAAAAGGCTGGGGTTGATTTTGTGCATGTGATATTGCTATCCAGTTATTGCAGTAACATTTATTGAAATGATTTTCCTTTCCCCATTGAATTTAACTTGGATGTTTGTTAAAAATTAATTGATCATATATATTTGGGCCTATTCCATTTGTCTATACTTATACAATTCCGTATTGTCTTTATTTATTTATTTATTTATTTATTTATTTTTAGGATTTTATTTATTTATTTGAGAGAGTGAGAGAGAGAGAGAGTGCACATGAGGAGGGGGTAGGGGCAGAGGGAGAAGCAGACTCCCTGCTTAGCAGGGAGCCTGACTTCGGACTCAAACCCAGGACCCTGGGATTATGACCTGAGCTGAAGGCAGATGCTTAAGTGACTGAGCCACCCAGGTGCCCAATTCCACATTGTCTCTATTACTATAGCTCTAATGTAACTGGAAAATCAGATATTGTGAATCTTACAAGTTTGTTCTTTTTCAAGATTGTTATGAATATGCAAGGTCTTTTGTTATATCATAGAAATTTTATAATTATTTTTCTGGTTTCTACAAAATTATCTATTGGATTTTGATTGGGATTGCACTGAATATATGGATCAATTTAGGGAGAATTGATATGTTGACATTATTGGGTCTTTTAATACTTGAAACTGACATAACTCCATTTATTTAGGTCTCTTTCTTTCTTTCAGCAAGCAATCATATTTTTTATTGTTGAGGTCTTCCACATCTTTTGTTAATTTTATTTCTCAGTATTTTATGGTTTTTGATGCTATTTTAAGTAAAATTGTTTTATAAATTTTGTTTTCCAATTGTCTTTTCTGCTAATACGTAGAAACAAAAGTAATTTTTTTAACAATTTTTTTTTTTCTGAGACACTGCTAAATTCATGTATTCGTTCTCCTCAGTAGTTAAGAATTCCTTAGGATATTCTGTACTGTCTGTGAATAGAGGCAGTTTACTTCTTTCTTTCTACTCTTCATGCTTTGTTTTTTTGTTTTTTGTTTTTGCCTTATTGCACTATTTAGAAATCAGGGGTAAGAGTAGACCATATTAATCCTATCCTCAAAGCCCTTAATTAAAATGGATCTTCATAGAGCTTAGAAAAAAATCCAGAGTCCTTGCCATAACCCCATATGTTCTCGCCCTTGTCTACCCTTTCTAATCTGATGCCACCAATGAGTACACTGTAGTCAATTTGGCCTTTGGGATGTGGAGGGAGACATGCCGTCTTCCGTTGCAAGCCATTTCCTTAGGTATTTCCTCCAACTCTTGGGAGCATTTTCTCCCCTCTTCAGAGATGCTCAGATACACTGTACTTGGCCAGTCTATCTCAAGTACTCGCCACTGTCACATACCTAGCTTAATACCATGTTTGTTTTCTATAGATCATGTGCTTTGATTTATAATTATAAATTTATTTACTTTCTCATATAACTGTTACACTGAACAAACAGAAAACATCTTTGTCTCCTACAGCCCCCTTGGGCTATCCTTTTCCGTGACAATGGATAAAAAATTGAGAGCAATTGAAACTCTTAAATAATACAAAAAAACCCCAAAAACCAAAAAACAAACAAACCTGTGATCATGCTAAGACACAGAACACAGACTCAACTTGGTATCATTAACACTCCTCACACCCAGATCATCTCCTCCACTTACTCGCTGTAGTTTTTGACCCCAACAGGAATGAGAGCTGATGGCTGTCTTGGCAAAGGAGGAAGGATAAAAGACAAGGGGAGCAGTCTAGTCTTGCCTGCTGGTACTAGTATTAGAGAGCTTCATTCCTTCTGGGTCTGGCACATGTTTCAAACTGACTCTTTCTTGGGTGATTTTTGATTCTTCAGAGGCCCTCTCTGTGAATCTTCCTTGCAAGGCCAAGATTAAGTTGAGGCAGATGAGTCAGGGATATATGAGTACAGGGTTAGATCCTGTTCTTTTAAACTTTTTTTGATATTTTGTTCATCATGGATTGTTTTGCATTGATTCTGATATTTTAAAATATTGCATTAAATATTACTTATCTTGATTACCGAGTCTTTGATTTTGGTACCCCCTTCAAGTTTGTGCCTGAGATGAGTGATTTATTCATATCACCTCATTCTAACCTTGATTCTCTGTACTTCCTGAGATATAGGAAATACATTTTTCTCTTGCTGGGCACATACCTCTTAGCACCTCCTTTTTTTTTTTTTTTTTTTTGAAGTCTACACCACATACAATTTATCTTTGGGGTCCTATCATCCTCCTACATTGCCCTGTTAGGTAGATTTTTAGAACAGCTCCTGGCCAGCTGTCTGTCCTCTGGCCCACATCCAATGCATAAAACAGTCTTAGGTTTCTTTTAAAGGACAAATTCTGGATGAGCAACACAATCCCAATACATTATCAATTCTTCTCGGTTCCATTAAAGAAGCAGCTGGCCAGCCTGTTCCTACAATTTGGCTTTCTAGGTTCCAGTTAGTCATCAGTCCATTGTGTCTGAAATGTTGAAGTAAAGACAGGGATACTCTAATCTCCACCATTTTGTTTGTTTGTTTGTTTGGTCTGGGGAACTCATAGCACAGATTCAAAGAAACCTTTCCAAGAAATCTTTTCCCAGCCTCAAACTCCATGGCTTCTTCTGTGGATGAAGAGTTTCAAGGGTGAGGGAGTTTTGATTAAATCATTTATTAATTCAGCCTGTGGTCTAATACATCCTGTGGAAAGTGGCATTGCATTTCCATTGGTTGTCATGGTTGAAACCTCTAATCTGCTGTTCAGTTATGCCTTCCCAGTGAACCATAAACTCCACGAAGGCAGGGACCATTTCTGTTTTTATCACTCTTATATGCTTTGCACCCAGCACAGTGCCTGAAAAATTTCAGACACTCTACAAAATTTTGTCAGTGCAATAGAGTGGAATGAACTATTTTTCCAGTACTGTTCTAAAGCATGTGTAAAAATAACAAGCTTCTCGGTGTATTTTCTTTTCTTTTTTTTATTATGTTATGTTAATCACCATACATTACATCATTAGTTTTTGATGTAGTGTTCCATGATTCATTGTTTGCGTATAACACCCAGTGCTCCATGCAGTACAAACTTCTTGGTGTATTTTCTTATTTGTCAGTAACAATATATATTCTTACTTTGTAATACTGATGAAGAGTTATGAATGCAGAGTTGATTGTGAAAGATGTTGGGGAAAAAAGTAAGATGAATGGGATTCAGCAAAGATCAGCAAGAAACATTTAATGAGGAAGTGAAGACTTGCTTATATTCTCAGAGTCAGAACACGGAACTCTTAGAAAACAGCCCGGAAGTGGCTAGTGGCAGGTTTTTGCTCTATCCTGCAATAGCCTCAGCTCCTTTCCATCCTGAAACGATAAACCTTATTCTCTGTGGATTTACCTGGATGGAAACCAATCAGGCAACTGTACAAATACTACAAACACCTGCACATCGGAAAAATTGAACAGTGCCAGCACCAAATAGTTCTTTTAGTTTATCTCAAAGAATGTTCCCAGCTAATCCTCTCTTGGGGACACAGATAAACACTCTGAAGCTAATACAGTCTTAACATAAATTAAAAATAATGCAGAAAAGACATTTTGGAGCATACAATATTTGTTACCTTTGGATTTCTATTCCCATTTTGTAAGTCTCGTTGTTGAAAAGAAAACATTTCCATGTTATTGTTCCGAAGAGGCCGGTAACCTCAGCACGACACACTGTGGTGGATTTTTCCCCCTTTTCCTCCCTTGGTAACAACTTAGAAAACCCAGATGCTAAGCTATGGAAGAGGTTCCCACAAAGCACCTGGCTTCTTGGCAGATATCTCAGGTGGCTGAGGTAGTAGCTGCTTTTCCATCTGAATTTTGTAAAGTTGGCTCTAGATCCAAGATTTACTTCTAAATTTAAAAAACCTAGATTCTTGTCATATTGTCATTTGACAAAATTGGAATTGTAGTGAAATTTTATCCAAGTAGAAATTGTGTTATATGTAAAAGTATATGTTATGCTATTCCATAATATATAATATAAATGATAATGTAGAGTATAAAAATGTAATTGGATTTTTAATATAATTTTATTTGGGTAAGTGACTTGTGTCTAATTATAAAAAAGTAATTCCAAGATTATATCTCCGATGAATCTTTTCCCTCCTAGGATAATCTAAAATATCCACTTTTCTCTAACACTTTCCCTTTCTTTCTTAAAAATGAGTGCTATCAGTAGAGCATCTCAGTGGTCTCCTCCTAACTAATAAGCTATTGCTCCATATCTTAACTCGTCAAAAAACGATTTGAGATGAGTTGATATACAATTTACACATTCCCTTTCTGTGTATATCTCTCTTTCATTGTAAAAAGTTTTTATTTATCTTTTCCATGATTTCTAGGTTTCCCTATCCATTTCTAAAATTCTGCACCATTGCTATTTGAAAGGTTTTCTATTAATAACTCCATTTATCTCTAAAATGCCTTGACATTTTTAGTCACTCTTTTTGCAATAATTCTGGCAACGTTTCCTTTATAGCTCATGTGCATCTAAAATTTTATTTTATTTTTTCCTCTTTCATTTCATATGAACTATGTTTTTCTGTTTCTCTGTTGCAGAGTTCAGTAGTACTACCCTCTCAAGCCATGTTTAATTTTCTAATGAATGTTTAGGTCTGTGCTTTATGTGAATCAAGCTATGCAAATGTAAATTTCACAGATGCTTCCTAGAACCCAAATGGTGTATTCTTAAGATATTTCTGCAGTTTTGTATTTCAGAGAGCCTAATTCAAGTGGGCTTCAATAGCATAAACTTACCTGACTAGGAGTGCCTGGGTGGCTCAGTCAGTTAAGTGACTGACTCTTGATTTCAGCTCGGGTCATGATCTCAGGGTCATGAGATCCTGGCCCCACAGGGTGCTCCGTGCTCAGCAGGGAGTCTGCTTGAGATTCTCTCTCTCCGTCTCCCTCTGCCCCTCACCTTTCTCTCTCTCTCTCAAATAAATAAATAAATCTTAAAAAAAAATACGGCTAGATGCAAGTAAAGATAGATAAGATTTCAACAAATTGAAATCTTATACTCTAAGTAAGAAAGGATTAATTTGAATGGTTATATAACTTCACTACTAAGTTAGCTTCTCTGCCGTCCTGCTTGTTGTATGTCATCACCAAAATGTTTACCACTTATTCTTGCCATTAAACATAAACACATCTTTATTATGACTTGAGATATGGGATAAGGTGGTGAACAAAAACATATCTTCTAGCAATAAGTAAAGAAGTAAGATAAGAATATTCCCAAAGTGGATCAAGCCATATCTGGGTATAGTGGATCTTAAAAGTAGAAGGAATAGGAAAAGCTAACAGGAATCAACAGTGCAGATGCCAAGGGATTGGGCTCACTTCGTGTCTGAGAACTTTCCAGAATGAATTCTTAGGTTGTGTCACCACTATTCACATCAATCTCAGCAGTTTTTCAGGGTGTGGCACACGCAAAATGATTCAAAGAAGGACAAATCCTTATTGGGTTGATTCGTAGATGTTCCCAAATGCTCATTTAGTGTACTTTAAATATTCTATCGTAACCGACTTTATTTTCTTTCCTGAAATGCATTCTGAAGCTCAGAACACTGAAGAGTGACAACGATTGTGAGGTCACCTTGGACAGTATAAGCTATGAATGTCATTCAGTTTCCTCAGCTCTGATTGAACTGGGTGGCCTTCTCTGTCTGTTTCTTCGAATGTACTTCAGCTTTTTTTGGTCACATAATAACTTTGTGTAGCTTGTAAGCTAAGAAGTCAATCCAAGGTTAAGCTGTTGCTTGACAGAGAAGAAATAAGTAATTTGATATGAATGTTGTCTGTGACATGGGCTTGTGATTTCAACAAAAGTGACTGAGGATATGTGCTAGAGATCGATTCTTATTCCAGAATCTTTGGGTGTTCTGAGGCTAACTGAAGCCGGTTGTGAGAGCAGACTGTCTGTAACGCCTCTTTTTTGGTTCAGGGATCGGTGTGCATGCCTGTGGTGTGGCTTGCTGTAATCAAGTATATGAGCACCTGCATTGACTCTTAAAGTAAACAAATGAGTTTCAGAGAATCACAAAGAAAAACAGGAGAACCTTGAAGAAAAGTTAAAAAAAAATACAGAGAAATGAATCTACACTTGGAGACTACACATATGTTAGCTATCCTTTGTCAAGTCTTCCTGAGCTAGGTGGGTTCTGTGAATCTATAGACACATAATATGTTCAGGAGATTAGGTATATTATTTATATTCGTCTCATAATTTTTTTGTGAATACAGATATACAGATATGGTTCTTTCAGGAAAAAAAAATATTTAAAACAAATGAGAAGCTACGCTGTGATAATTTAGCTGGGAAGGGAATGTTGTCTTACCCCAGCCCTCATTCTGATAACATTCATGGAAACTTAAGTCCTAAGGTAGAACTCATTATTTTCCTCTCAGACCTCTTTCCTCCTTATTTGATCTTTTTCTTCTTTTCAAATCCCTTCATTTCTTTCCATGGAATTTACCTCTGTCTCTTTGTTATATTTCAATGATCTTCTATTTTCTCTTTTTCTCTCTGTATTTTCTAAACTCCATGTATCTAATTTTCATTACATTAAGATAAAAATGATTCTTAGTTCAGTTTACTTAAATCTAAGTGATATTATAATTCATTTTAAATCATTCATATTTTAGTAAAATAATTCCAATTGATTTAAACCATTAATGATTAATATTCTCTTTGCATCCAATATTTTTCATAATGTTTACCTCTTCTCTAAGCGTCTGCCAGATTTTCAACTTTGCATGTTTTACAACTTTATCAAGATATATTTCACATACCATAAAACTCACCTATTTAAAGTATACAGTGAAATGGCTTTTAAGTATATTTAGAGTTGTGCAAATATCACTACGATTTAGTATTAGAACATTTTTAAACTCCCAAAGAAACAGTATCCACTAGTGGTCATTCCTCATTCCTGCCCCAGGCAACTCCTAATCTTCCTGTCTCTGTACAGTTGCCCATTTTGGACATTTTTTTTTATGAAAGGGATCATACAACATGTGGTATTTTGTGACTGGCTTCTTACACTTAGTATAGTTTTTCAAGTTTCATTCATGTTGTATCATGTATCAATATTTTATACCTTTCTATAATAATGATAATTTTACATTTTAAGAATGTCTTATAATGTCTTTATAGATCAATTAATATACTATAGTTCAAAATGAATTAAGTTATGTCTTTACTTTTAATGATGAAACAAATTATATCAACATGTGTTTCCTAATTCTAAAACATTATCATCTTTCTATCTCAATGGGTGATTGTAGAGAAAAGATGTGTCCTCCTACCACTAACAGCCTTCTACTTTTCATCTGCTGAGTTTCCTTATCTAATACTCTCTCAAACTTATATGAGTAAGACTTCCCAGATGATAAGATATATTTTTGATTAGAATAATGATATCCTTTTTTTTTCATTCTTTCTGTCTATAAAAAAAATTAGTTTTGTGGTGGGGAGAAGTGAAAAAGCATATGTAGTCCATTTCTGTCTGGATGAATTATAAAACAGAGCGAGTTCTACTATTAATTATTTGTAGGACATAATTCAAATATCAGTTGATTAAATCCAGCATTCAGTTGCTCAATGAGCATTTATCTATCCTGATGCTCTCATGGAATTAGTTTTGTATGAAATTAACTTTGTGTTGGATGATAAAATGCAAGCTTAAAAATAAACTGTAACAAAGACTCTTATAAAATACCAGATGCTCTTTTCAGTTTTTGGTTCTGAAATGAATACATGTCAGTTAAGGCCAAGAGAAATTTTCTCCAGCTATATCAGATTTGTCCAGCTGCATCCCAATAGATGTTTCTTCCATAATGCTTTCTCCATTTGGATACAAGAATTTTTTGGTTTGTCCCTACAATGTGGAGTTATGAAGAGGAATCAGACTTGCCATTTCCCAGGTTTAATGGGTTCTCAAGTGTACTGGAACAGTGTGTTAACAGTCACACCAGCTCAGGGATAACCATCCAAAAATAGAAAAACCTGCAAATGTTTTTTATAGAATGGAAGAATTATTTCATTTCATCTAAGGAATCTATCACACTTCTCTGAAGCCACACCCATTGCTGTGTAACTCTTGTGTTTCTTCACACTGGCTTGGGACTTGGCTATGTGACTTGCTTTGGTCAATGGGATGTGATCAAAGAATCTAGAAAAAGCACTTGAGCACTTCTGCTGATACTCTACCTTCTGTATCACCATGGGAACATGACTGCATGACCAGACAGTCTGATGGAAGATGACAGACTTCCTGGGTAAGGCCAGGTAGCCACAATCCACCCAGACAAGACTTCACATGACACTCACCACCAGATATGTCGAACAAGCTCATTCAATATAAGAAGTTCCCAGCCAAGCCGAGACTAAATTTCTGACCTACAAATTCATGGGTTTTATGAATATTTGTTGTTTGTCATTAAGTTTTGTGGTCATTTTTTTTTTTAAAGATTTACTTATTTAGTTGAGAGGGGGAGAAGGGGCAGAGGGAGAGGGAGAGAGCATTCTAAGCAGACTCCCCGCTGAGCGCAGAGCCCCATGCAGGGCCAATTCCACGACCCTGAGATGAAACCAAGAGTTGGACGCTCAACCAACTGAGCCGCGAAGGTGCCTCAGTTTTGTGATCATTCTAATGCAGTATTATTGTGGCAATGGATAAATGATATGTGTAGGGATGCTCCAAAAATGATGTCATACTTATTAATGCGATCACCAGAATACCTTCTAGACTACATAGTAATGTGGGTGTAAGTTGGAGATATCTCGTAAGTAGTAATATCTAATTTATCTGTTATCAATGATGAATACCATTTTGAACTTTGGTGAGGATTTCTCCAGACAATTGAAACTTACCACTTAGAACAGAAAAACATATTTATTAGCTTAACTATTTAAAAACAAACCTATTGTGTAACAACTGGAATCCAAAATTCATTTGTTGACACCTAATCCCCAATGTAATGGTGTTTTGAGGTGGGACCATGGAAAACTGACCAGGTCATGAGGGTGAGCCCACATGAATAAGATTAGTGCCCTTATAAACAACCCTCAGACTGGCATTATGATCTTGGACTTCTCAGGCTACAGAACTGTGAAAAATAAATGTTTGTTGTTTATAAGCCACCCCGTCTATGGTAGTTTGTTAAAGTAGCCCAAACAAACTAAGAGGTCTTTCCAAAACAAGTATCTAAAGTGTTAGAAATATGCTTAATATTTGAATGAGCAATCTCCAATTTTTGTACTTTATACTAAGTGTTTATAAGAAAATAATCATAAATATAGAGGAAAAATTCATTTTCAAGGTTGTTTATTAAATAATGTCAACAGTAATAACATGAAAAACTATGCCAATTAAAACATGGTGCATCTATATTGTGGAATACTGCAGTTATTAAAAAACATGTAAAAGAAAATATAACAAGGGGGAAATTAAGGATGTATTAATTGAAAAGAAATGTGACAAAAGATGTTACGTAGTATACATACATACATATATGACATGGTACCGATATTTTAAAAAATCTGCATGCAGTTGCCTATATGGTATAACATACGGTAAACAGTGTTCTATATGATAAGATTATCGATTACTTGTAGAATATTTGTCACTCTAAGCTTTCTACTTGCATGATCTAAAATAAGGGTAAATGGGTGTTGAATGAGGGTTTAGGGTACTCACCTATGAGGAAAGTGCATGAATCCTATTGCATGAATTTCATGCCATATTTTCAGTCTGCTCAGATGCTTCTTTATCTCCCTTCCTCATCCTAGGTATGTATTGAGGTTGACGGATAAATTACCACCAAATAGCTTTACTATTACTCTTGGATGATTGTACATTGAGTAGCTTTCTTGACATTTTCCATTGCTCCTCTGTATTTCAATAGATATGCCAATTATAATACAATCTTTATTACTATCCATCATTTGATAAGCTGAATATTTTAGATATGAAATTTATTAAGTGTCTCAAACTTAATGCCCTCAGGGGCCAAGGAGGTTATGCAAAATAAGTAAAGCAGATTAGCCACCAGCCAGGTGCAAAGAGAACAGCTACTCACCATCAACTAACTGGTAATTGGCCAAAAGCAACATGGGCCTTGTGGTGCCAGCTCCAGTGATTTTTAAAGAGAAGCTAGAAATCTAATTTTTAAAGCTATTTCTCCATGTTTATATCCTGGCTATTAAATCAAATATTTAAAAAGCTTACAGGCCACAGAAACATAACTGTAAGTTGCATTTTTCCAGCAAACAATTTGCAATTTTAGACACATCAACATGTCAAATTTGAAGGACCTACAAGTGAAGAATTCTAATATAAATACCAATAATTTTGCAGTATATAATCAATCTACTTAGTTGTGTTAATTTTTTTTTTTTTAAGTAAGCTCTATGCCTAACATGGGGCTTGAACTCATGACCCTGAGATCAAGAGTCACATGCTCTACTGACTGAGCCAGCCAGGTGCCCCTCAATCCACTTACTAAGTAAACATCTAAGCATAATGTGACTGCCAGTTGTCAAGGTGAATGAGATAACAAACAAGTAAGCCACTATTTTTCAGTTTTATACCCAGGTTTTTAAGTGAATCACTTTCATTTTCTTACATATGTCCTTTGTACAGGAGCAATGTCAGAATTTGCAAACCTTAATGTATATAATTTTCTACTTCCAAAAATAAATGGGCATTCTAAAGGACCCTGGGAAAGAAAACACAGTGGCCAGAGCAAAGGATGGCCTAATTTAGGATTATTAGATGTTTGGCAGGGTATAGTTTGAATCTGTGTTCCAGGGCAAGGACCTCTTTTCCTAGTGATCTCTAAGGTTGAGATAGTAAGTGTGATGGGGACATGAAAACTGCCTTATAGTGAGGGGTCCCAAGTTATTGGGTGCCAGTTATTTATAGGAGTTGTCTGATAATAAAGGGTGGTCAACCTGGGAACCTTGAAGCTTTGGGGGAAAATTACAGCTACCCTTGAAGGGAGAAAGAAAACACTGGTTCTGTGAAATACTAAGTTAAGGTGCAACCTCTACCATGGAGAGAAGGCGGGGAGTCAATCCCATCTAGTTTCTCCTAGAAGGTGGTGGCGGGGGGAGAGAGGGTGGGGTTGATACCATTATTCAAGAAGCTCAGCCTGAGCTTCCAGGGTCACTTGGGGATAATTCTTACTGTACCATAGTCATACACCTTGCTGCAGATAGAGTGAGACTAGAATCTATTGCAATTTAAGGGAAATGAAATGCAAACCAATGAGGGCACAGGAGGATAGCATGTCCTTCAAACAATTTTTGTCCCCACTCAGATGATTCTGTTACTGGAAGCGATCTTCAGACCATACTTAGAGAAACCTGTGTGTGTGTGTGTGTGTAATATACATACACGTTTAATAGATTGATACATTCAATAGATCCAAACCTCTGTATCTACATACCCATCTCTGTATCCATCTGTGACTGATTGTATTTTCCAAAGAGGCCACAACAATGCCATATGCTCTGCTAGAACCTTGCCATTTTCTTAGAAAGAGGTAGAGCCTAATTGCCCTTTCTTTAATTCTGAGTGGGATTGTGACTTGCTCATAACCCAGAGAATGTGCTGGAAGTGATGCTTCGTCAGTTGCGATGTTGCTAATGAAAGGGAGTACGGCCCCGAACTCCGTGTGGGTGCACAAGTGTCCGTGTAAGCGGTGCCACTGTCCCGAGGCTGTCATGCTGTGAAAGTCCAGCCTGGTCCATGTGGAGAGACCACATGCAGAATCTTTGTGGCGAAATGAGGAGCGAGAAGTCCTGCCAGCTCCCAGCTGTTCCTGTCCCAGCCACCATCTGACCACACCTGCGTGACACTCTGAGCGAGGAATAGCTAGCCAAGCGAATGGTTTATCCATAAAATGTATTTAGAATAGTGCTGCACACATAAAGGTGCTCCAAAGAGTATAGCAGTTATTATCACTTATACGGAAACACAGGGATGCATTTAAATGCCTGGATTACGTGTGTTATTCAACATAACTGGGCCGTTTCAAATCCCCAGTTGGAAACAGACACCTGGCAGGTGGAATGGGTCCTAAACTCATGAGGCAAAATCCTGCAAAATATCTGTTTATGAATGCTGGAAACTGGAACCAGAAACTTCCCAATCTTGATAGCCATGCATTATCTTCTTTCAGTATGACCTCGAAGCGCAAATTCCCAAAACGACAAAAAAACTTTTGTAATTCCTTTGTTGGTGTCTTTTTGTGTTCTCTCTCTCTCATTCTCTCTCTCTTTCCCCCCATCCTCATCTTGTGCTTGTTCTCATTCTCACTCTGGGTGTCACCACTGGAATGATTGGCTTGGGACAAATGTCCTATGTACTTAAAATCAGTATCTTTCATTTCAGTATGGCTTAGTGATCCTTCAACACCTCACCTGGAGGAATTTAGAATTCAGTATGGTACCTTCTCAGCAGGTGACCCATATTCCTTTTTGTCATATTTTCCTTCCCCCACCCCCTTTTCCCCATTTCTTCTGCCTCCTTCTGCCTTCGTATAGACTGATCCTATAATAACTTTGTCTACGGATGACATTAGGATGGAATTCTTTCTTCCTTCTACCATTTTATTTGCCACCAGGTAGAAATAAGAGCTATAAAGAGAGTCTATTCACACTATTATTGAAGACTATCTGAGGGCAGAAGCAAGGCAATGAAAAGTAGTAAGGCAATTCAATTAATTATAATCTTTCAGGCATTTCAGACCTCGATTGCTGTACTGGTTACGATACCACTGTGCCTAGCCCAGTGCCTCACTCAGGTAGGCATGCATGAGTATATATTAAATGAATGAGAAACATTTTAAATCGTGTTTATTTAATTAATAGTGTGATACATGGTTTTTGTTTATGAAATCATTCTCAACCTTAGCTGGGAATTTCAAAAAATACTGATGTCTGGGCCCACTCCAGACCACTTAAATGAAATTTTTTGTGGGTAGAGCTTACACATGGGTATTTTTTAAGAAAAACACTCCTCGTGTTACCAGTATGTGAGCAGATTTGAGAACCACTAGTTCACAGAAAAATTTATTAGGGGTGGGTGAGGGGCCCCTATGATATTCGCAGTCTGTTTTCCTCTCTCTGGGCTACCCCAAATGGCAGAGTGAAGGGCGGAAGCTTCTCCTATGACAAGATAGCCATGACATGCATGCAATTACTTGAAATCTTGCATTTTTAAAATTAAAAATTCATGTCCTCATGGCTTTCTACTCCATAATGCATTCTCTTTATTTTGATATAAATTTTTTTTTCACAAAAAATTTTCAAGTAAAAGAGTCTTGCAGGATGTGCCATGTGATTCCACGCTTCATGACCTCCCAGTATACCACGTCCTCCTCAGTTTGTACAGCACTAGCACTGGGTCCCAGAGCTCAAGCGTGGATAACAGACAGATCCGGGTTTGGAACCCATATCTGTCACTAAGCAAGCCTCTTCACCTCCTCAAGCCTTCGTTTTCTCATCTATCAAACAGGATTGTTATGGGGCTGAAATACATGAAGTGCTTGGACACTGGGTCTGGTACATAAGTTTTCAGCCTATGTTCTTGTTACAGTGTTTTGATTAATGAGCGTGTTTTCATTCTGTATTGGAACTGGACAGAGCTGGTGCCATTACATGCCTAGTTTTATGAGGAGACTGAGGGAGTTGGGAGGAATAGAAATTGGAAGGTCAAGGAAGGCAAAGATAGTGTGCCCAAGGCTAGAGAAAAGAGCAGAGCAGAAGCTTGTTAATTTCTTCTCACTCTTGTGGATAGCCTGGATGGTCTTTGTAGTAGAGGCTAGGGCTGGGGTTAGAAGGGAGGACAGTGCTTCTAAACTGGATTATGCCTTCAGTCCTACCATCTTAGGAAGCTGCCCTGGGGTGATATTTAACCTCCTCCAGTGAAACTCAGTCAAGGGGATTTTCCATTGAGGTTTAAACTCTGAACAGATTCCAAGTTGCAAGACCTACCTGAATGCAAATGAGGACGGTGGTCACTGAAAACCAAAATGTGCTGATTTAGGTTTATGAAGCTCAAGTCAGTTGACCTGGCAGCTCGGGTGTGAGATGAAGTGGAACTTAAATGTGCAAAGTGGTCATTTTCAAGGCATCTGCCATTTGGAGTCAGACTTTCCTGATGATGAGAGTCTTGCCTGTCCCTGTTGTGTTGACAGAAGTGTTTGGGCCATGGCTGGCAATAAGGAGTGATAATAATGCTTATAAAAAGTCACCTTACATTTGTGTCGCATGCCACATTGAACAACGCAGTGTCATATCCATTATCGTATTTGATCCTTGAAGCAATTCAATGAACTAGAAAAATTACTGCAGCCAGAGATTAGCCATATTCTTAAAGAACCCATGGTCACTAGCATTCATTTAGAGTGTGTGTTCCTCTGCTTATATGTACAGTGACCTCTTTTCTCTTTGCAATGTCTATGGTCTGCTAGCTAAATTTTACTTTTACATAATCCATTTGCCTTTTTAAAATCTCCCTATCCTCTGACTCTGAGAAGAAATGCACTTGGAGACTGGACTCTTGGCTGATTTTCTGTTGGAAATGCTGCCTATTAGTAGGTGTTAACATTAAGTTATTTTTCTTCCTTGATTTCTTCCTTCCTTCCTTTTGTTTCTAGAAAAAAAAGGTGTGTGTGTGTGTGTGTGTGCGCACACATGTGCATGTACACGGGCTAAAGAAGGGTAGGGATGAAGGGTAAGGAAGAGGTTGGATTGAATTAATCAAAGTGAAGAAAACTGTAAAGCTCCCAAAGAGATCCTTACAGATTAAAGACAGGATCTATGTAGGTGAGCATTTATAGTAACTATGATTCTATGGGACAGATTTCTTTTGGTGAGACAATATCACCAGACTCTGGTTGTGCTGCTTAAATTATCTCACGGAATACAGTAACAACTAAAATCAGTGATGATCATTTTTTTTCAATAATTTAATGCTTTTTTTTTTAAAGATTTATTTATTTATTTATTTGACAGAGAGAGACACAGCGAGAGAGGGAACACAAGCAGGGGGGTGGGAGAGGGAGAAGCAGGGCTTCCCTCAGAGCAGTGAGCCCGATGCGGGGCTCGATCCCAGGACCCTGGGATCATGACCTGAGCCGAAGGCAGACGCTTAACGACTGAGCCACCCAGGCGCTCCTCAATAATTTAATGTTTAAGAAAGGTATTATCTTCCTAGTTTCAGTTGTTAATATTTATCAGGTGAATTAACATTCTTAAATGTGTGTGTGTGTGATAAATATTGCACTACAATTATCATGATCCTTTCCCTAAATGATTCTGCCTTGTATTTCAAGATCTTTATTTTGCCAGATGGTATTGAGATCACTAATACAGCAATCAAGAGTTCCCATATATGCAGAAATGTAACCATCAGAGATGGGTGTTAACAGAGTGAGAATTATATTTTTCATACTTGTGAATTTTAGGATTCTTAGTGAGATATGTATGTTTCATATGTGATATAATATGAACGCCTTTTAAACAAATAAAAGGTTAAACACGTACCTGTCCCAAATCATTAAAATTAATGATAACAATAGTTTGACAGAGAGGAAATTTTCAAAATAATACCTAACATATGTTAGCAACATAAACCTATTTGTCTGACACTTTTTTTCCCATTTGATTTAGGCTGAATTTACCAAATATTTTGATAGAGGGGAGGCCTTTTAATGTTGTGATTAAAAGCTTAGACTCTGGAGTCAGAGCTGGATTTGGCTCTTCCATCTGTTGCTTTACTAGCTGCTAAACTTTGCAGGACTGGTTTTCTCATCTGTACAATGGGGACCAGATTCGTAACTACTAGGGTTGCTGAAATTATAAAATAAGATAAAGAATGTGAACTGCCTAGCATAATATTTAGCTTAAAGTCAGTGTTCAGTAGATAGTATTATTGGTATATTATTACTTATTAATAGCAATGTTAATTTTGTTGGATTAGCCCATATTTGGTATATCTCATATATTCTGGAATATATGGAATATATGTTTTCTCTTACACTATCTAAAAACAGAATTTTCTGTGTTTATAAATTCATTTACTTCTTAAGTATTTATTGAGTAACTACTATGTGCTGGATACCTTGCCAGAGCTAGGTTTGAAATAGTGAGCTAAGCAAAGTTCTTCTTTTCATGGAAATTGTGGTCAGTATGAGAAAGAGATAATAAACAAGCAAACTAACAAATCCACATTTTTTTTTGTCTGTTTAGCAGTAGAGTGTTGGTCAGGGATTCCTACCTTAAGGCTACTGGAAGTCAGACTCTGAGCATTGTACTGAGATATGGAACAGAGTGGGGAATTGTCAGTAGGCATGAATCTAGAAAATTCACTGTTTCATTTGGGAGCTCTGGGCTCTAAGGCAATTAATTGGCTGTACCCTGCAGTTTATGCCTTTCCCACCACTTTACAAAGCACAATTGATGTGTGCCTGTGCATTTCCTTCAAATCACCTCATCAGTGCTCAGCAAATAATATAAAATGAATCAATAGGTTAGGGGTCATTCTTCATAAAAAAAAATAGTTCAGGAATACTCAGTATATCTAAGGTATTCTGAATGTAGACAGTGATAAAACAAATTTGTTTTCCCACCTTCATTTATTGCCTGGTAAAACACGGTATGTTCCCCCCCAATCCCCGCCCTCCTCCCCACCCCCCGGATCTATTTAAATCTTAGCATTTAAGGTCTTAATGGAACTGAGAAAGAATTCTTAAAAGATAGCTTCCAGAGTGTTGGTGCACGGATGGGGAGGACTTTGGTTTCCATTGATCTAGGCTTCTTTAGTAAGTACACAAGGGGGCCATTTCTGGGTGTGACGTTCATGGAAGGTCTTCCCGGAGTCCTTAGCCTCCGAGCTAAAATAAAAGCAAGCCTCTTCCAGCGCCTTGGGTCTTCACTTCAAAAGACCCTAAGAAAAGCACTGAGAAGGAAGGAAAAAGTTTTCCTCCTGGCTCTCATAGTGAATTACAAACCGGCGTTGTCTCCTCCCATTCTTAAAACGCGAAGGGTGGGACAGGCATGATGCTGACAGTGTGCATTCGCAGATGCCACCATATGGGTCTCGAAAAACTAGTTGCGCTGATGATTCCCTGCACATGTAGGAGACAGTTTGCATTGTTGGCATCGTCCCTGCACAGAAACAAGCACAGCTTAGCAAGGCTGAGCAGATGGAACTGGATCTGGTGCCAGGGAAGCAGTGAATTAAAGGTTATACCCACCAGGTTTGATGCGGTGCCAGTTTGAATTGGTACAGAAGCTTCAGCCCACCTGCTTATTGGCCTCATGACATCTGGCATGTTTTTATTTTATTATTTTTTTTTAATTTGGACTGAATTGAAGGCAGCAAGGAAAAATGTCATTTTAAAAGCCAGTTACAAGTCAATGGATTTAAACTCTTAACAAAAAAAGGCCTACAGGTCCTTCGCATTAATGTTTCATATTAATAATTTTTATAAAACCTTGGGGAAATTATACTCTGATGCGCTGAATTGGGTTGCGTTTTATAGCAGAATACAATGGAGAGGGCGGACTGCTAAAAAAAAAAAAAAACTGGCTCCAAGTTGCTAAATAGTGATGACAGAAAAAGGCTATTATCTGTGGCCTGTGTGTTGTCATTGGGAATCAGGGAGGAAAATAAACTTGTTTCTATTTATTTAATGACTTTTCACATTGTAATAATTAGAAAACATTGTGGCATTTCACCTGGAAACACACTCTAAAAGGTCTTTCCCGCCCTTAGTTTGTTCCCGTAAATTTTTTCCTATAGCAGTGTATTTAGTTATGCTGTATTTCAGCTGTAATCCCCACTTGCTCCGCACACATTCATATACTGTGTACACAAATATGCAACATACCCAGCCCCAGGGTAGCAGTGTGTGCATACTGAAACCTGTTTGTATATCTCTTCCATTTGGGATTTTCATGCCTGCTCCCTGGGTGTGAAACGAAAGCACGCAATGGAGTTGCACTCTGAGGTGATTAGCTTTGTAACTAAGCCTTTTGATTCAAAGTGTATATTAGGCCTGGCTTAGAGCATCCACAATTTATTGATTTTAAATTGGCTTTTAATGATATTGTATCAAGCTCTGCATCAGCATTTGAGAGGTAAAAGAAATCATTAAGTCAATGTATTAAATGTCTAAAATAGCATCAACTTTTCACCCCACAAATCTGACATGTATCATGGTACTACTGATTTTTTTCTCTCATTGGAATTGGCTTGATTTTCTTTCTCCTTTAGAAAAGGTTATAACAGCCATGAAACTTTACGGTAGTGTAGTCCTTTCCTTTCAGAAAAAAAAAAAAAATCTAGAGAAGAGACATTGCTGAAGAAAAAAAGAGGTAGGAATTCCTTCTAAGTTGTGCTCGGTGAATTTAGAGGGAGAAACAAGAGAAACCAGGAGCGAACCTCTAGTTGTGAATAGAAGGAAAGAAATCGGAAAGCCAATAATATGTTCTCATGTTAAACTCTGCAAATTGTCTCCAGACAGACCTTGAAGAGCCAATAATATCTGTGTAGTCCTCAGAATAGGTAAGAGAAATGATAGGGGTCTGACTGAGAAATCTACATTCATTTAGTTAGTTCCGGATATAATCTGGAAATCTACTGTCTGCTTTAAAACCATTGACTGAATATTGTAATGACTTCTTAATATTAAAAGTATTAATTATTAATGTTAAAGTATTAAAACACATTAAAACAATTTAAAAATAGTAATATGTTACTAATTATTAATATTAAAATATTAACTTCCAATTCTAAATTGCATAAATCAAAACCATACCTTTTCCCAGTGGTAAATCCAGGTAAAAAACCATTTCTCAAGGAGAAGAAATGATTATGGAAAGAAAGTTTAAAAAAAAAAAGTCTTCTGAGCAACAAGATAGGAAGTGATGCTGGAGTTTTACCAACCCATTTGTTGTTATCAAAATCCCTAGGTTCATCTTAAGTTTAAATCTCAAATTGATTTGATTTAATTTAAGGGGTGATCAGTCAGCGTTTCACAATAGAATAAAGACAGGAAAGAATAAAATCACCCACATTGCAAGCCTCCCTAACACTGGCAGCACTTAGCACTTTCTCCTGTTCACGTTAACTAACTCATTTATATTTGATACTTCTTCATAACTCTATTAGACTGGAATTTCTTTCACAAGCTTCTAAGGTGTTTCTTTATAATAATGCTCCTTCATTATAGTTATCCAAAGACATCTCACTGTTGTCACAGTCAAAACTTATCCATTATTCAGTGTTGTTATAAATAATTCTTGGTATAGACCAGGTACTAAATTGCCACCTCATATTCATTGTAGCGAGTGAATGTGTTTCAAAGTTCTGTGGATAAAGAGGTAACCCAAAATATTCCAAGGGAAATAAAAGATATGTTTTTCCATTTCTCCAGCCGAGCAGTTTTAATGAGGCAATGGTTAAAAAAAAAAAATCCCCAATGAGAGATGGCACTGAAAGTTGTAAAGTTATAATCACAACAAGATGATATCCAAGCATAATTTTATTTACCATGTATCTGATAACATTGCCTTCTGGTCTCTCTATAGTATAATATATTGCTGAGTACTCTCTTCCCTATATATTTACAATCTAATACTCATTGTTAACAGACACAAGGGCTGGTAAAAATGGGTCTGAAAAGTAAGTGAAGAGCTCTACGGATTAACTGGGAGGCAAGATCTTAAGAATTCTCTCAACAAACCAGATTGTGGATTTTATATTTATCTTTTGAACGATATCTTCATCATCTATGTATAAAATAACCAACTTGAAGTCCAAGTAAATGCTCATGTCTCAGGTTTTCAGAACTGGAGTTTTATTTTCCTACTCATGATAATGGGCATTTCTGAAACATCCTAATTATATTCTGATATCTCAATATAATATCTTTTGTGTTGCCTACAACTTCTTTAACATCCATAATAGTTTGGGGATGTTAATCAGATCAGTAAATAAATCTACATCTTTAGATTTTTCTTTCCTCAAAAAAGTCAATGTTTTGAGTGCAGTTCTTCATGGAAATGATGTCTCTTAAATTTCTAGTCTCTAAAACACCACCCATTTATTTTATTTTATTTTTTTAAAGATTTTATTTATTTATTTGACAGACAGAGAGACAGTGAGAGAGGGAACATAAGCAGGGGGAGTGGGAGAGGGAGAAGCAGGCTTCCCGCTGAGCAGGGAGCCCGATGTGGGGCTCGATCCCAGGACCCTGGGATCATGACCTGAGCCAAAGGCAGACGCTTAACTACTGAGCCACCCAGGTGCCTCAAACACCACCCATTTGTTTATCTGGGATTCCTTTAAAGAGAAAAGGTAATCCATTTTGTTATTAATAGTCAGTATTGATTTTGAATATTTATGGCCAACGGTTCACTTTGGGTGTTTTAAAAAATAAACCCAGAAAATCAATAATTTACTCTCAAGTTAATGAAATAAAAGAAAAGGTTCTGGAAGACTCAATTTACATGGACTCTGCATTGAGAATAATAGTGACACAGATTTAGCTCAGGCAAATCCTGCTCTAAGCTACTATCATCATTAATGGCTATTTTTGTATGTCTAAGATAGGACCATACTGCAGAGTAAGGTAAAATGTAGTACCTGGTACAAAATAGGAATTCAAAATACTTGTTTGATGGTTGTGTGGGCCATGTAGTGAATCAGTCTTTTTCTTTCTTTCCTTCTTCCTTTCTTTCTTCCTTTCTTCCTTTCTTTCTTCCTTTCTTCCTTTCTTTCTTTCTTTCTTTCTTTCTTTCTTTCTTTCTTTCTTTCTTTCTTTCTTTCTTTCCTTCTTTCTTTCTTTCCTTCTTTCTCTCTCTCTCTCTCTCTCTCTTTCTTTCTTTCTTTCTTTCTTTCATCTTTCTTCTTTCTTTTTTCTTTCTTTCTTTTATTCAGCAATAATAATAGAACATATATTATGGAAGTGGCTGAGAGCACAAATTCTTGAACCAGATTGCCTGGGTTCAAATCAGCTCCTCCTCTTGCCAGCTCTGTGAGTCAGGACAAATTACTTAACCTGTTAGTGCCTCAGTTTTTTCCTCTGTAAAATGGAGAAGCTCTAATGACTGCTAATACCAAATGTATGAAGCTTTATAAGGAACAGCGTATTTATTAAGAATTTAGAGCAATTCAGGGTACCTTGTAAGTGTCTTATAAGTAGATACATAAAGATAGGTAGGTGATAACATTCCCAGCACAGAGAACAAAGCAAGGGAAGGTCTTTGTTCCAATGTGCTCAAAATATTCAGATATTATTCTAGCCTGTAAATGCCTAACATTGCATAAAATCAACTTTTATTTATTTATTTATTTTTAAGATTTTTATTTATTTATTTGAGAGAGCGAGAGAGCACAATCAGGGAAAGGGCAGAGGGAGAGGGAGATGCAGGCTCCCCACTGAGAAAGGAGTCTGATGAGGGGCTTGATTCCAGGACCCTGAGATCATGACCTGAGCCGAAATCAAGAGTCGGATACTTAATTGACTAAGCCACCCAGATGCCCCAAAATCAACTTTTAATTTGAATGAAGGTTTAGATTTTGAGCTCAAGAAGATGGTATTTACCATATTGATGATCAATATCTCTTCAAATCGATGTAACTTCTCTTTATTCTTGTGGGTAAAATTATGAAATCATTGCAATATATGTTTATTATTCTTAGTCTCATCTTACCTTGTAATCAATTTCACTTAAAGGAGAAATAATCTAATGTCAGTTTATCATACTTTTTAGTTGATATTCTAGTTAAATTTGTATGTCTATGAATGATTTGCACTGTGTCTCTTCAACCAGGCATGGTTAGATTTTAAGCCCTTTTCAATAATGATAAATTAAAAGCATTTCTTCTCTTTAAAAGACTTTTAGTTAGTGCCAGACATAAAAGATTTGGGGGTACAGTGAAGGGGTCCCTGAAGATTTAATATATAAATTACACATCCTATTAGTCCCAAACAATTATTGATTCTAAACCAGCAATATTTTTTTCCATTTCTATCTACATCCCCAGCATGACTGCTTTAGTTCCTTGGTTAATCATTTACCACCAAAAATTCTGAGAAGTTTCCTTCCTTGCTTTCTAGCTTACTTGATTCCTTTCCCTATAGCTCATTATCTGTGCTGCATCCAGAATAAGCTTTCCAAAAAACATCCCTGATCATACTACTCTCATGCTCAAAAATCTAATAGTGTTGCATGGCCTCAGCAGAAGTCCCAATCCAGATTGCCCATGACACTCACCTGGTCGAACTCTTTGTCTCTGAAGATGTTGGTTCAGTATGCATTTGATGAGCTCAGAGTCTAACCCTGGGAATTTTGATGAAGGCACTCCATGGACCAATGAATGTTTGAGAGCCTTCAGCCAGAAGAAAAAGGCAAAATACACAAACCCTCTCCAGACTGGTCCTTGCCTGTCTCTCTCCACTTCCATACATCTACTCTCATCTAGTTGGAGTTTTTACCCCCATACTTTGCAGATGCTTCCCTCCTGGTTTAGTAGTCACCATCCTTCTGTGACCCCTCGTGATGGCTCTAGGACCGTTGGCAGCTCCTTCGGCAGGATTCTCAAACACTCTGCCTCCACTGCATTTCATACTTTTTTACTTTTATCATTATGAGAATTTATAAAGCATGGAGTGCTGGAATAACAGCATTAAAAGGCGTGCAGTTCAATTGGGCAAAAATAATTCAATACAATAAATCCTATTTTTTGCTTATGTCTGTTGAACACTCAAGGCAGTTCCAATACAAAGCACCCATCCTCCCAAGTTTTTCTCTTTCCGGCTTTCTCACAACCCACCCGCCATCACACCTTTTTCTTCCAAACTTCCTGGAGAGTCTTTGATATACCCTGTTCCATTTGACTTTTACCTTCCTTGTCACTCCTTCTTCCTCCTGATTTTGCAATTTGAAAGTTTCAGAGAACAAAAGCACTTTCTTTAGAAGGCTGAGAAAGTCAAAGAACCTCAACAGCAGTTGTCCTTAGTGTGTAAGAGTTGTGTCGGGTGGTTATGGAGGAGGCAGATTTGGGAACAATCATATGAAATCCTGCCTCTCCCATTTCACCTTGATTAACAAGGACATCTTAGTGACTGTGATTTCTCTGTGCAAACACATATCTCAAAATATGTGGTGACTAGAGTGTTCTGAATATGTATTATATCTACTGATCAGAATCGCACTAAAAAAAATCTAACTTATTTTCTTTAGAGTAATACAGAATTGATAAGCTAGGAAGGTATTTTGTCTCCCCCTTTTATAATTTTCTCTTCTTCCTGCTGCCGCCTAATGAAAAAAGTTTCCTGTGTTCCTGTATACCAATTCCTATAGTTATGTCACAAATTACTCCAACCTTAATGATATAAGCAATTGTTTCCATGTTTGCAGATTCTTTAGGATAGGTATTCAGGAAGGACTTGACTGGGCATTTCTCACTGGGGTTATGTGATGGCTGTCAGAGGGCTGCTGTTGTCTGAAGGTTCTACTAGGGCTGAGGATCCACATTCCCGGGACGTTGGCTGAGTGCCTCTGCACAAGGTGGCTTCAGTGCCCTCACCACATGGCATCTGGCTTCCTCCAGAGTATGTGATCCCAGAAGCCAAAGCCAAAGCTGCAGTGCCTTTTATGACCCATTGTCAGAAGTCACACTTCTGCCCCATTCATTCTAACACACAGGACCAGTCTTGATTCATTTTGAGACAGGACAACACAAGGTTATAGATATTGGGGGTGTGGATCATTGGGAGTCATTTTGGAGCTGGCTACTGAGTGTGCACTCTTTTCTGAGAGATTAATTGTGTGTTAGCTACTGTTGTGAGAATTCAAGAGCATGAAGTATTGAAAAACCTAACATTTTATAGCTGGGAAAGATGGAGACATTATGGTCTAATCAAGTATTCTTTTTTTTTTTTTAAAGATTTATTTATTTATTTGAGAGAGAGAGAATGAGAGAGAGCACATGAGAGGGGGGAGGGTCAGAGGGAGAAGCAGGCACCCCGCCGAGCAGGGAGCCCGATGCGGGACTCGATCCCGGGACTCCGGGATCATGACCTGAGCCGAAGGCAGTCGCTTAACCGACTGAGCCACCCAGGCGCCCTAATCAAGTATTCTTGAGTCATAGATCTAGAAATGGTTTAAGGATTAGTTAATTCAGCCATTCACAGATAAGGAAAGAGAGGCTCAGCAGGGACATTTGTGTCAGAGTTGAGATAGGTGGTCAGAACTTTTGTAAAAAAAAAAGAACTTTTGTATCCTAAGCCAATAAATGATCAAATGAAGAAAGCAAGCAAACAAGCAAACAAACTCTCTAGGAATATCTGAAAAGGGGAACTGCACACATGTTCTTTTGATGTGTAAACATAATCTGAATTTGAGTCAACATTATAAATTGCTTAATTTTTATGACTACCATGCAGTATGGTTGTGACTTTACTTGTGTAGGTGAAATGTGCCACACACTAATTTGTGTGGGCTCTATTTGCTCACAACATTATATTCTGTTGACATGTTCCTAATTGTGCTATTTGCTAATCATACAATGTAGTCACTTGCTGAGAAATTAAAATTAAATGAAACATTATCCATTCACTTATCTCATAAAGATTATAGACATGTTAAAATAAAATTCTAAACTTTAAACTAAGATACAAAGCATTGGAAAATATTTTTTTAATTAATTGAATAAATTAATCTTTGACATTAAGCAACATCTTAGAAAGCACTCAATTAGAAATCAAATTGTACAAAATAGAATGTCCTGAATTCTGTTTTTCATTGCCTAGAAATTACGTCCAGGTAAATTTTATTTATTAATATAGTTTCTTTCAATAATGAAGTTCTCTTACCTACTCTAATGGTCACAGACAAATCTGTTTTTAAACTACTGCCATTCCTTCATTATTTTGACAACTCAAACTGAATATCGCAAGTTACAGAGTGCAACTGTTTTATAGACTTTCTTTGCAATTGGAATACAAGACAAATAAAAGTCAACATAAAAAGGGTCATTTGATTTTGGAAAGTTTCACTGCTGCAGTTACAGATCGGCATACATAAGGATAAAAATACTGGGCCCTGCATTCGTTCTGCCATATATTTTGCTTTGGCTCCTAAAGAGAATAGGATGTGACAGGGAAGAGATATAAATTTTCAATTTGTTTTTTCTTTGGAGAAAAATACACCTTATTTCTATGACCTAGGAGAACACTGATGGAACAGGGCAACGTATCAATGCTGAGGTTAACTCTGTGTGGTGTTTGGGCACAGCTCAGGATGGGCGTAGTCCGGGCAGCTGATTTACCTTCTATTCACATCTCTAAGGGTTTCTCCATGAGGTTTTATTTTTAATTTTTGGAACAAAAATAGGTATAGCCAGTAAATTACTTAATCTATTTTCTTCATTAAACATATACATAGATGATTCTAAATATCATTTTCCTGTAGTTGTAATCCTAATAATCAGCTATTGTTGCTAGACATTCAGCTAAATGATAAATCTAGTAGGAAGTATGCAGTCTCCAAATGTGAATATCATTTAATTTAGATTATCTATTATCCTTGTATTTTAAAATCATTTTACATAAAATGTTAAAATTGTACTTTCCATATCTATTATTTAATGACTCACACTGCTGTGTGCTAGTCTCCTGTTATTCTGCAAGCAAACCACCCACCAAGTTTTCCCTGTGTAATTGAAGGGCCATAGCATATTCTTTCAGGGGCTTTCATAACTGTTAAAAATATCAGTCTTTTCAAGGTGAAGGAAATGACAATAAGAAGAATTAGCACTTTAGGTTAAACTCCTATTTTGGTTGAGGCCGGTACGAGAGACATTTAGAATGGATGCTTTGTAAAGCTTATAATGGGCAAGGGTAAAAAAAAAATGTTAGAATGATTACTCTTTAGACAAAATTTCTAATGGAAAAAATATATACCCAACAGAAAATCTAAAATCATATGTCCTTTATATCTTGGTAATTCTAATATAAACTTTATTTATTGCCTCTGATTTTAATGTTGGTTATTTTTGGTTTATTACTTTGTTATTGTGAGCTACTTAACATCAATTTGATACCAGTTTAAAAAACAGTAAACAAATTATAAAAATGTTTTTGTTGTTGCTGTTGCTGTAAAGTAGGTAATTCTGGTCCTCATTTTGTAGAATCTCCAAATGCCCTCTTCATGCCTCTTGTCTATGCTTTATTTCTTTCCCTCCTTCCATGTTTGCTTTGGCTTACAAACTTGTTCCTGCTAAATGAGTTAGTTGAAATGGGAACATTAATTTTTATGTGTGGAAGCATGTCAGCTACAATGGGAGGGAAGGGGTGGTGAGGAGGGAGTATGTACGAAAACAACCAAGCATGTATATTCCACCAGACTGTGCTGTCACAAGGAAAAGCTCTGGCCATCACAATGTCATGTGAGCTTTTTACCAAAGATGCCAGTGGACAAAGGTTGTAATAATTTTCTCAAAAATCCTATTTCTTGGCTTGAAACCTTCTTCTCAACCTTAGGCCACTTAGGCTGTTTGCCTAACCTACAGTCTGCAGTGATCCTTGTTTCAAAGCCCTGTTATCAAGATATGCCAGAGGGGCATTTAAAAAATGGACAACAACAAATGTAAAAAGACAGAAAAAATTAAAATGACAAGAGTACTGATTTCCCTAGAGTATCTTTAAAGTTCTTTACAGTTTCTGGTGGATAAAGCATACTGTCTATTTTGGTTCTTCCAACAGTTTTCCCTGGATCATGCTATGACTGGAAATGTCTGCTCTGTCTGCTGTTGGTTGGCATTCCAGTCCAGTGAAACTCCCCAAGAGTGTGACAGAGAAGCTTGGGTCCTGGAGAGAGTGCATTCTTTGGAGCTAGAAATCTTGGGAAGTAAGCCTGGGCTTCAAAAGTTATTAGGTGTGAGGGTATGAACACATCCCTTAACCACTCTGACTCTGTTTCTGATCTGTCTAAAAGGTGGCTAATAATAATGCTAATCATAAAATTATCTTTCCAGTCTCTCTATTTACAAGATTTTGAAGGTTATCAGAAATAGTAATGATGATAATAATAGGTAGGATAATGTTTACCAAGGCAATTTATCCACCCTAAAGCACCAGCCAGCACAGGCATGGTTGTCTGGCTCATTATTCCAGCAACATTGCCTGCCACTTTGTGGAGTTCACACATAAGGCTAAGAATAACCTCTTTGAGTGAATTCTTAGGCAGGGACTCTATTCTTGTTGTTGGTGCCAGGCATTTAATAGATGATCAATAATGTGTGCTGAATGAACAGCTAAATGAATATGATAGGTAATCATGTGAAGGGCAATTAGTTTTGTCTTCTATACTCTCCAGAAATAAAACTATGCTTGTAATAGGATGTCATAGGAAGACAAATAGAGGTTCAACACAAGAAAGATGAAAATTAAACCTCAGAGAAATCCAAAAATGGAACAGGACGCCTTTTAAAATAATGTCTTTGAGATCACTGAGTTTTTCTTAGCAGAGGTTATTGTATCCATCAGGAAAAACTAGGAAATGCTGCAATAACAAAAAAAGCTAAAATTCAGGGACTCCAAACAATGTGTTTCATGGTCTGTATCCATCAGGGGTTAGGAGGGATGTTTTGACCATTTGAGTCACCTGGACCCAGGCTGATGGAACAACCATCATCTTGAATGTTCCCCAGTCATCATGGCTGAGGGAAAAGGAATGTGCTGTAGAAATTTATGAATGGACAACAAATGCTGCAGCCTGTGAGTGATGCATTATTTCTACTTACAACTCATTGGCAAGAACTAGACATTTGACTGCAAACATAAGGCGATTAGGAAGGACAATTCCACCACGTAGCTAGAAGATAGTATTAATGACAACTGTACCCAATCACTGAATAGGGGTGTTGTAAAGAGAATTACATAGGAGTATGAGGAATTATGAGAATGTCAGTCCTTGAGTGGCTGATTTTGCCCATGCACATATTTTTCTAACCCCTCTGCAGTGTCTGCAAGCTTTGTTTTCATTCAGCAGATCTCACATATGTTGCACTTCTACTTCCAGGCCACTAAGTTCTAAATACACCTATGTCCAACTGCTTTCTATAATTATTGACTTGTATTTGTGTCTCTTACCCTTTTCTGGGTTGTTTGCTGTTTGGGAGACTTTACCAAATACTAATTCTTATATTCTATCATGATTCCATAGATTTCACTATAGAAATGTACACCAGCACATCCCCCTACCCAGTTATTTTCTTTTTCGAATAAGCACATTTAAGACAACTTCTCATTGTAAGGGAACTTCTCAATGGCCATAATGAGTACTATTTCTTGGAAGACTAGATTGTATCTTTAAGAGTGGTGTCCATTGCATGGACACCCATTATGATGGAAAACTGAAATTCCAGGCAACATGATGGGAAAGAGAAGCTTCTAAGGTAGCAGCTTAGGGAGCCATTCTCATAATAGATTGCTATTTGTGGTGCCATATTCTTGCTTTCTAATATACCTTGTACCAGCATGGGTCTGTCTGTACATGATGAACAGAAGCAGATTTTTGTGGCTCGATGAGTTGTTTTACGAAGGCTGCAAAGTCAAAGGGAAGCTATGTTCTGCCTTGGATAGAGTAGAAATCCCGTGGCCAATGTATGGAATCTAGTGTTTTAGTGAATGCATAGTTCTCTTTTCTGTGCTGTTTTGTTTGATGGTTGTGTGTGTGTGTGTGTGTGTACATGCGTGCGTGTGCCCATGCTTATGTGTAGCAGAGGGATGACTGATTATGAAAAACAGGCATAACTAAAATCAGGTTTCAAAACTCTTCTTTATTAAAAATTGTTAAATGTAATGGTGTCTTAAGGAAAAGCAGGGGGCATAGTGGCACAGAGTGGCAAAGTGCCTTTTATAAGAATCCTCATAAATACCGAATTTGGTCATAATGGCAGTTAAATCAGGCCTCTTAAGTGTCTCTCATCATATCATGGTGGCTCTCACTGTATTATTTTGTCTAAAATGTTGTGGTTATCTTGGCTTGTGGCACTGGAGTAATTATAGGGTTCTACCCTCCCATTTTTGCTCACTGGTCTTTAGTGAGAAGACTTAACAGCCATTTGTCTAGGCTACTCTGAATGAGAAGCAATTTTTCTCCCCTGCCTGGCTGAATGATAATGAGGTGATGAGTGTGTTCCTTCTGGAAAGACATGCTGACCTGTCCATATTGGAAGTTTGATGTGTTTAGCGGCCACTATCATGAGGCTGTGGAGAAGGTAGAGCAAGACAATATCTTTGGGATGACTAAAAATACACAAATGCCAAGGATATACAGTGGAATTTGTCCGGGTAGTTCCCTTAAGTGACTGTCATGTGAGGGAGGAATGTGTCAGAAGTGCCATCTCATCCTAAGCAAAGTATGTCACAACTGATAGGTAAGGACATCACTGCCTAATGGCTCTGGTTTAAGCAGAGCAGTATTCTGGAATTCTTCAAATGGTTAAGATTGGCTTAGTTTGAAGCCAGTCTCTCTCGGTGTGTTTGTACCCAGCAACCAGAGAAAATAGAATTCTTATTTTAAATTTATCTCAGTTGCAGATAAGACTCAGAAGAAACAAATGTGAAGTCCTTATTGGCCCAATTTACTCGTCATGGATTCTTACTCTTGATGTGTGACTTTATTATGCCAAATCATATGGTTGGGTAATTATAATATAATTGACAAATTTCAGGCCACTGTGACTGAGGAAAAAAGCAGGATATGCCAGTAAAATAGGTCACAGGTAGTCAATTCAGAATGTGGAGAGCCAGATATAAATGTGTAGCTGTGCAGTTGAACATACTTTATATGAATAACTTTGAAGGCAGGGTTTTCACTGAGCTTTATTTTTAAAAAGTCCCACATAATCCATTAAAACTTTTACTGCAAAGATTGTGTAAGTTATATAGTGTAAGCATATCCATGTGCACCTAGCTCACAACATAACATGCGAGGACCTTGCATAACTAAAAAGCACCATGCTTACTTGTTTCATGTTTTATTAGTTTTTTTCTTGCGCCTTATTTGTTCGTTCCCCCACCAAACTCCCAAAAGTCCTAAAACTTATTCGGAATTATCTTAGGCTTATATACTTAATGAATACTTTAATAACTGTGAATATACAAGATTTACAGAAAATATTATGTTTTAGTATCTCTCAGAAAGTAGACTTTGAACCTGGCAGACGGTACCACTGGTAAAGGAGTAGTTCTTCTTAGGATGCAAATCCCTCTTAGCACAAGAATTTTGACCCACAAGATGTATAATGGCTCCTTAGTTTATTATATCCAGTTCACGGCCACACAGGCATGCTTACCCTTTGTGCTTTTGAGAGTTCAGCAAAGGACACTGATGTAAGTCCACTCCAAAGCTAAACGCAATCATTAGGTCACGATTCTTGTTTCTCTATCTCCCCAGCACCCTTCAGAGTATCCTGTTGTAATAATCCACATTGCACATATATGTAATTGAATTCGGGTCACAATTCAAGCCAAATGCTCTGGAATACCAACTCGCAAGCATCACTCAACAGGAGAATATGTCTTTATTCTGCACAGAGGATGCAGAGATGCTGTGCTCTAACCCCGTGACATATAGTGCTTCTGAATACCAATGGTGTTCCCTAGGAAGAGAACTTCTTCAGATACAAGAAGCCCAACCTTTCAGGGACAGGAATCCTTCAAATAAAACTAGAGGCACAGAGCTACAAATATGTTGATGTACGATGAATTCTAGTGGCGTACAGCTAAGAAATAAGGTTTCTTTGTGGCTCAGCAACATAATCACATGTGAGGCATTGCCTCTAAATCACAGGCATTTGTCGTTCCTGCTAATTGGTGAACTAACCTATTAACAAGTCTCTTAAATGTTGCACGATTTAGATATGTGAGCGGAGATATCCTTTATATTTGGAAATCCTGAAATTTGTATTACTTGCATACAAAGAGCAGAGCAAAATATCTGCCTGGAGGTTGCTGTGCTGTATTTCATTCCGAACTAAAGGAGGGCATTTGCTTTAGTCATTGCCAGCTCTCACTTGTAACTTTAAAAGCCTTGAGCTGTGCACGCTATAGGGTGTCATACTAAATTGTTGTCAGCATTGAACAAAAGTCCTAAGCACATAATTCAGAGCAACTGATACAATAGTAATAGAAGTTTAAGCAAGAACAAATGCGTTGGGCAGAGCCTTTTGAGATATGTATTTTGAATAAAAAGTTAAACTTTGTACAGTTTGATTACAAAACCTTTCAATGAATTTTATATAAATTTGAGAGATAAAGAAAAGCACCATTTGAGAAGGCTGATTAATTGAGTCGCTCTTCATTGTGCATGCCACCAGTGACAGAAATATATTTATCAATGCACTTTTTAGTCACACAAAATGGACACCATCTAATCCAAAGAAGAGAATCGGGGATGCACAAAAGCACTGTTGAATGTCTTCTGACGATGGTTTGGTGAGTGAAATGTAAAGCCAGGATTTACAAATATTACACAAGTGAACACTGTTACTGCACTCAGGCTGAAAAATCCTGTTCAAATCCAATAAGTGGTTTAAGATGTGCAAATAGAGGCTTCTGCAGGGAGTCAGGCATTAGAAGCCACCTGGAGCATGTGCTAGAGATTGTATCCATCAATACAGCAGCTGGGCTGAAATTATAAAGAGAGCTGCTTTTCATCACGCTTGTTTTAATGCATACATTTCTCCTGTCACTGGCACCCCAGGAAAACTACTAAGCACAAAAATGAATGGTGCCCATTACCTGATATTCATACTTGTGACAACAGAAGAAAGAATCACAACACAACAGTAAGCAAAAAAAATTGATATCCAAATTATTTTTAAGTTGCTGCCGTAGGAGAAAATCTTGAAAACCAATTGGCAATATTTTAATATGAGAAGTGGGGAGGGAAACAGAGTCATTTCATATTTGATCATAAACGTCCTTCTCATATGATATGGACAGGCTCCACAATTATTTTCAAAGCAGGGTCACATTTTAAACTCCATTTTGTACTTAAAAAAGGGAAAAGATATCTTCTCTAGTATGAGACTTAATGCAAAATGCTGGTTGGAGAAAATATTAGGAGCCTGTGGTTGGATCCAGCCCATTCCAAAGTTAGAGACAGAGAGACTACATTGCCTGAAGTGGTTCTTTAACCATTGGGCTGACGGACTGGTGTTCAGACCTCTCTAGCATTTTATGTGACTCATAACTAAACAGCAAGTGTCAGCTATTGCCTAATTGTGCTTTCATGATGATGGTACAATCTATATATAACATACTATTAAACTGATGCCTTTGGAACAACACGGAAACAGCCTCAGTAATAGCTAATTATTAAAAAGGCAAAACAAATCAATGGTAACAAAAAGAGATCGGTGGTTGCTTCGAGTCTGGGGTGAGGATGAGGTTGACTGGAAAGAGGCATGAGAGAAGTTTTTGGGGTAATGGAAATGTGTTCTACCTTTGTTGTGACAGTCGTTACACAAGTGTATACATTTATCAAAGCTCATTGACCTGTGCAATTGTGTATAAATGATACCTCAATAAAGTTGATCTTTTTGAAAGCATCAGTATCAGAAATATCATTTCGGTTTGTTGTGGTTTGATAATAGAAGTGATGTTTTATATAACCAACTTCAATTTTCTCTTTCTCTTTTCATTTGTTGAATGTTTGCAAATTCACATTTCACCATGTAAGAGGACTTATGCATTTGTTGAGGGTGTTGAGCTTTAGTCAAGAGTGAATTTGAGTTTCAGAAGGAAACTTGCTACACGCTGGATGGGTTTAGATGAGTTAATCAAGAAAACAGGTCCTGACTTGACACTTAAGACTCTAGATTAAGTTGATTTGATTTTTTTCCTCCCACAGAATAATGTGTGGTTTACAAAGGAGGCTGGTGCATTAGATCAGGAAAAAGCATGTCTTTAGGTGTAATGGAAACAATGATGAACTGGAATATTAAGAGGCCTAATATTTTCTACCCCACTTCCATTAATCTCAGTGAACAACATGGGTCACTTAGCCTTCCTAAGACTCAGTGTCTTCATCTGTAACTTAAAACCTTTGTGCCCAAACTGTAGTTTCCAAGCTTATTTGATTTTATTGGCAGAATTCTTGTTTCAAGCAATATATTTGACAGACCTACAATAAATAAAATAGGTAAGAGTAGAGGTGTTCTGGTAGGATTGGAGGGTGGGGGACAGAGGCTGCAACTTTATACGTTGCCCACCACATGCAAACACACAGGCACCTTGTTGGAGACCTGAATTTTCTCAGATAAGTGTCAAAACCACTGTTCTTAACTTCCATTCCAACTTTAATATTTTAGAACTCTAGAAAAATACCCTGATGATTAAGAGTATGTTTTGTTGTTGTTCAAGTTTTTAAAATTTTGCTTAACAGTAAAAAAACATAACTTTGTTTTAGGGGAGAAAATTCAGATTTAATAAGTAAAAAGAAATCTTTCCACATTATATTTTTGTTTTAATCAGCATTTTCCTATACAACTTTTCGGACAGTTATGATTATGTTGTATATAAAAATTTTCTTTGCCCGTAATATTGCCACATTAGCACTTTCATACAAATTATTTAAGAACTCCCTGGGTGGGGTGCCTGGGTGGCTCAGATGGTTAAGTGTCTGCCTTCAGTTCAGGTCATGATCTCCAGGTCCTGGGATGGAGCCCCATGTCTGGCTCCTGGCTCAGCGGGGAGTCTGCTTCTCCCTCTTCCGCTGCCTCTCCCCTTGCTTCTGCTCTCTGTCTCTCTTTCTCAAATGAATAAATAAAATCTTAAAAAAATAAATAAATAAAATAAAAACTCCCTAGTATTCCATCGAATGAATTTTATTATCTTTGTTAAGTAATTATTTATATATTTTGCTTTCAACTTAGAGTAACACTTCATTGAAAACTAAAATTTATGCATAAAAGTTTTTGCCTAAATAGTTTACCAAATTGTTTTCCAAAAATCTGTATCCGTTCATTCCCACCAATAGATGTAAGGGTCTAAATAACATTCTTTAAGTCACTAAGTGGTGAACAGGTATGCTACACATTTTGCTCATGCCTAACCTTGGAGCATCTACAAATCATGTGTTTTTGAAACTGAATCTCATGTTGGAAACATCTGAGATGGTTCACAGTCTCTACAGATAGCTCAAATACTTCACAGGCAAAAAAGATGTTGGGAGGCATCTTCGAGCAAAACCAAGTTGGAATTTTTCTCATTTATTCATGCACTTACTGATAATCAAATATGGGCATTTACACTAGGTTATGGAGATACAAAGTTAGGTACAACATGATTCATCACCATGAGAAAGTTCATAGTCTAGTGGTAGGATCAAAAAGGTACATGCTTTAAGACTAAGATGTCTTAGCAGCTCAGAAGATGATCCAGGGAACAGTTCTGCTCAGGGCAGTTGGAGTAGCCTTTATACAAAATTATAGTTGCTTTGTGTTTTTAATATTTAACCAGATGGATCCTGGAGAGAGGGATTAGGTATGGTAGGTACAATAGTTGGTTGGAGAGACTAGCATTATATGGAAAGGTGAAATGTCATAAAAGTCCATACCATGGTTGAAGATTGATGCCAACTTTGTGAGATTGAGTACTTGGCTATCCTGTCTTTGTAATGAATTGGGAAGAATGAGTCAAGCTTCACACTGTCTGATAGAGCTACTGAAGGTTAATAAAAACACACCTTACTTTTCCTTGATGGTCCATTTTCTAGGATTTTCCCTTAAAAGTTTGAAATGAAGTACTCATTTCCTGCCTCTCAACTTCTTTCACATTAAAAAGATGAAATAAGAACTTATAAATGTATTTTTATGCTTAGAAGTATAAAGGTTTTGAAAAACTTACATGAAATAGTTAATAGTTTATGCTGTATTTAATTCAGCCTATAGACCAATTTAATAATTTCTTTAATAAAATTTTTCTGAAGACTCAAAGTGTTAATACTAGTTAAATATTTTATAAGTGTTAAATATTTAGAGACAGCCTACTAGAAAAGCCTTAGTTTGATTCTTATGGTTCTAATTGATATCTGACTTTAAATAACATGGTTGGATATTTAAATTCTATGAATCAAAGGTCCTGAAGTGTTTGTGGACTTGTCCTATCAATACCAAGTTAGAGGTAGACCCAAGTAGAGCCCAAGGTCAGATGAGAGCTAAAAGTTGGGACTCACCTTGGGATCAAATGAATTTTTAAAATCTGACTCCTTGAAATTTAATGACCCCATAATGAAAATCTATCACAATATGATTAGCTTTTAAGGTTCATTAAAGCCTTCTAATACTAGTGATTAAAAGAAAATCAATTATACCACAATACACAAACCAAAGAAGCTCAAATTCCTTCAGATCATGGATTTTCTAACTCCTTGACTTGACTACCTCTTCAAGGTAATTTTACAGTGAACTAATTACAGCATGTGAACTCCAGCTACTATATATCAGAAAGTGGGTTGAAAAAGCAGGAATTAAACACAGGATCCTAGCCATTCATCCTCTTGATTTATCAACAAAAGAGTGTAAGCACAGGTTTAGTAAAATGAGCATTCAATCCTTGTTATTTCCCATTGTTATATGAAAGAGAGCAATTCCAATTATTTCTTTGAGGAAAGCACTAGAAAAATCTTAAGAATACTTGTTTACTAAAAATAAAATAATCAGACTTAAAGGAGGAAAAATGGTGTACCCCTAGAGTGTCTGTTCACTTCAAAATTCTATTACCCCCAAAGAGGGAACTTGAACAGAATTGTAATCTTTCATGTTTCTGTCTTGCCTTGACTTGTTTCCCATGATGTTCTTATTCTGTATTATTTTTAGCTGGCAGTTAATAATGCAGATTCCCCAGCTAGGAAAAATTCAAATTTAATCTGAAATGGACAGGGTTTAAAATAAACATTGAAATATTTAAGTATCCATTATCTAAATATCTACTTGGTAAAAGAAAGGGCTTCATTATGGGACACTTTCTGGATCCTTTAGTTCAGAATTTAACTTATTCTTGAACAAATACGTTGAACTTCTCTAGTGGAAATTTGCCATTTGGTTTCTTAAATCAGTTACAGTTTAAGGCATTGATTCATGAATCATTCCAAGAAGTAAGCCCGAATTACCAGTGTCTGACAGCAAGAGGTGGATTTTCAGTGGAAATGGAGCCATGGCTTGTTTATCTTGGAGAGCATTCTTGTCATAATTTTTACTGTGCACATATATTTTGTGGGCAATTTTGTCTGTTTTTCCTATTCTCAGGTAGAGTAAATGAAAAAAAATTTAAAAAATAACAGAGAGAGGATAAGAAAAAGACACTACTTGATGGTCCTGGTAAAGTTATTAAAGGATTCAAGTCCCCTCTCTCTGGAGGTGCAGACACCCTTTCCTTCAGTACAGGGGACAGCTCAGAATGTATGATGTGTTCTGTGAGCAGGAAGGGAAGAAAAGCACTCACCATCATGTTACACCACCACCATTGTGTACCCCAAACCAGCAAGCTCTTTTCCAGTGAACTGTGAAATAGACTTGCCTCACCTGCTTGAACAGATGCTGAGGAGTGTGACCATGCCAGAATCATGCCATTGGCCATGGCACAGAGGTATGCCAACAAACACATTTCTCTAGGTCCAGCTCCAAGGATGGGAGCTACGATGGGAGAGAGTCAGGATGCACAGAGCAAACGATGCCTCACCTACCACTCAAATGCAGAGGATTAGAGAAAAGCACAAGCTCTGAAACTGATAAAAGATATCTATTTGCTAGATGATATAATAAATCCGCTAGCCTGCTTTCCAAGATAGTTAAAACCAGAAGGACTGTTGATAGAATAGTCTGCGGGATTGGGGGGAGACTGTGGAAAGTTATTTGAATTACTTTGCTTTCATGAAGCTCTGGGCTGCTTCCCACACTTGAGTGAGAGAATTACCCAGATGAAGGTAGAAATGACTGTTTTCTCACTTGAGAAATAAGGGGGTGTCAGAATGGACCAAGGAAATGTATAAAGACGATAAGGTGGGAAAACATACTGGTTTAATTGTCTGAGGGCCAAGATTCAAATCCTACTTTCGGCATTAGGGTGGTTATTGAACCTTTCTGAGTCTATAAAATGGAGATACTCATAACACTGCCTTTATAAGAACATTAGAGGTCTATGTGAAATGATATGGGTTAATATGCTTTCTGGAGAATTATACGAAATGTCATGATGAAGTGCACCCCTTAGTCATAAAACAAGAATGCAAGTTGCTCCTGAAGACATTAACCTCAGTTCTGCCATTTAATGTTTAGGCAAATTAGTCAAATTACTTATAAATTCCTTGGGTTCTCCTTCATATTTCTCAGATATAATATATTTTTTTTATATCAAACTAGACCCTACCTGTTAATTCCTTTAAACGGTTGAGAAAACTTTCCACCTACTATGTGTAACTCTATGCCAAATGCTGGGAACTTTTGTAAATTACTTTAAAATTGTCCATTTTCCATCAAAACATTTAGTTTTTTGTATCTCATGGAGAAAACCATGTGTATTTAAAGGCTGCGGCAAGTTTATTTTATTTCATTTTTTTAGAACAAATCATTGAAACATCATTTTCAAAAGAAAAACAGAAAACAAAATTTTGTTACAATCTTATTACTTTGATCAAGATTTTAAAAAAATGTTTTTTAAGATTACCACTATCAAGCGTTTTGTACTTTGGGGACCTAATTTATAAATGCATTATTTACTTGGTTTCTGCACTTGCTTATACGTATAAATAGAATCAATACAGAATTTACTTATTGCAAGCTTTGTAGGTTCCAACAAGACTTAATTCCTATATGGATTTTTCTTCATTGCTAGATGTATTTTCATTTTCAAAAGGTTTACCACACAAAACAAAGAGACTATACAATACTTACATGGGGCAATATTATTTTTCAATTTTAAAGAAACTGCTTCCATTTTCCTTTTATTTCAAGTTTTCTGACAGCTAAGAACTTTCCCGTTCAGTTGAAAGTTGCACCTCAGTTTAAGACCAACTGAAATCATCCACCCACTCCCCACCAGTGTTCACGATCTGGGGGAGAATGACAAACCCTTGATCTCAGAATCACTGGCCAAATTTGAATCCTCAACAGATTCTCCTAAGGAAACGTTGCGACACCATTGCCTATTTGTTCCCATTTCATTTCCAGGAACAATTAGATTTTTTTATATGAGGGAAAAGCATTTTGTGAGACAATGCATAGAAACTCACAGAAGGATGCATGGCTAGTAAGCATGCAATAAATATTAGCTATTGTCATCGTTAATTGAGACTAACCCTCTCAGATATTCCAACGCCATGATTGATTCTCTCGCTGGTAATTGATTACAGCATACTTTTAAACACATGTTTTGAAGGTGTATTAGTTATCAAGTATGTAATGCATTGCTGTTTTTCTCCCTCAAAGTGTTTAGAAAATTCCTGCATTGCATCATGACCAACAGCACTTTGTGTGCATATTACAAGGAAGTAAATGGCACACAGAGGTGTGTCCTACGGAGGTCTTTTCACTGTCTTTTCTGAAGGCATAGAAAGGAAGGGCAGGGATGAAGGAAACAGTCTTGGTACTTGACTAGCTCAAACAAAGCTTGTGGACCTAGAATCAAAGCCCTTTTAAATCTTCAAATCTTCTACACATCACCCTCAGTGCAGTGGCTTTTCTCCTAGAACTTTATACTAAATAGGCTTTCCCTCACCTAGTGAGACTCTTCTTCTTAACTATGGTTCCTCAATCACTACTAACATTTTGATCTGGATAATTCTTTGTTGTAGGGGATATGTTCTGTGCATTGTAAGATACTTAGTGGTATACCTGGCCTCTACCTACTAGCCACCCGTAGCACCTCCCTGTGCCTCCAGGTTGTGAAAAACAAAAATGTCTCCATAAACTGCCAAATGTTCTATGAAGGACAAAGTCACCCTCAGTTGAAAACCGCTGCACCTGGATTGGGACTTGAGCACATTCCACCCATCAGTGTTTCTGCTTATGACTCTGATTCACATTATATTTCATTAGAACAACAAACCATTATTGAGTTTACTTAAATCGATAAGCCATTTTCATTCCCAAATCACTCTCTTATCTGGCCCTTCTTTAATTCAGGCATTCATTTATTATTCTTCACTTTAAAAAATTACCAAAAGCCAGCACTGTGCGAGCCGTCTTCGTTCCAACCCTTACGAATCTTGCCTGCCCTCACAGCAGCGTGTCCTCACTGTTCCCTCCGCCTTTCCCTAGCCCCCATCTAGTCCCTAGAATGATGTCTCCATCCCAGTGAACCGAATGACCTCACTAAAACCCAAATCTGATCTCACTTCTAGTCTTTTCAAAATCCTCCACTAGTTCCCTTCAAAGTGCAAACATTTTGACGTCCAAACACATAATCCTATGATCTGGTAAACCTGACAACATGACGTTCTTTATACACACTGAACACGAGTCCTCAAATGTTCATGATCTAAATGTCCATGCTTTTGCCTGTCTACCCACAATGCTCTTTAACTTAATAATGACTTGAATGAATTCTGATTGCTCCATCAATGGTCCACTCTGCTGTCCTTTATTCTGGAAAGTGTCCTTTACTCCCTGGGCAGCATCGGAGAGTTTCCCCATTCCATTCACCAGAGAGAACTTATGAGAGCTCTTGTCACAGACTATTGAATTTGTTTACGTTTCTCTCTCTCTGCTGGAATGTGAGTTTTGCAAAGGTACAGGTCAAATCGGCTTACCTTGGTAGACTCATTATCAAACAGGACGTGGTTCAAAGTTAGTGTACAAAATAAAAATTAATTGAATTAAAAAAAAGAAACTGTGAAATCCACTCAAATTAGTTTCCTCCTATTGTATTACTCTGCTTATTTCTTTCATATCACTTACCATCATGGTAACTTACATCCTTGTTTTTATTTATCTGCTTATTCACTCATTTATTGTCTACTTTCACTCTTCACCACCACTAGGATGCAAGTTAATACCAAGGCAAAGAACATTTTCTATCTTGTTGGATGCTGTGTACCACCTACAATGGTGCTGGGAAGATAGTAATAACCTAAAATTTATTTATTTATTTACTGAATGAGTAAATATAGAAGGTAGAATGAAAAGCAGTAGCTGATTAAGGAAACCAAGAATGAGCGTTCACAGACGCAAGGAGAGAAGTGAGAGAATATATTCAAATAAGAAATACCATATTTTACTAATGTGTCATATTTTACTTGAAAAATAGATACACACATTTTGAGAAAGCACACAACAATGACAATAAACCTGAACTTAGACAAAAATAAAAAGGGCTTCCAGTTTTTTTCTGCTACTTATAGGAAGCAGACTTGACAGCTGCTGTTATAAATGAAAAGAAAAATTGTCATGTACAAGGTTCATGTTCTCATGATTGATGGACATTTCCTTTTGAAAATATGCCTATTTATAATCACAAATAAAATTCCTGTTGTCTCATGAACAACAGACCATGAGTCTTATGGATTTGCCTCCAAGAGTTAAATAACCGCCTAATTCCACTTGACAGTAAGGATAAAGCTACTGTTCTACTGTGATAGATAATCCTCTGCGTGGGGTGTGGGACTGGGGGAGCAACAAGGAGGCAGGAGAGAGGGGACATCCATCTTGCTAAGCAATTTATGAATTGAACCCTAAATCCTTAATGTACTAGATGGTGAGTCAGTGTGCTAATGCATACTTGATTGAATTTGGTTTAAAATGCTAAGTTAAAGTGTGCAGGTGTCTTGAGCAGGTGCACAGTATTCTGCTAATAAACAGAAGACATTAAACCTGAGGCAAGGCTTATTTTGCTGCATTATAGAAATTTCACAGACCTATAGAAAGTACATGAAATATTGCTTTAGGGAGGGCTATTCATTCAGTATCTCTTCAAACCCTGTAAATCAAGAAAACAATGTGCTAGTTCAGATTTGTGCTATGAGGTTTTTCTTTCTTAAACATTTAAAATGAAATATAATGATAATTCCCCCTCTATTAGAGTATCATTGTATTTACATAAGTAGGTCTGAAAAATGCTGTACTTGAAACCTCAAAAAATATGTGTATGTATGGAAATCATATCATGCTGTATTTTTTCTGAAACACTTATGAGCACAGTTGGAGTCCCAGTGTCATAATGAAAAATTGCTGTTAATTTTCAGTTTATGGATGTGAAGAGCTGGAGCTCAGACTGCACTGGGAATTAGCTTGTGCAAACTACAGAGATCCATTATTTAGGGTGTGGTAAGATTTGAAGTAGCCTTGCTATTCCAGAAAGAGGACCAACTGGCAAAGAAATGTTTTACTTTGGGAATGGCAGCTTTCTATGGGAAATAATTCCATATGAGAGATGCATGTGAAGAAATCTGGCATATTTTCTATCTTGCCCCAAACAGGTTTGAATAAGATGTCATTCAATAACTTTCACACAGACTGTTTTAGTTTGGACATCTACCCTTATGGTGTTTATTAAAATATCACTGTAGGAGCAATAGCAAGTTTCATTATTTACTGTCCATCATAGAGCTAATTCACTGCTACAGATTAGGCGCTAGAACTTAAACAGCAATACCATTTATTATTATAGACTAACTTCTTTGGTTCCTACAGTTCGTGTCATAATATATTGTATATAAACCAGAACATGATAGAATATGTTTTATGTGGTCTATGTTAGAAATTAATATACTGTGTTTATCTAATATATTTTTTGGTGTTAGATTTTATGAGAGGGAGAATTATCAATTCACAGCATAGAAGTGATTTTCCTGTTTACTGATAAAAATATCCTCTTTGCTCTTGGGTGTGCCTATGTGCCTTAACTATATTGGAAAAGTTATTCAGTTGCAATCTAAACTAGGTTTATAAGTGAGTTTTATAATGCCCCCTCTTTTGTACTTTTAAGACTGAAACAAAATTTTGCTCTATTCTTTTCTTTTTAAAAAAGATTTTATTTTTTGAGGTGGTGAGAGAGAGAGCACAAGGGGGAGGAGGGGTAGAGGTAGAGGGAGAAGCAGGGCTTGATCCCAAGACCACGAGATCATGACCTGAGCCAAAGGCAGACGCTTAACCGATTGAATCACCCAGGCACCCCCTATTCTTTTCTTATCCCCCCTGACATAACTCTTAAAGGAAGAAACAACCCAATGTTCATTCACTAAATCAAGGACTATGTTCCACATTTCCCAATGAAACAAAATGGATGTCAAATTCTGAACTTTGGTAAATATTATTAAACATTTCAAATTTTATCACACATTAAAACCATCCCATCTAAACATTGTCATATTAATAATTTTTTCCAGCTTTATTGAGATATTATTGTAATAAATGTCAACTTAAGGTTTGCAATATAGTGATTTTGCATACATGGATATACTGCAAAATGATTACCACAATAAAGTCAGCTAATATCTCTATCCCTTCATACAACCACCTTTTCCTTTTTTTGTGGCAATAGCATTTAAGAACTACTCTCTTAACTTTCAAATATATAGTACAATGTTTTAGTTACTATACTTTACATTACATTCCCAGAACTTCTTCATCTTATAGCTGGAAGTTTGTACCCTTTGACCAACATCTTCCCATTTCCCCACCCTCCTGCCCCTGGCAACTGACCCTCTATTTCTATGAGTTCAACGTATTTAGATTCCATATATAGGTGAGAATATACAGTATTTGTCTTTCTCTGTCTGACTTATTTCACCCAGTATAATGCCCTCGTTCTTTTGCATGTGAATATCCAGTTTTCCCAGCATAATTTATTGAAGAGGCTGTCCTTGGGTGTTCTTGGATCCCTTGTCAAATATCAGTTGTATATGCATAGATTTTTTTTTTTTCTGGACTGTCAGTTCTTTTCCATTGGTCTATGTTTGTTTCTATGCCAACACCATACTGTTTTGATTACTATCACGTTTCAATAAAGTTTGAAATCAGGAATTATGATGGCTCCCATTTTATTCTTCTTTCTCAGGATTACTTTGGCTATTCAGGGTCTTTGGTGGTTCCATACAAATTTTAAGATTGTTTTTTCAATTTCTCCAAAAAATGACTTGAAATTTTGATGGGGCTTGTACTGAATTTATAGGTGGCCTTGGGTAGTATGGACATTTAAACAATATTTGTCTAATCCATGAACACAGGATATCTTTCAATTTATTTTTGTTTTCCTTGATTTCTTTTATCAATGTCTTGTAATTTTCAGTGTATACATCTTTCAACCCCCCTTGTTAAATTTATTCCTAAGTAATTTTATTATTTTTGATGTTATTGTAAGTAGAATTTTTTTTATTTTAAATATTTTTATTTTGGGGACACCTGGGTAGCTCAGTTGGTTAAGCATCTGCCTTTGGTTCAGGTCATGATCCCAGGATCCTGGGTTCAAGCCCCACATCGGGCTCCTTGCTTAGCAGGGAACCTGCTTCTCCCTTTACCTGCCACCCCCCCTGCTTGTGCTCTCTTTCTCTCTGACAAATAAAATATTTTAAAAAATAAATAAATTTATTTTTATTTTTATTTATTTGAGAGAGAGAGCACGAGTATGAGTGGTGGGGAGGAGCAGAGGGAGAGGGAGAAGCAGACTCCCCACTGAGCAGGGAGCCTGATGTGGGTTTCAATACCAGGACCCTGGGATCATGACCTGAGCCAAAGACAGATGCTTAACAGACTGAGCCACCCAGGCTCCCTTTGTTTTCTATTTCTCTTTCTGATAATTCATTTTTGATGTATAGAAATGCAACTAATGTTTGTATTTTGATTTTATATCCTGCAACTTCATTGAATTTGTTGATCAATTCAAATAGTTCTTTAATGGAATTTTTTTAGGATTTGTGTACATAAAATCCTATCATGTAGAGAGACAATTTTACTTTTTTTTATTTGGATGCCTTTTTTTTTTTTCTTGTCTAATTGCTCTGGCTAAGACTTCCAGTACTATGTTGAATAGGAGTGGTGAGATTACACATCCTTGCCTTGTTCTTGATGTTAGAGGAAAAGGTTTAAACCTTTCATCATTGAGTATGATGTTAGCTGTGGGTTTGTCATATATGGACTTTACTATATCTAGGTACATTCCTTAGCCAATTATTGAGAGTTTTTATCAATAATGGATGTTAAATTTTGCCAAATGCTTTTCTTGCACCTATTGAGATGATCATGACATTTTTACCTTTTATTTTATTAATGTGATGTATCACATTTATTGATTTACATATGTTGAACCATTCTTGCATCCCAGAGATTAATTCCACTGAGCATGGTTTATGATCCTTTTAATGTGCTTTTGAATTCTGTTTTGTGCTGTTGAATACCAATTTTTTTTGAAAACTTTTACATCAATATTCATCAGGAATATTGGCCTATAGTTTTCTTTTTTGAGGTGTCTTTATCTGGCTTTGGTATCAGAGTAAAGCTGGTCTTGTAAAATAAATTTGGGAGTATGTCATCTTCTCCAATTTTTTGGAAGAGTTTGAGAAGCCTTGGAATTTATTCTTTAAATGTTTTGTAGAATTCACTGGTGAAACCATCTGGTCCTGGGTTTACTTTGTTGGGAGATTTTTGATTATTGATTCAATCTCCTAAATCATTATTGATCTGTTCAAATTTTCTATTTCTTTATGACTCAGTATTGGTGGGTTGTTGTTTTTAGAAATTTATCCATTTCTCCTAGGATATCTAATTTTATCATTATTCATAAGTCTCTTATCTTTTGTATTATGTGGATTCAGTTATAAACTCTCCTTTTTCACTTCTGATTTTATTTATTTGTGTCCTTTGTCTTTTTTCTTGGTAAGTCAAGCTAAAAGTTTGTCAGTTTTATTTATCTTTTCAAAAAACAACTCTTAGCTTTGTTGGTCTTTTCTACTGTTTTCCTATTTTCTATTTTATTTCTTTCTGCTTTGATCTTTGTTATCTTTTTCTTTTTCATTTTTGTTTTTCTAGTTTCTTGGTGTAAATTTAGGTTGTTTGTTTGAGATTTTTCTTTTTTCCTTAATGTAGGCATTTATCACTAAAAACATCCCTCTTAGAACTGCTTGTGCTGCATCCCATATATTTTGGTATGTTATGTTTCCATTTTCATTTGTCTTAAGATTTTTAAAATATTTTCTTTTGATTTCTTCTTTGACTCATTGGTTGTTCAGGAGTATGTTGTTTAATTTCCACATACTTGTGAATTTTCAGTTTAACTCCTATTATTGCTTTCTAGTTTTATATCACTGTGGTTGGAAAAGACACTTGGCATGCTTTTAATCTCACATTTGCTAAGACTTATTTTGTGACCTAACATATGACCTATCCTAGATAATGTTACATATTATAGAATTGGAATATTCTTAATTTGACCTTACACTTAACTTTAGTAGTATGTTTTATATTTTCATATTACTAACTATTGTCTTTTTATTTCTGCTTGAAGAACTTTTGGCATTGCTGGTAATGCAGGTATAGTGGGTTTGAACCTCCACTTTTGTTTGCTTTTGAAAGTCTTTATTTCTCTTTCATATTTGAAAGACAGCTTTGATAGGTAAAGTATTCTTGGTTGGCTTTTGTTCTATTTCAGCATTTTGAGTATATAATTCTACTTTGTCCTATACTACAAGATTTCTGAGAAATCCTCTGATGGCCTATTCAGGTTCTTATATGTAAAGATTCTTTTTTCTCTTACTGCTTTTAAAATTCTTTCTTTGTCTTTGATTTTGGAAAGTTTTATTTTAATATGTCTTGGATAAGACTGTTTTGGGTTGAAATTTTGGGATAACGTATTACCTTAATGAACCTGAGTGTCCAGATCTCTCCCCAGACATGGGAACTTTTCAGACATTAGTTCATTAAATAAGCTTTCTGCCCCTTTTTCCCTTTCTTCTTCTAGGACTCTAATAACACATAGATTATTTCTCCTAATGGTATCACATCTTTCACATAGGTCTCTTTACTTGTTTTCATTGTTTTTTCTTTTCAGTCCTCTGAATGTATGATTGCAAAGACCTGTATTCTAGTTCACTAATTCTTTCCTTTGCTTAGTTGAGTCTTCTCTTGAAGCTCTCTATTGAACTCTTCAGTCATTATATTCTTCAAATCTAGAATTTTTATTTGGATTTTCTTTTTAAATGGTTTCTATTTTTTTGTTAAACTTCTCATTTTGTTCATACATTGTTTTCCTAATTCCATTTAATCATCTGTGTTTTCTTCTAGTTCACTGAATTTCTTTAAGAGTATCATTCAGCTAATGTCCTCCATGCTATTCCTTATGTTCGACAAATAAGTGAAACCATATGATAATTGCTTTATCTGCTTGACTTATTTCACTTAGCATAATCTCCTCCAGTCAAGGGGTGGGGGAAATCAGAGGGAGAGATGAACCATGAGAGACTATGGACTCTGAGCAACAAACTGAGGGTTTTAGAAGGGAGGGAGTGGGGGGATGGGTTAGCCCGGTGATGGGTATTAAGGAGGGCACGTACTGCATGGAGTACTGGGTGTTATCTGAAAACAATGAATCGTGGATCAATCCATCAAAAACTAATGATGTATTGTATGGTGATTAACATAATAAAATAAAATAAAATAAAAACAAAACAAAAAAAAGAGTATCATTCTGAATTCTTTGTCAGATAGTTCATGGATCTCCATTCTGTTAGGTCATTGAAGGTTTATTAGCTTCTTTGGTGGTGTCACGTTTCCTTCATTATTTGTAATTATTAAGATCTTGTGTTTGTGTCTTCACATTTGAGAAAGTAGGCACCTCTTCCAGTCTTTACAGAGACAGCAATTGCCATAGTAATATTGCTCATTGGAAGAGAGTAGAAACTACTTTCTTCTTTCAACCTGTAAACATTCTTGCTGAAACCCAGGGAAGCTCTTGTTCTTAATTTGCACAGGGGCTTCTTTATCTTTCTACACTGGACTACTTCCATGTAGGTTTGTATGCATATTGATTTGACCAGGAAATTTATTACTAATACAAGTACTTGACACATAAGTGGATATTTGGGGGTTTCTCAGGAAGGTAATTTTAATTGTAATAAGAATGACATTGTCTTAATCCATAAACATTAAGATTTTCTGGTAAAAAGGGGAATTAGCTTTAGAAACCAAACTCACCCTTTTTGGGTTATTACAAATTATAAATGGGCTTTGAAATTTTGTTTTTTAATCACTTATGCCAAAATAGGATTTTTTACAACTTTTCCCCCAAATTTCTGAATAACTTTCTTTACCTCACTGAATAAATGTAGATTTGATTGGGAATAGCTGATTGCCAAACTCCTGTCTTATTCTTAAGGATGGGGCATTATTTGGGGAAATCATTTCTCTACATGACCATCTTGTGTCTGGCAATTGGGGGGCAAGCTATTTCTTTCATCTAATGTGGTCTCTTGTGGTACATCTTAGAACTATTGTTCTTCTGGTTCTCTGGAGATGGAGAAGGGGAGAGAAGGCACTTTGTATCAAAGATCTTGATCTTGATGGATTTGGAATTTGTTAAACATGTCAGAAAGTGCTAAGGGTAGAATTTTGTGCATGTTTTGTCTTCTTTTTAGTTTCTTTGGTGCTTTCATTTATCAGTACTTTTTAGGTATTTAAAGTAGGATTCGCTTAGAGTAATTTTGCACTGAATGAATTACTGTCCTGTTGAAAGTCTGCTCATCCTACCTCTGTTTATTTTTTCCCAATAGAAAACCATCCAGTAGACTAGTAATTTTTTTGCTTACTTTTCACTCTATGCTTTTAGGGACTAAACTTGCTATAAGATACGTAACTCAAAGGTCTTTGTTCATCAGTTTTTCATCTTTTTGTTGGTAGTCCTATAACAGGTGATCTAGAGTCACTCAAGTTCAAAATCACTTGAAGATGCTTAAATGCAATATCTGACCAGTTATCATTTGAGAAATATGGCACCATTTTTTTAAACATTAGTTTATAGTGAAGTTCAGTATCCAAAACCAGAATTAGTGGTCTTCACTAAGGAATCAGCTGTATATAAAACTCTTCAGTGTTTACATCCCATATATAACCTCACTTTTGAACATGGTCAGTCTCAGATGCACATAATTTGTAATCGACTGTACCTATCTTGGTGGTATTCTTAATGTAGTAGTTCCTAAACTCCAGTGTGCATCAGAATCACCTGGAGAACTTATTAAATACAGATTGCAGGGACCCACCTAAGAGTTTCTGTTTCAGTAGGTGGGGTGATGAGCTGGTATTTCTAACAAGTTTCCAGATGATGCTGATGTTGTTTCCAGTCGGAGACTGCACTCTGAGAGCTACTCTTCAGCACTACTCCAATAGAAAGCCTTAAAGTGATTTGAAGGGTTAATGCAACCACCAAAGTGTTTCCTCTGGAAAGAATTCCTTGATTATTCGGAGATAATATTCAGTCTTCTTTCCCATTAGTTCCAGAGCTAGCACTTATACAAGGCTTTGCAATTTTTTTCTTTGCTTGTCTATTTCCCTACCTTGACTTATATTCCTTGAGGACAAGAACTATTTTTTGTTCACCATAATATTCTCAAGATACATTGAATTTCAACAGAGCATAATGTGTAACGGGTTTATGGGTATATTAAAGGAATATAAAATGAGGGCAGATTTTTCTCTTACACTTTGCTTAGACAACATTTCACCATTTGGTATTGTCATTTGAATGTTAGAATGATCTTAGAAAGTATGATATGGAGCCAGAAAAGTAAAAGGAAAAATGCTAAATCCAATCTGATGTCACTTAATATCTTAAAAGAGCCAAAGAAATTAAAAAAAAAAAAAAACCCTGCAGTATAAAGGAAGTTAGTTAATCTCAGGGTGGATTGCCAGCTTTTTTAAATAAAAAGAATTTAGCGAAGTGCAACTTTACTATAGACCCAATAACAGAGACCTCTTCATTTGCAGCTCAGTTTGTCTTTCTGATCTTGAGGATAATATCCTCATAAATCTGCATCCCCAGTTCTCACATTGGCCACAATCTCTGGTTGAAAAACAACAAGACTAACTGAGAAGGCAACTTTAAGAGTTTGTCTGGAAAAGGAACTCCAAATTATTTGGAATGACACAATTGGTTTCCTGAGTGAATATTTTTTAACTCTGGAATAAAGGTAGAATTAAGTGGAGAAATGAGGAACCAAGTCAAACTCATAAACTCAATATTTTGTGATTAGGAGTGATCTATGTATTTTTGATAACTTAAGAACTTGTAATACTCAAGAGAATTTAGCCTAACAGATTTAATTCTAAACATGTGATTGAGTGATGGTGTCTGGTTGCCATTTTTATTTGAAAGTTATGAGAATCTATAAGTTAAAGAGTACCGAAACATTTAAGATAACTTCAGACTCACCATATCCATAAATTTAATGTATTAGTTCTACAAGCATTACTTAACTACTCAGGTAAATTTTATTTGTTAATCAAAAAATGTGAAATATTTAACAAGGAAATTAAAAAATTGAATTTATTAAGGCAGCTCAAAATGTCTAAGTAAAATGAATTACTCAAGTTAAAAAGCCCTCTTAACACTGATTGTTAAAATACAGTAACATGATATAGTTTACATCCTATCTAAAACCTCACTTTGGAACATGGTCATTTTTCAAAATTTGAGATCAGCCTTAACTACCTTAGTGTTAATTCTAATGCAGTAGTTCTTAAATTTTATTATATAATTTGAATTTAACAGGTCAAGGAAGAACTAGGCTTATGAGCTTATACCTTTAATAAATTTAATATTAATTTTAAAAATTGAAATAATTAGTGAAAAATGTTTTTGTTGTAAGGTTTACCTGGTAAGAACAGCAAACAACTTCTACTTCTAGAAGGACAGTTACTTATAGTGTACATGTGTAGCATAAAGTGCCTCTAATACAGGAATTGGCTGGGTCCATTGAAGAAAGGTTTGGGAACATTTCTAACTTTTGGCCATTGGATGACTGATCTAAAGAAGAGTCAGAGTTAATTGTAATAATGCAATATTGACCCAGAACACACAGACATCAAGTTCACTTTGGTCCTTGCCGACCAGAAGCTGGACTAAGTTATGTCTGTTGCAGAGGCTTGGGTAACTTTCCCATGTTTCTGCCATTTCTTTAATTCTTTGCCTAATTTTTTTTTTTTAATTGATGTACTCACTGGAGAGCAAGTCACTAAACACCATGTACTCATTCTTTAAAAGACAGATATAATTATATAATAAACTTTTCAAGTACATGCCAAGTGTCTACTTCATAAAATCTAGACCAATATGCCTCATTTTCAGGATCTTTTATAGCCCAACTCAACCACATATATGTTTTCTTGATTCCATCCACTAAATATCAGCAAAAGACTCATGTGAACTTTCTAACTTTTCCACGGGCACATTTATTTATTCCCTCGTCTGTGTTTTTGCTTCTATTGCTCTTCTATCTTAGAATTCCCTGACATATTAGATATGTCCATTGTAATTTCACTGAATTCCCATGTCCTCTATGAAAACTTCCCTGATTCCCTGGCTTTCACTGAATTCCTCCTTTTCTCTGACATTCTAGGACATTTATCTCTATGCCATGCATTTTCACACTAATGTGCATTTTGTAAATATTTTACCACCACTGTATAGGCTGCAGTGGTATAATATTTACCAAGGATGTTTATTAATCCCTGAAATACCTTTTCACCTCCATCCCAAATAATACACACACACACACATACTCTCTCTCTCTCTCTCGTAAACTAGACCCTGGACTCCAGCACCATAGAGAAGTGAGACACAGGCAAATGCAAAGAAAGACAAATGAAATTAACTGTCATCTTTCTAGGACACAAAGCCCAAATTGTTGTATAAGCCATGGATTTGGGGAAAAAAGAATGTTCATAACCCATTTCATTTTTACTATGGCATAGAGAGGAAAAATACAAAACTAAACTCTAATACTCTCTGGTCTTGGTGGGGAGAGGAAAAAGAGAGAGGAGAAGAGAAGAAAAGGCTAGGAAGCATGAAAAAAGCTGAAAGACCGTATCTGGGGTTTTAGTACCATGACCAAGGGGTAGAGTGTGGGTACCAGTGAGTGGAGGCTTACAGAGAACAATCATGTCACCAGAATCCAGATGGGAAATGGCCATACCTGAGGATCATACCAACCTATGATCTCTTTGTTCTCTACTCCACAATGCTGGGTTAAAAAAAAAAAATTGCTACATATTGTAAAGTAATCTTAAAGAGAAGAACTGTAAAATGTCATAAAGAGATTCTAACACTTAGTGAGGAAGGATTTATATAAGAGGAAAAATCCTTCAGTGACTTAAATAAGAAATTCTAGAATTGACTGCATTAAGTTTCCAGGAGGAAGACACAAATTAGATTGAGTTACAGAAAGTACACAGATTACATATGATTGCACACCTGAGATAATGGATTGAAAATCAATTTCTCTCAACAATAATATCTTGAAGTAGCCCATTGTATAATGGCAAGTGCCCCACTAACTTTGTTCACTAAGTGTTGTCCAGATAATTCTGAGAGTTTCCTAGGGTTTGGCTACACACTTGTTGGGGGCAGTCTCTCCTTCTTCCCCTCCAGCTGTCTCATCAGGTAACTCTCTACAATTAATGACCCTCCTGGTGAGCATAGTTGTTTTATTGGTGATAGCAGCTGTGGGGAGGGGACACCATCTTTTCTGTCCCAGATCCATTTAGGCCTATCTCTAATTCATGATAACACTACTGAATTAACAGGACTTTATTGACGTTAGGGGGTGGTGGAAAAAAAAATAAGAGTTCACAGCGTCACAGGTCTTTGGCTTCATCACCTTGTCATTCTCTTGCCTCTACCCTCACTCTGTTGCTTATAAAATGGTTTCTCCCTTGTCACAAGATGGCTACTAGTAGAGTTCAGAGGTATGTGCTTTTTGGTTCACATTCGAGGAGAGAGATACCTTCTTTTTCTCTAACCACCAAACAGGAGTCCAGTGCAACTCTCAGATTAGAGCAATTCAGATCATATGCCCTTCCCTGAACCAAACCCTATCACTAGGAGGATACTGTGACTGATTGGATTAGGCCTGGCTTACAAGCTCATTCCTGAATCAGTAAACTTTTTTGTTTTTAAAGATTTTATTTATTTATTAAAGAGAGAGAGCATGAGCAGGGGGAAGGAGGCAGAGGGAGAGGGAGAAGCAGACTCCCCGCTGAGCAGGGAGCCCAATGTAGGGCTTGATCCCAGGACCCCAGATCATGACCTGAGCCGCGAAGACAGACGCTTAACCAACTGAGCCACCCAGGCGCCCCCGAATCAGTAACTTTGAGAAGGTGAGGAAGGCTGCCCTAATAGCCCAGGCCAGTCAGGACTCACACAGAGAGCTGAAGGAAGATCAGATCCATTTCATCTAAAAGGCTGTTGTACATGGAGACAGAATGAAATGGAAGGCAGCAGCAATTGCCCCCAACTTGTCCTGGAATCTCTCTTTTTTTTTTGTTGAGCTTTTATATTTGAGTTTATTCTTCATTTAACTTTTAAAACACTACTATAGTTGAATATTAAAACAAAAACAATAGCAAGTAGTAAGCTATGATTATAGTGCTTCACTCATTCACTACTGCATATAAAATGCCGGCAGTGTTATCCACTGGCCCCATTAAGAGGTCTGACACTGAACACCACCCCTAAATTCGATGATTAGGCGACCCTTCTCACATGGTCTACGATAAATTGGCATGCCTTCATTTAGCACACACTTGATATCTCCATGCTTGACAGTTTGACTTGGGTGAGAGGTGATGACGATGGTTCAGTTGTCAAGAGTAGATACTGGCTTTTGAAAGCCGCACAGTGCTTCAACCAGCTGTATGTCCATACACATGAAAAGGTCTTCTCGCCGAGTAAAAACAGCGTGGTCCTTCTGATCTAAAACAATGATAATATCTCCTGGTTCCAGTCCTGGTTCTTGGTCTCCTTCACCATGGAATGTTATCTTCTGGCCATCCTTCATGCCTTTGTCAATATGAACTTCTAGAATCGTCTTCTCTCGAACTATCTTCCTCCCATTGCACGCTTTTACATCTATCTTTGGGACTGATCCGTTCCCCATGGCCCTGGCACTCCATGCACACAGATTGAATTTGCTGAACCATTCCAGGTCCTATCTGATCAATTCTTATTTGCATTCCAGTACCTCGGCAATTGGGACAACATTCGACTGCTCCTTTCTTACCCCCTTGGCCTTCACATTTATTGCAAATCACATTCTTTTGCAGAGCTAGTTTTCGTGTTGCACCGTTATATAAATCTTCTAAGGTTACTGAGAGCTGATGCACAACATTTTTACCTATCCTTTCTCTCTGCATCCTTCCTCCTCCTCCCAAAACCATATCAAAGATGTCCATGGGGGAGCCAAAACCACCACCAGCTCCACCTTCTTTAATTGCCTGTTCTCCTCCTTTGTCATATAATTCCCTTTTCTTTGCATCAGAGAGTACTTCGTAAGCTTGAGAAATCTGTTTAAACTTCTCTCCTTCATTTGGATTCTTATCAGGGTGGTACTTCAAGGCCTGTTTCCTGTAGGCCTTTTTCAATTCCTCTTGGGTGGCATTGGGTTTGACCCCCAACACATCATAGTAAGTGGTTTCTTTCACCATTTTCTATAGCCGGTGAGAGGGCCGAGGCCGGTGTGGGGGAGCGGGAAGGAGCGCGTTGCTGGGCGCAGCTTGGGCAGCCGCCGCTCCTTCGCGTCTCACCGAGCATTCTGGAAAGTTCCCTTGTCCTGGAATCTTATAGTGGACTATGGCCCTGCCTGGCTCCCTCCCACCCCTAGCCCAGTCTTCACATAACAAAGACAGTCAGTTCACACTGTCACCACCAAACCCATAGCAATTTCTTCTATCTATAGAGTTCAGGCTAAGCTGTACTGCTGAGTACCTGTCTCAGAGAAAAGGAAGATTTTAAAAAATCTCATTATTAGGTCAAGGTTTCCAAATTCTCCTGTGAATTTACATGTGTTATTGGAGATACCTGTTTCTTTTGCAGGACATTTTATACCCTCTGACATATTAGCCCTGCTATGCAGAATATGCATAAGCACAGAAAATACTGCTGGGCTATTAAATTGTGGTCAATTTATTACTTATAACAAGATTTAAGAAGTATGAAGAAGTCACACACTTACCTATTTGTTTCATTTGTATCCAACTAGATTTTTAGTCTTCTTAAGAGCTAAATCTTCATTTTACAGGGTGTTTTTTTTATTTTTTAATTTTATCATGACTGTACCAATTTCACAAAGTTCAACCTAATATATATCTTTGTACAAAACAGTAACCTTTGCAAAACGTCATGAGCTTTTTCAGGGCAGAAACTATGTGAAACTCACGTTTGTATTTACAGGGCCCAACACAACATTTGGAACAGAATGAGACAATTAACATTTCTCTGAATAAACAAATTAATGAATAAATGAGTAAATCCCAAAAGTAGTTATTGATGACCTATCTAAAAAGCACAATAAATAAATTTATGTATTTGCTACATCAAATAGAGCATGCATATTTCTCTAGGAGCCTGTGAGGCAGCCTCATTCCTGCCACTGAGATACTATGAAATAAACTACGGTTTAGGCAATGCACCATTAAATCACTGCTCAGAAAACTTAAGGTAGTTTTTTGGTAGGTGTTTATGTATATATTAGTTGATTCTGGCACATTAAGCACAAATTTGTCTTTGAATATATATTGTTTCTTTATATTCAAAAATCACAAAGTGTTTCTCCTTTGAATGAATTATATGCATTTGTATCAATCATTTTATGACCAGGGGTTACAATTTATTTATTTATTTATTTTTTTAAATGTTTTTTTTTTTTTTTTAAGATTTTATTTATTTATTTGACAGAGAGAGAATGAGAGAGAGAGCACATGAGAGTGGGGAGGGTCAGAGGGAGAAGCAGGCTCCCTGCCGAGCAGGGAGCCCGATGCGGGACTCGATCCAGGGACTCCAGGATCATGACCTGAGCCGAAGGCAGTCGCTTAACCAACTGAGCCACCCAGGCGCCCAAGGGGTTACAATTTATGTCACCTGGTAGGCCCAATCATTGCCTCCCTTCCTACCCCTTAGCCACTTTTAATTACTTAATTCCTATTTCCAGAAAACAGTTGGCTTTTTTAAAATTAGAAATTAGAACTTGCTTTCTGCCAAACTAAAGGTATATTTGTGGCTCTTGTTTTTCTTTTACATATGCATCCTCTTCCAAACTAAAACACTAATCTAAAATTTTACAATAGCTTTAAAGTTATTCCCTCATGGGCCAGATTAGTCACGTTGAAATGAGTCATCTCATACATAGAATGGTGCACTATTAAACATATCTACATGAATAATTATTAGTAAACAAGTATTATATTCAAAATTTTAAAATAAAATATCATGTTTACATTTATAAAATGATTTGAAATTTATAAAGCTCTTATATTATTTCTTTCAAATCTTACAACACATCTATTAAGTAAAGTTGATATTATTGTCCAATTTATTAGAGGATACAAATCTAACTCATGTGACCTGCCATGACCTTGTTAATTCTTCAGGAGCACTTATTACTCTTAGTATTTTCAGGGTCTAGAATATTGTTTGGCATAGCATAAGTGGACAACTAATAAATATTTTCCAAAACGAATTATTGGATGTCACCCAGCTAGAATCAGAAGTTAAAGCCAAACCTGCTAAATTTAATGTATATTCTATTACATCAGACTGACTCTATCATTTTTGCCTTTTTGAACTTTAGGAGAGGTACATATCCAAAAAAATATTCCTTAAAATTAACTGCCACTTCCAGCTCATTCACCATTTGAACACAGAGATGAAACATCGACACAGGATAAATTGAATTCAGTTCAAATCCAGGGTTGAGCATCTACGGAATAGCAGCAATATACTAAGGGCTGGAAAGATAAAGATGAGTGAGAGGCCTCTGTCCTCAAGAAAATTGTAAACCAATAAAGAAGGGAATAAATGTAATTTAGTTGTTAAGTACTATAATCAAAGTGTGTTGAGGGAGATAAATTAAAAGTACAGCAGGTGGAACCACACTAAGAGTGTGAAAAGAGTAACAATAGTGTAGTTATCAGTGTGGGCAAAATAATGTTGTAATAACAAAAAGCACTCAAGCCTCAGTGGTTTAAAACAGCAAACTCAGTTTCTTGTTTATATGATGTGACAAACACAGCAGTTCTGAATTCTTCACCTTGGTTTTCACTCCCAGATCCAAACTGATGGATCAGCCACCATTTTGAACATTATTGGTTGCCTAGGCAGAAAGAGGGAGAGAGCTCCGGAAGGTCTCACATCAGCCATTAACTGCCATTTCTGCTCATGCATCACTGGTCAGAAATAGTCACATGGGCATACCCATTGATGGAAGGGCCAGAAAGTGCAATCCTGACTTGTGCATGGAAGGTAGAGAACTCTCTAACCAACCATATAATGACTACTACAAAGAGTAAAATAGGAATCAATATAGTCTAAGTAGTATTTAATACAGTGAAAGCACAGGTTCAAATCTTGCATGTGGCTCAATTAGTTAAATTAGAGATAACTTCTACAATATGCCTCTTATTTTAGCCTTTTAAAATATAACCTCTCACTTATATTAAAAATAAAAGAAATTCACAAGTTCTGTATGCATATAGATGCCTACATATGGGAATTGAAGAAACTAGGGATCCCTAATCAGGCAGTTCCCCTGCCAGAACCACTGTGTTTACAGTTCTCTTAGCTGAAAGTCCTTTTTACCCAATGCACTAAAGGACTCTGGTTGTTTTTCTGTTCCAAGGCAGCGATAAATAAACACAGTAGCCCAGTTATTATTTAGAGCTGCCAGTTTTTACAGCCTGGACGTTATAGTCGGTAATCAGGGAATCTCCAACGAAATAAGGAGTCCAAGTTTGGAGGGCAATACCCTAGCTCCTGTAGCAGTAATAGAACTTATGCATGAGGCAGGGCTAGAATGATGGCACAGAGGGCAGAGCACGTGATCTCTATGATGCTGTTGAAGGGAAACACTTGATGCATTTTTGCTGATAATGATCAGAAGGAGAGGAGCCTGTGGAGTTTGTATAAGATGCAGACTCCCAAACTATAGGATCTGTATTCTAACCAATAATAAATGTCAGGTATTTTTATTGAATGGCATTCCTGTCCAACACACCATGGCTCTAACTGTGGTTGAAATCTCTTTGTTTTATTTTTTCAAAAGCTGATAAATTGCCTGGTTGTTGAAAATGTTCTGGAATACTAAAGAAATAAAAATTGAATCTAAAACCAGAAACAGAAACTCATACATAATAGATTTATTTATTATGAAGGTGATTAGATGTATATAAGTAAAAAAAGATTCTGTCGAATTCTTCCTCTTTCACCTAAAAATCTCTCTAGACCGCCAAGGAGATAACTTTAAGAGAGGCACATATCCAAAAAAATGTTACTTAAGATTAACCATCATCACTCTAGCTCATTCACCATTTCATCCGTTTGCTTCTTGCACTGATAATTTTTCTAGACTTTAAATCTCACCATTTATTCCCAACAGAAAAAGAAAGACAGGGCCACTGGACTCTGCAGGGTACATGGACCCTGACTGCTTATTTTAATTCACTATAATACATAAGTGTACAAGTCTCTGACAGCTCTAAAACCCTGCAGTCTCCACCATGTTGATTTTGTGACTCTATATATTTAATTTTCTTTTAAAAACGTATCGTATTTCTCTGAGCATTCATTTGCTTTTCAAATTATGGCTGCCTAGCTAAGGCTTGTGTACCAGGTGCCATGTAAAAGCATGTTAAAAGTAGATAAAAGCAATTTACCCTGCCCTCTAATTAGAGATGTCTCATCTTTACCACTGACAATAGCCGCATGCAGCTGTGGCAGGAGAGAGATAATAGGAGCTGGAGCAGGGAGAAATTAAAGATATGCTGGCTGATGCAGAGTGTCACCTCTCCATTGCTCAGCTTGGGTGGGCTTCAGAATGAATAGTGATTTTTAGTATTTCTTTTTCCCTGACTGTTCATTTATTTCATATTAATAATTGAGCTTTAAAAGCCGGGGTGGGGGGAGGATACATCAGGAAGAGAGTAGCAAGCTATAGGAGGAAAGACTGTGTGACTTTCTTAATGACTCACCATTAGAGTACATTTTGCTTAGTTCTATAGCTCACCTGTCATTTAACACCTGTTGGATACCCATCAATGCACTTGATGTAATAAGGTTTAAAAAGTATGGAGAAAATATACTCCTTGCCCCATGGAGTTTGCCATCCAGAAGGATTGTTCTTTATAAAGATCATATCTGATATGTTGTCATCATTTGCCATGTGAAGAGGAAAAGGTAAAGATAGAAATTGGTCATCTTGGATGGTGAGACTGGCATTGTAGATCTGGGAAACCCTTGTCTAGAGGTGGTAGTTGGACCAAAACAAATGGATGAGTTATTTATGAGTGAGAATAAAGGTAGAGGAATGTTAGAGAATGAAATCACAAAAAGCACAAGGAAAAGCATGGGTGGTAAAACGTAAGAAATTGATATCAAGCGGGGGATAACCACCGGTGCCAAATACTAGCAAAACTCAAGGGGGGAAAGAGCTTCAAAATGAAAAGAATGTTCATAGAGAGGAAAAAGAAACAAAGGATTTTCCTAGAAGAAGAGAATTAGTGAGTCCCTTCAGCAGAGGGGCACAATGGAGACTGAGCCAAGAGGATTAAGGAAGGACAGAGTGGTGAGAAGTGTCAGCAGAATGCTCAATCATTAAGTGCAAGGAGAAAACAGACTGAAAGTGAGTTTTAGCATCACCAAGTTAGTAACTTAAATAAAGCTTAGGGAAATCGGAACATTTACATTTTTTAGCAGGAATTAACTATAGAGGGATAAAATGCTAGAGGTGGAATAAAAATAAGATGAAAGTATAATATATATGCATACACAGTTCATTCATATGCATGTATAACCTTGGGTAATGCACATCTAATCAGAGGAGAAAAACCTGTTAGTTCAAAGATGGCATCAGAATTATCTTGGAAAAGATAATTTTATTTCTCAAAATAACATACGGATCTGTATTGGTTCTGTAATGATAGCCCTCCGAACATTACTAGAATGCAGTAAGCGTTCTACAAAAAGATGGGGCGCCTGGGTGGCTCAGTTGTTAAGCGTCTGCCTTCGGCTCAGGTCATGATCCCAGGGTCCTGGGATCGAGCCCCGCGTCGGGCTCCCTGCTCCGTGGGAAGCCTGCTTCTCCCTCTCCCACTCCCCCTGCTTGTGTTCCCTCTCTCACTGTGTCTCTCTCTGTCAAATAAATAAAATCTTTAAAAAAAAAAAAGAGTTCTACAAAAAGAGGTAGGTAGCTCTGCATAATACATTTTCACTTACAGAGGTAGCCAAGAGGAAGAGAGGAAGCGGTCTGGAGATGAAAAGAAGCTGGACTCCGGGGATGGGTTTGGGGATATATCAGGAGGTGTGGTTGTTGAGGATACAAAAGAAGAGTTGGCTAGTGGGATTCTCCCATTGATGAGAATGGCAGTAGGAATGTCTCATATTCACTAGGAAAATGTTTGAAATGTATGTAATACTTAGATGAAACCTTCAAATTTTCTTAACATACAAGCTCATAACTCTCTCTCTCTCTCTCTCTCTCTGTGGTGTGTTAAAGTAATCAAGGAAAGGGGCTTTGTTTTATAACTGGGTTACACAGGGGAGAGAGAGCAAAATAGCTGAAAGCTGTAAGACATGAAAGTAATTAAAGATTTAGAAGAAATGCAGAACAGAGGGGTCTAGGAAAAATGTTAAGTCTGACCAAGCCCCATACCGACAATCCCCAGAGATACTGCAAGTAGGATTTTTAGACAAATTTTTACTTGAATCTTGAAAGACAAGGCAGCTCTAAATATCGGATGCCTTGCATCAGCCAGGAGCTAATATTTGGGATGTATATAGGGCATGGATACATAGAAAATAATTTACCAATGACAATAATGATATATACTATTTGTTAAATATTTATTGCTGGGTAAACACAGTATCACAATCCTAAAAGGTTGACCTTTAGAATTAACATCTGATCTTACACATTTACAATCATTTGCTAGATATGTATTTCCTAGAAAAATGCATATCTGAAACAAAATACTGATTTTTCCCCGTTATGATCATATATAAAGACAGTCAGAGATTATTTATTGGAAGTGCACCACTAAATTCATTAAAGGGATATTTTAATTAGATTAATTTTGCATTAATAGTCAATGACAAGTTACAACTGTTACTTGCAGTTACAACTGTTACTTGCAGTGAGACAAAAATATGCATCATTCTTTGACCAGGAAATAAGTCAAAATCCAAATGATTAAAAGTGTATACATGTTACATATATGCTTATATATGCAGATTAAACTAATAGATACATCCAGAGTAGGCATCGCCCAAGATCAAGGCATTTTTACCTGATAGAATTAGCAAGATTAGCCATGTTAAACTTTGAAAGTCATTGTTGTCTACCTCTCTCTGAGGATAGGAATACCTGTTTTGGCTTCCATTTAGAATTCTGCTTACTCTTAGAGCTGTGGACCTGTTTGGAAATGGTCTTATATAAACTCACTGGGTTTCTAGGGCTTGATTGTACCTACTATAACTAACACATATTATGTAATCACATTTTATTGTAACTTCTGAAAGTGAGAGAACGTGTTTTGGTTTTCTTTTCTTTTATCTTTGAATCTTCATTTGGACTACTCCGTGTGACTAAAGCAGCTATTTTTCTTCTATCCTCTAACCTGGACCACATAAATGTTTTTATGTTGATATGATTGTCCAAATCATATCCTTCAAGAAACAAGCATTCATTGAATGATTTACTGTATCGTAGGTAACTACACAAGACACCTGAGACCATCATAAGACAGATGTTTCTTCCAGGAGCTTAATGAGAGAGCAATTTTTTAAAAATGTACCTTTCCTCAGTAAACCATTATACAAAACAGAAATGAAATTATCAACCAATTGAACTCAACCTGGCCAACTTGCAACATCTACATGTTCATAAACATATTGAAATATATAATTTGTTGTTTATATCATATGAGCGTCCAAGGTTCTGTTTTATAAACATTGAAAATAAATGTTAATATTAACCACCAATGGGACTATATAGTGGTGATTAAAATCAGTCACATTTATTTATTCTTATCAGATATCTCTCTTTGTCCACTGGTGAAGTATAATCCAGAGCCTATGACCTATTAAATTGAAGGGAATAAAGGGGAAAAAAATGATTAATTCACTGTTTTAGGTGACAGGACAGCGTCAAAACCAAGAGTTTTGAAGTCTAGATTTGTGTGTCCTCATGATGCTGTTAGGAAGGAAGGAAGGAAGGAAGGAAGGAAGGAAGGAAGGAAGGAAGGAAGGAAGGGAAGAAGGGAAGAAGGAAAGGAGGGAGAAAGGAAAGGAGGGAGGAAAGAAAAAGAGAAAGACAAAGACAAAGACAAAGAAAGAGCCAAAGAGAAGGAATTCAGTATAAAAAGGCAAATAGAGGTTAGTGGAGTTAATCTTAAAACATCTACTAGATGTAATTAGGGCCATAAAGCAATAATTGCAAAAGTCGTGGAGCCCTTGCCACCTCTAAGCATCACATACGGATGCAGGAATCATACCAACAACATGCATAATCAAGTAGAAAATGGATAGAATAAAGCCATACCTAAAGGACACACAAGTGTGTGCTGTGCTTAACAGTAAGCTTAGGGAAAACAGTCCTCCATAATGTTGAGTCATGTACCCTGATCTGAGATTTTCATTACAATGATCAAAAAGGATCTATTTTTGTCATTGGGGAGGTATTGTAAAGGAATCGAACAGGCCTAAATAATCCTGTCCTTGTTCGAACTGTAGCTTATGTTCCCTGATGGGATTTATATACAGAATGGTTTGCAACTGACCCGCCTAGCATGGCGCCTAGAATTCCCACCTGTCACTCTCCCTTAAGCATAGTGCCTCAGAAGGCCTTGTGGGAGTAATACATGAATATATAATACCAATTTGCATGTCAACATAGACTTTTAAAATTCAAATCAGCTAACTGTCACACTGTTGTAGAGAAAAGAACCCAGGTTTTGGAGCTGGACAGAACTGGGTTTGAATCTTCCTCTTCTGCTACTTCACTGTATAAGTCATTTTGAACAAGGTACTCAACCTCTCTGATACACAATGACAGTGTAAAATATATATGTGAAGTGACCGGCAAGCATCTGATACATGTATGTGCCCAAGAGGTAAGTTTCAATGGGAGGGTAGCAGGTAGGCAGATTCTAGCAAGGCCAAAACAATTCCTTTTATTTAATAAAATATCTGAATACCTGAACAAGAAACATCTCCTTTCTCTCTCAAGCTTAAGTAGACAAATTACTGAACTGCTGTTGCTGTTTTTTTCTCTAATCTCCTTACTGCCCATATACAAATGGAGTGTCTGAATATCTCACTGGCACCTCAAATTCAACATATCCAAAATGAACCATAATTTTTTTCAACATGAATCCTCTATGGCTGTTAATGGTTTCGATAGTCTTTCAGTTCTCTACTATATTCAAATATTAGTTAAAGTAGACTCACAATGGTTATTATGTACAGGATAGCGGATGAGGGAAGTCTAGTGGTCAGAATCCTCTAGGAATAATTTGGAACTACATGGGACTTGTGGATTGTCATAATGACTGCAAGGTGTTACTCAAACTTAGTGGGAAAGGACGAGAGATGCTGAAATCCCAGCAGTGCTGGGAGGAGTTTTTCACACGGAAGAATTGCAGAGCCCGAAATACCAGGAGAGGTCCTATTGAGAAATGTGAATAGAATCCACCTCTTCAAATGCCTCTCATTCCCATTTTCTACTTTCCATTCCTATTTCTGTTGTACTACACCAGGTTCTGTATTACCTTACTCATAGAACGTTATTACTTGAAGGAATTTGGAGGTCATTTAGATCAGGGTCATCCATATCTTGGGGGACTGAGGCCATTTCCTGGCCCAAGTTACATGACTACTTGGTTACAAAGCTGAAGTTTGACCTCAGATCTGACTGTTAACTCCATTAGACCTGCCTGAGGTCATAATATTATTTAAATGCTCCTAAGTGCTCTCCAAATTCAAATTCTCCCTCTGCTAGACAGAGCCTACCACTAACTCTTCTTAAAGAATCATTCTCAGAACATCACTTTCTTTTTTTAAATTTAATTTAATTTTATTATGCTAGTCACCATACAATACATCATTAGTTTTTTGATGTAGTGATCCACGATTCATTGTTTTCGTATAATACCCAGTGCTCCATGCAGTATGTGCCCTCCTTAATACCCATCATCGGGCTAACCCATCCCCCCATCCCACTCCCCTCTAAATCATCACTTTCCAACCAAAAACAGCGCTGAGTGTTTCCTCCTTGCCTGCTAAATATATTCCTTAGCCTTGAATCCTAACCACCCATGATCTGGGCCAACCAGGCCATCTAGTGTTATCTCACCCGGCTCTCCTTCTGCCTTTTTCAAGTGACAAACTGTCCCTCTGGCTACCTCCCAAGCACATATTGGGCATTTATATCTTCCCTCAAGGTTTTCCCTTTGCCTAAAATATTCTACACATTCCCTCCTGTCAAATCTCTACTGACATTCAAATGTCTCCTTCTCCATGAAGCTTTAAAAAAAAATTTCCTCAACCAGACATCTTTTCCTCTAACACTTTTAATACTTTATGGCTTTTATTGGAATCACTATGGTCTGGTTGTCACTATAGCTATTTGAATATTTTGTTCTATTTGAGGAAAGAGGTTGACAAATTTGCATAACCTCACCTATACCATTTTTTGCACATATGAGGTAGAGAGTAAAATTTTGGAGATAGATACACAAAGTATCTACCAGCAAATTTGAGGAGGAAAAAATCAAAAGAAAAGAAAAAGCTTCCACTGTTAGCTATTTACCTTAGAAAAACTTTAAAGCACTTCTCACTCCTACTTTACACTCCTTTTCATATTACAATTGAAATTCACTGGAAATGTGTTTCAATTTAAAAAAAAAAAGAGAGAGAGAGAAGAATGACATCATCCCTGTTCTTTCTATTGCCCTCAATGAAAGTTCCATTTATCTTTGTCATCTAACCTATACTGTCACCACTAAGGATGGAAGCCTCATTAATAAAAATCAGAGCAGATCTTCTACCTTGTGGATGAGAACTCCTAAAATATCCTCAAGACAGTTGTGTTGCATATTACAGCCTGGAGAAGTGAAAATTCTGAATTGGCATAATCAGTTGATTTAGAACTTGGTTTTGAACCATAATTGTGGAAGGAAAAATCCTTGTGAAATCTCTCTAACTATTCACAACTTAACCTGGAGCTTAGCTAAAAATAAGCAGTAAAGTAGAGCTGGGGAGTAGACTCTAGCTTTCTTGATACTGAACACTCACTTCCAAATTAAACTCTTGATATAGGGGCGTCTGGGTGGCTGATTCGGTTAAGCATCTGCCTTCGGCTCAGGTCATGATCTCAGTGTCCTGGGATGGAGTCCCGCATCGGGCTCCCTGCTCAGCAGGGAGTCTGCTTCTCTCTCTGCCTTTCCCCCACCTGACTTGTGCTCTCTCTCACTGCTTCTCTCCAATTAAAAAAATAAATAAAATCTTTAAAAAAATAAAAAAATAAACTCTTAATATAGTTATAAGTCTTTGTGTATGTGTTAAGAATAAATCTCGACATATCTTCCTTTTTTTTTTTTTGGACATATCTTTCATACAGCTATGTTTTCTTAATGTGTCCCCACATGAAAAAAAAAAATTATCACATGATCAATATAATGAGCTAAATATAAGTGAGCTAAAAATATATGGCTGGACTATTCAGGCATAAGATGAGGAACAAAGAAACAAAAATATTTGAAGAGCATATAATCCAATTTAAAAGAACAGAATCTTAATCTTAAATCATTAAATCATGAGCTAAGTAGTCCATAGTTTTATGCTAATCTCTTAATGCCGGTAATGCACTGAAAATCAGGTTGCTGTGTCATGGCTATTTATGAGTTCAACAAGAGATATTGGAGTTTTTGTACATTGGTGAAACCTTTGATAGTACTGGACATTATCTCATTTTTATGTAGTTGATTATATTTTAATTATTAGACAGGAGAGTGATTTCATAGGAACTGTTTTCTCTAAATTTAGATTAGAATAATTGGGTTTTTTAGAGTTGTAAGGATGTGCTAAAAGGTAATCATTATACTATGCTATAATTTAATCTTTTCCTACAAAAATATTATACGTCCACCTCTAAAATGTTACTGCACAAAACTCAAGAGCTGTGCTCTTCCAACCGGCAGTTCACAGTAATTGACCCTCCAAGGTTTGCTCTCTGAGCTCTAGAAATATAAATGATGAGGTCATTTCATAAATTATGTCATAAGATATCAGATGGCCTTATATTATATTGCATTATATTTAAACAGAGCTCAGCTAGAAATAGGTGATTTGAAAAGTCATTCTGCACTTCACTAATAGCTTATATTATTTCCTAAAAATTCCTTTTTGTAGAAAGGGCATGCCACTTCTCTGCTGGATGCTCCAGCAAGTCTTGTTTACTGTAACCAGGAGATGAAATTTCCAAACAAACCCTGGTGTTTACAGCACTTGGAGAGGCATGTGGCCTGCCATTCCAGCCTCTCTCAAGCATGTGCCCCACCTGCTTTTCGGCTTTGGCTGAAACAAGTTGGTTGGGCCACAACACAAGTGTGAGAACATGAGAATGTGAGATGCCACAGGCCAGGTGACATGCCAGTGCCGCAAAGCTGGTACATGGCAGGGCATCATTGTGTACATAGGAAGGCCACATGCCACACCAAAATGTGGCAGCCTCTTCTCCCAAATTAGATGAATAATTTCCCTTTCATTATGTTCTCACAAACATGTTGTAAAACAATAAGCCTTGAGCTACATGAAGTCTAAAAGTTCAGGGTTTCAAATGAGTGACGAATGAATATTCATGCTTATTTCGGAGTTGATTGACAAGTAGAACTTTTTTTTTTTAAACCACGCTTATGTATGATTGAAGAAATATTTTTCCAAGGCAACAGAAATCATTCTCCTAGGTGTGAGTCTTCTGATGTGGCCAAATGCTGTTGAGCAGCAAATAGCTTTTTTTTTTTTTTTTTGTCTAATAAAGCAGGAGAGAATTTACTAGAAGAAATGTCGTAGGATCTCATATAGTTCCTCCTAGTTTTCTCTGAATTTCATACTTCTGTATGCTATCACCAGGTCCATGCTGCTAATGCAACTGCAGTTGAATTCATTTCAAGTGTTGGCAGGAAAGGATAAGGGAAAAAAATAATTACACTTTTAAAATTCTGTTGAGTGTAGTGTGGGTTACAGAATTCATAAATGTGCAATGTCAGGTAACCCAAGGTATTTTCTGAGTTCTAACTCTACAGCTGAATAAGTATGTGAACATAAAAGCTGAATAAAATTTTTCTATACTTTATTTTCTTCATCTTAACAATGGGAGACTCAATCCAAGGCCAAAATCCTTCTGAAATTTTTGAAGAATCAGTAATGAACATTTCTTTCTTCGTGAGAGGGCATCAGCAGAAATCTTCAAAGAATCCAAAGGGCATTTGTCTCTGCTATCCAAACTTTACACAGGAAAATAATTGTGGAATTTGTGGCTATTAACATTTTTTCCTTGCATAATATCTTTTCAGACATACAGTCTTTATTTTTTTAAGATTTTATTTATTTGACAGAGAGGGAGCGAGAGAGCGTGAGCACAAGCAGGGAGAGCGGCAGGCAGAGGGAGGAGAAGCAGGCTCCGCGCTGAACAGGGAGCCCAATGGGGGGCTCGATCATGACCTGAGCCGGAAGCAGATGCTTAACCAACTGAGCAACCCAGGCGCCCCATGAGACATACAGTCTTTAAGATGTCTTTATTTTTTCATCCGTTTAACTGCAAACCATGAACTTTCAAGGAGGAGACTATAGCTAATTACAACCTTTGTCATAGATTTCACATAATATTAGAAGTGAATCAATGATTTTTAAAACTAAAAATTCTATTAATATGGGGAGAGCTGTAATTCAGGCTTACATCCTATAGTTGTTGGCTTTTACAGCTGCTCTCTAACTTTCCTAAGACAATGCACCATACTCGAGTGTGGGACAGAGAGTATCCTATAGGGACATAGTCCTGTTTTAGATTAACGAACTCGTGGTCCTGTTTGCTATAGCCAAGTACTGCTCACCTTCACCAGAAACATAGCATATTCATCGTTTACATAAAAGAAAGCCACCGATACTGTGCTATGCTTATAATGTTATGTTGCCTAATAAAGGTATTTTGGGGAGTTTATTTATTCCCTTTCTGTTTGCTGAGTAAATTATTGCTTGTAAAAGGTTATGCTTCTCCAGAGAGCATTAGAAATAAAGTCTCCGTTCTTTTTACCCAAAGTCTGGGCGATTTCCAGCATCTTTTAAGCCTAGAGTTTGAATAAGAATGTCATCTCTTTGAAATAGTCTGCTGAAATAGAGATTTAAAGCTCAGACATTGCCTCCTGATGAATACAACAGACTGAGAGGATAGTGGGGAATCCTGAGTCTGTGTGGAGACAGCTTCCTATTAGAGCTCCCGTATTAGTATTCACCACAGTAGGTGAAGCTTTGGAGACCAAGTATGATTTTGAATTCTGAATATCCAAGCAGAATATTCAGATACAGCTTATATACTCCATGTTTTAAAAAATATGTATATTTCAGTAGAGAATCTACAAAAGAAGTACATTATCCTTGTTTGAACATATTGAGCATTCACACTGACTCTCTATGTGAATTCTATAATTTCTAGAATTATAGCTCTAAAATATTTTACTAGTATTATGGAATCAAAATTGTAAATCAAATAAAAAATACACTGGTAAATAAAATGTTTTTCCAGGACATTTTCATTCTCCTCTCCTTTGGCCTTCATTCTTTCTTATTTCTTGTTTACATTTTTCCAGATTCTTGCATGTAACAATAATCCCCCCTCCCCCAAAGACCATGCACACTCCTAGGAGGTTATAAAGATGTCTTTTCACTGTCTACTGACTTTGTTTTTTGTTTTTTTTTTTTTCTTTTTTTCTTTTAGTTTATTCTTTCTGAGACATAGATGAGCTGGAGGTAACACTTGGGAGACACTCATAATTGAAAGATGAAGTGAGATTAAATGATTGTACATTATTTCACATCTGTCAGTCCCATCCACTTAAATTTGAATTGGTTATTTAGTGTTAAATGTGCCATTTTAACAAATTTTAACAATGGTACCTAGATTAGAGGTGGGCAGGCAGAATAGTCTACCTTCATTGTCTTTAACACATAGTAGGCCATAAATAAATATTTGATTGAGTTGACTAGGAAAAAATGTCATTGTGGAATGTGTCATGTCAGGTTAGAATTGTTGGACTATGGCTATGTCGAGGAGAAATAAGCAAAAAGAGAATAAATTCTGCCCCAAGGACTAGAAACTACGATAAAAAAGAATTTTAGCAAAATAAATGGGCAAAAGAAGGGACTAATATTTTGAATTAGTGAGCGTATACTGTTCAACATAAAGGACAAAGCTGTAATTGCAGCATCTAGAGAGAATAGCGGTTGAAGCAATTTGAAAAATTGAGAAAGGATGTGTTCATGATTATAACTTGTTACGTTAATCGCTTGTTGGACTCAATTTTCAAGTTTTTAATGTTTTAAAATAAAGAGGAATGTGTAGATGAAAACACGAATATTTCACATTGAAGTTTACCTTACTATCATATTTTCAGACGGAGGTTTCATGATGAATTTAAAGCAAGAGTGGAACCTACAAGAAAATAACAATGTGTTGAGATTTTGTTAAGCCTGCCAAAATCATAGGGAAGCATAGTTATCACCCAGTGCCTTTTTTGAGTTTTAGGGGAAAAAGTTTAAAAAAATTTTTTTAATGACCTAATGAATACTACTGAAAATGTATTGAATCTAGGGCACCTGGGTGGCTCAGTTGTTAAGCGTCTGCCTTTGGCTCAGGTCATGATTCCAGGGTCCTGGGATCAAGCCCCACATCAGGCTCCCTGCTCTGTGGGAAGCCTGCTTCTCCCTCTCCCACTCCCCCTGCTTGTGTTCCCTCTCTCGCTGTGTCTCTCTCTGTCAAATAAATAAATAAAATCCTAAAAAAAAAAGAAAAGAAAAGAAAATGTATTGAATCTGACAAAACTGTAGATCAAGATGAGTCAGGACACAGAAATGAAGTGTGATCATGTTTTGCCAAGGAAAAAACCAAGTGATCCGTGATAAAAAGGGAACTGATGATACCAACACGAAACACAAAAATATCTGAATCTGATCATTCCATCAAAAACACTATAAATCCTGGGCTTTGGTTTATTGTTACATTCTTTTAATTTCTGATTCTCAAAGTTTAAAAAATCTGGGTGCTTCGTCCTCAGGATACACGTAACACTTGGGAGACATTGATAAAGCATCGAATACATTAGTAAATTTCCTGTATTTCATTAGAAGACTGTTTTAACCCATTTTAGGATACCAAGATTGATAAAAAGATTTTTTTACATGAAAATATTCTTACATTAACTATAAGATTTGCCAAACCACACATGGAAATTTAAAAAGAGAAAGATATTTTTCTTTGACCTGAAAGGAGGACCACACATAGACTTTAGTGAATTGAAAACAGCTGTCTACAGTTTTTGGCACAGACAAACTTTTTGAAAGATTACATCTGGATGGTCAGTTTTGGGGTTTTGATACAATCACCATTAAGGTATTTACATATAAATATAAAAATATGTTGAACTGCTTAAAAACAGTTTTAAAAGTTGAGACATCCATCCCTTGAATTCAGTGTCCTGGTTTTTGTTTTTCCCTTTTCTTGCATTCTACTGGTATATAATTTGAATAAAACTGTTCAAAGTCAAACATTAACCATTAAATTTGAAGGAATGATAAAACTATTGTAAAAATGAGGAAATCTTCATTCTCCCCTTGACTGTTGAATTTACTAAATGATGCTTTGCAAATGATTTAATCCATACGGTATTGTTTCCTTGTATAGCAAGGGTAACACTACTTTTTATTTAACTGGGATTTTTAAAGAAAATATTAAAACTAAATGAAATCTTGGTGAAATTTCTATATTTACATATTGTCTATAATCAGAGTCAGTATTTTCTGTTTTGCCAGACAATTTTCAGAACATGTTGCATTCTCATTTTTTCAAAAAGATAATTTAATTTCTTTTATTTTTGTAGCATAAACTGGAATTCGTAGGCACCGAATTAAGCAGGTGTAAAGGAGATGAATTTATTATATCAACGATTTTCATTTATTATATTTATTTCTATAATGTTCCATCAAGTGGCAACTCAAGGCAGCATGTGGTGATTCTGACTGCAATGTAATAGTCATAAAAATGTATTTATAAGACACTGTATCAGACATCTTCTGTGAATCTAACCCTAAAATGTAAAACAATAACCTGGGAATAGTTATGAATATCTAAAGATGCAGGAGTGACTTTCAAAGGGATTTCCTCCCCCACTTTCCCCCTTAGAAAGAACTAAAAAGGACTAAAGATATCAATTCAATACATGTATTTTTTTTCTCAGGCATCAATTTTCTTGGAAATAAATCTGAGAAGTAGAAAAAATAATTTACTCTCTGCCTGGGTATTTGCTGTAAGAACTTTCACCATGATGGAAAGTGAATGGAAAGGTTAAGTAGAAGACGTGCATCATTGCTGTAATTTGTAAACTGATGTGATAACCTCATGTTTAATATTTTATGGAGTAGAAGGTGAATGCTAGAGGGAGAAATGTCACTTGGAGATAAGGGAAATCATATGCTAAGAATGTGTATAAATGTGACTGAGAATTAACTTGAGTGTTTCTTTATTAATTGATAGACTGGTGTAACATGACGATGAAATAATGAAAGTATCCTAGCAACCATCTTTTCCTAACAACTGTGGCCTGTAAGGCTGTGATGACTCTCAGCCACATTTTATTAATTCAGGAGGGTGAGGAAAGATAATTTCAATTAATAAAGCCTCTCTACAAACAAAGTATAATGTAGATTTGATCACATCTATGACTGGAATTTTTTTATTTCAGATTATGAAATAATAGTATACCTAAATGAGTAAATTATTTTCAGTTGATAATATTCCAGTTCTGAATAGTGGCAAGATACTCTATCATTTATTTAGTTGATATACAATCTGGAAAAAAATCTTCTAAAAAAATCCACAAAAACCTGTCAATATTATGAGGTCTCCTCTTAATATAAAATATGAAAACATAAAAAAGGCATTTACTTATAAGTTGATGTTTCTATTTTTATCAGCCTTATTATTCCAATAATATCAAAATGAAAGCATTCTATGCCCTTGCTTTGATATTCTAAAAACTGATTCATTCTTCTGTTTTAAAATTCATGTCTGTGGGCTTCCTCTCTCCCAATACTGAATTTATCTAAATACTGTTTTTTAGCAGAGTTAAAATTGATATAAGAAATACTTATTAAGTACCTACTATTTGCGTAAATGAAAGATCAACATGACATGATCATAAAAACACTTCTACTGAGTTTTTAGGTCTACTATTTCTCCAATTTCTGTCTCCTCTGATTTAATATAGAAATAATTTATCTGTCTAGACCCTGTCAGGAAAACAAACCTGTCTATGTGAAGTAAATAGAAAAGGATTCCATACAGAGAATTAGTGAAGGCAAGAAGCTACAGAAACTCCCAGAAACTTAAGGCAATCACCACTGCTTCCAACAGTGAAGTGATTGCTTTCAAAAGAAAATACCTGAAAACTATTGCAAATACGCCATGCCTGCCCAAACGCACGTTATCTGCCCATTGCAAAGTGATACTGTGGCTTCGTTTCCTTTCCACCTTCCATGTTCCATGCATTGCCTCTCATAGGAAGGAGAGCTCTTCTGACAGAAAATCTGAGAAGTCTAGTACTCAGGCTTCCAGCCTGTGCAACACAAGAAACAGCCGGGATGAAGGGAAATGTTGCTGACCTCTCAACAGACAATATGGCACCAATCTCAAGCCAGAGAGCTCTCCCATGGGCGATAGTATGGCAGTTCCAAATAGAACAGAAAAACTGTTGGAGGGATCTGTAGCTTGGGACTGTCTTTGGTAATTTAGTAACTAGAATAGAAGAATCAAAAATTATCTAAGATATTGAATGATGTATCTCCACTGGTATCACTGTGTACCATAACAATTTTGTCTGTGTTCTAGTAAAGCTAAAAATTTATTTTACGCTTTTGTAAGATACCAATATGATTATTAAATCTGAAGAGATCTTGGAAATTTGGAATCATTTAATCTTATTTAACTGTCTAGTTAGATTTACTGTTAATATAAAAGCAGAATAGGTTATGAATAATAGAGATTTTTTGAAAAGCAATCATGGAAGTAAAAGTAGCACTGGTTAACTAGCAGAATTAGTCTTTAGCAATAACTACTCAGCTAATATATTTTTAAGTTTGGATGTCAGGTACTCTTACTGTTTTTCCACATTGAGATAAGTAATCCCATTTTTCCCCCCCTCAGCAACTATGGAACAATTGACGAGTTGCATAAATGAAAGAATTAGAGCTTTCTGAGACACACTTGGTTGTAATGATGCAAATAAATCTCTCCCAGGACAGAGAGGTGACTCTTCTTCACCATTCCATGCCAACACTTAGCATGGTGCCTGGTACATCTGAAGAATACAGTAAATATGTGCTGAATAATACATGACTAGTATTTAATTTGGTACATATAATTCACATATTATTTTAGAAATTGTATTTTTTCCTTGGAAGAATATACATAGAGCAAGGAATTTCAAAACATGCCATTTTCAAATCTTAATGATTATTGAATCTGGATTCAACAAAAACAAAAGTACAGAGATTAATTGTACTTTTCTCTCTACTTTAGATATGCTTAAATTCTTTTTGTATAATTTTTCTTTTAAAACATCATTCTGGGTGATCTGAGGCTAACGATCACACCACCATCCTACTGAGTCAATAGATAGCTTCAGTGTTGCAGTCTTCTGTCAAAGAGTCTACTACTGGCCTGATAACCAAGCTCTGCTCCACGGCCATGGAATTGTCGGAAGGCACATTTCTTCCTGACTCATTCATCTTCACCCTCCCTTCATCTGTATTATATCAATATAACATCACTGCATAGGGCTTTCTTTGTGTGCATCATATAGAATGATACAATAACTTATCAGCTATCATTTGTTTATTCTAAGTGGCAAGAATCCTGCTTTAAATACTTTATTTCATTTAGTACTGACAGTAATCTTATGAAGTAGGTTCAAATGCTATCCACAATTTACAGAGCAGAATGGGAGACTTAGAGAATCTGAATCATTTACTCCGTGTACATAGTTATTATAATAAAGAGCCGTGATCTAAACCCATGACTGAATCCATCCAATCAACAGGAACAACAGTCTCAGTGAAGGAACTTGGTAAATTGCACTTTGCTAAACCCAGAGAAAGCATTAAGTAAGAATTGAATGACTAAATGGTAGATTCTTTAATATCACTAAGAGTAGTAAATATATATTGAAGCTTTAAAATACATATAGATAGATTGGCATAAAACTGTAAATATTCAGTGTTGCTACATTTCTTTGATTCCATGTTCATTAGGAATATGATACAAGAAGAGCTATAAACAAAGCAGAGAACTGTAAGTCAAAGTTAAGAATGTGCATATCTGTGTTTAATAAAGAAGATGAGAAAAACATTTCTCCAACCAGCCTTTCAACAAGCTAATTTTTTTCTTTATTTTTTCCCTCATTTTTAAAGTACTTTCAGTTTGATTTTTTAATCTTGAGTTTTTGATTATTCAATTTGGGATATTCTGAACTCTTAATTCTTTGTTGGCTGTGACCAGAATCTTTCAAATTACTTTTCATATTTCTGGAAATGTCTGAGAAACTTGACATAATATGTGGCAGTAATTTAAATGCAAGTTTCTGTTTTGGAACGGTTCATTAGAAATAATTTTAAATTCTAGACTTGTTATTTATTGTTTAAATAATTAGCTCTTGGGGCACCTGGGTGGCTCAGTCGTTAAGCATCTGCCTTCGGCTCAGGTCATGATCCCAGGGTCCTGGGATCGAGCCCCACATCGGGCTCCCTGCTCGGCGGGAAGCCTGCTTCTCCCTCTCCCATTCTCCCTGCTTATGTTCCCTCTCTCGCTGTGTCTCTCTCTGTCAAATAAATAAATAAAATCTTAAAAAAAAAAATAAATAAATAATTAGCTCTTGACTCAAAGCAAGATCAGTATCTATAAACTATATTCACAAATAATTTTCATAAATCTTCCAGTTCATAAAATCATCTTCTTGTCTCAGCAGTTCCAGAGTGAAAATTAATACCCTGTGATACACAATTTATGTTGTCTTCTACCTATTCAGCATAATTTGGAACAGCTGAACAGAATAAATGTTTATTATTACTTAAGTAATAATAAATAAAAATATAAAATATAAATATTATGATACAATAGAAAGAATGTAAATATATAAGAATAATACACATATAAAATAATGTAATATAATAAATGATGTAAAATAAATAATAAATTTTTATTCTTCAGAATACAGAAATAAATATTCAGAACAGAGCAAAGGGAAAGAAGTGTGGAGAGCCCTAATTCTTTAGAAATTGTCGCCTCATCTAAAAAAATGAACAAGACAAAACTGTTTTTTAATGTCAAATTTTAAAAAATCAGGGGTGCCTGGGTGGCTCAGTTGGTTAAGTGTCTGCCTTTGGCTCAGGTCATGATCCCAGGGTCCTGGGATTGAGTCCCATATCAGGCTCCCTGCCTAGCGGGGAGTCTGCTTCTCCCTCTCCCTCTGCTGCTCCCCCTGCTTGTGCACTCTCTCTCTCAAATAAATAAATAAAATCTTTTAAACATTTTTTAAAATATCAAATTGAACTTTTTAAAGTTAGTGTTACAGCTTCTCCTGAGAGCAACTTTTGAAATGCTTCTTATCTGATAACAGCAAAATGGCTATTTAGAAAATAGACACTGAATATCTCCCAAATGAAAAGTAAATGCCCAGCAGTAAAGTTACCTGTTCTTTGCAGCTGATGTTGGTTAGTACTACCATTCCAACCATCCTTCAAATCCACAGGGAAATGAGATCCATTGATCCATGATTGTCCCACCATCTTACCTATCAAGCTTACATCACAAGGTCTCTGCAAACACTCTTACTCTTATCCTTCTCTTTTTCCTTAGTATTCTTCTGGCAAAACCACAACTGTAATCATACTCATTTTTCCACCTCCCTTACCTGCACCCAGGTGGCTAAAAGTTGCTGAAGAAAATCTCGTGACCACAACCACTGGTGGTCACACTTGAGTAGAGTGAATAACAAAATCATCAAACAGGAGCTAAAGATCCTCCCATATTCCACAGTAGATTTTTCTTCTCTCACTCTTTTAGACTATTTCACATTTTCTCCTTCCTCAATCTTCTGTGATAAAAACTCAGCTGATGACTTCATACTTCCTTAGTAAATGAGATACAACCAGATAAAAATTGTCTCGTCCTCTACCCACAAAATTTATTTTTTGGTTACTGTTTTATCCCTTATGGCTGCCCCATTTTTGAATAAATTGAGCTAAGTTGAGTGAAACTCTTTTTATAATGGAAAAATGGTACAGTTCCTATCTGAGGCCAGCCATCACTCATCTCCATCAGGACTTCATTCTTGCAGTTACTCGCTCTCTCCCTGAATCATCAGGTGTTCTCCATGTTCACTAAGGTGTAGGCATAATTCTCTAAAATGATAAAGGAAAGAAATCTTGAAAACCGTGATAATCTCAGAAGAGGAAATAGGCATTCACATATAGGGAGAATTCTGAAACACGTCCACGGATCAGTGCAACATTGGCTAAGTTGCCCTGTGTAACACCAGAGTCACCCAGTATTGCTGTGAAATTACTTGGCAGGTGCTGAGTCACAGGAGCTTGTGGTGTAACACCGTATATTCTGTCTTCCTCTGTTCAGGCTGCTCTAACAAAATACCACAGACTGGAGGTTTGATAAACAACAAACATTTCTCACAGTTCTGGAGGCCAAGAAGTCCAAGATCAAGGTGCCAGCAGATTCAGTGTCTGGCAAGAGCCTGGTTCCTTGTACGCAGGGGGCCATCTTGTCGCTGTGTACTAACACGGCGGAAGGGGTGAGGAATCTCTCTGGGGCCTCTTTTATAAGAGCACTAATCACATTCATGGGGGCTCTGCCTTTATGACCTAATTATCTCCCAGAGGCCCCACCTCCAAATACCATGGCATTGAGGATTAGGTTTCAACACATGAATTTTAGGAGGACACAAAAGTTTATGGCATATTCCACCCATCCAAATTAGACCACTTAATTATTTTCTGTTTTAAACAGTCCTCAGTCAGATGATCCAAGGTTCAAAAGATCCAATGATCTAATACCACGTTGACCAGGAAGATTAAGAATCTTTAGGAATTATGGTTGTGATCAAAGAAGCAGTAACAACAATTACTCCTATTTCCTGAAGTATTTACTCTGTGTAGGGAACAGTACCAAATGCTGTGCACACTATGTTCACTTAGAGAATACACTTTGTGAAATTTAACTGATCTCTAAGCATGGTCTATGCTCTGAAAAAGTTTACATGGGTAAAACCTGGCCTGTTTTGGAGATACTTGCTACATTCTAGCTGGAACTTAGTGAGTTAACCCCAAGCCATCTGGAACATTCAGCTGTTCAGAATAACTCATTTCCAGGGAGCTCTGTATAGCTGAAGACTTACTGTATGAGTTTTCACATAATGTGAATAGAAATGTGAGTATTTGTAACATTTAAACACTCACAATTTCCATAAATGAAAGAAAGTTCAGTATGAGATTTATCATGACTCAGTTTTTTTTTTCTCCCTCCTCAGAACGGTACTTGCATATTTTGGGTAGCTTTTGAATAGGTACTGCTGCAATATGCAGTAGGTGACAGTTAAACATACGTTTCAGCATTTGCAGGGGATGAATCATGCTCTTTCCCAGTCATTTGGCTTTTCAAGATCTCTGTTAAAGAAAAGATGCAAAACCTCTCTCTTGTGGCTCTTTCATCAGTCATCAAACTTGTGGCTTTTAGAACACATTGGTTTTGAGAAGCTTTTCATGAAGCACCTTGAAACAGCTTGCCGTGGAAATGGAGAAAAAGGAAGGCAGACGCCTGGAAAAGGAAATTTTTCTTTTAGTTAACATATCACAGAATGGGCTCTGCGCCCAAACTTGAGAATTCGGAGTTCTCATTGACATCAAAAAAAGTTTCCTTTTTTTTTTTTTCATAAGGCTGCTGGATTTGTCCTGAGATTTGAAGAAAATTTTTACTCTTGTTCTTGTTCTTTCTGGGGGTTTTTGCACCTTTGTTTCATAGGCATTTTCCATGTAAAATCTGGATAGCTCTTTTCATGTTAAATAATTATGTCTCTCTGGATGTTTCCAAAAAGGTTAGATCTAATGAGTTCCAAACACATGCAATAGTAACTTTCTTATCAGATGTGAAGTGGTAGAAGACAGAGTTAGAACTGTCTTTCATCAAGGTAATATTTATAGCTAAGCAAATCAACATTTCAGCTCTGCAAATCCTAAATTTGTTGCCAGACAGTTTCTGGAGATTGTTTGGATGTTTTGATTAAATACAGATTCCTTGAACTTCTTTTCTAACAAAACCAGAATTCTGTGTTAGTTCTTGTTCTTTGTTTTTTCTAGTTAGGTCTTGTGATAAGTGAGATGTCTAATTAATGACTCACATGACTGAATGTAAAGAGTCTCTTTCATGATCGTAGTCACCTAAATTAACTTCTCTTACAGTTCGTAATCTGACACACAGTCATGATCCTTAAAAAATAGGCATTTGAACTTATACAAAATACATTTTTTGATGGAAACAAAAACTAGGAAAAACAAGCAGTATTTTTTTAAGGTAATAAATTGATTTTTCCCCAAATCGTGCTTTTCTGTGTGCACACAGGAGAAGATATTCTCAGTACACTTAACCAACACTGACTGAATGCATCCTGTGTTCCAGGCACTGAGGTAGATGCTGGGAATACAAACAGAATGCCCATCCTGGAGACTTCGTGGTGAAATCAAAGAAAGACAGTGACATGATGAAGACTAGGAAGTAAGATGCATGCTAAGGTACCAATGTTCATAGGGGGCAGAGAGAGGTCACCAATAAGAGTGAGGGGAGAGGAGTGGTTTCCTAGAGAAGGTTTTTTTAAAAAGAAAGAAAAAGAAGCCGGGGAAATTATCTGATGAAATTACAGGCCGGAAGAGCAGAATAAGACTTTATGACAGGTGAGCAGACCTTAATATCAACCACCAGTCTCTGGAGGATCACAAGTAAAGCAAACTTCACAGTGGATTTTTGGGGGAATCTGTGGCAGATTGGGAAGCACTGGGAAATAGAGTTCTTGACATGGACAAGAAAGTCTTCCCATCGGGAAGGATTAAAAACAACAGAATTGTTTCCATGTAGTAGTTGTAGCCAAGAAAAATGTCCATGAGCTCATATGGAACAGTCCCAAGGATACACAAAAAAAGTACTCAGTGAGGTTTTAGAGGAGATAGAAATCAGCAGGTGTGGACACGAATTGATAAAACAAATGATTACTCAAAATGGGACCCCATTCATCCTTAGAAGCTGGCACGGCTTGAAGGAAGACTTAATTATAGAAAGCGAGAACAAGAGGTAGTGGGGGGGAGGGCAGTTGATCAGGAACCAAATCATTGTTGGCTATATAGTGTCATGTCGGGAGTTCTTAATTTTTTGTCTCTCAGTTTTGATAATTTTGTCTGAACATATTTGAATTTTTTAAAGAGAATCATGACAGCAGTGTAGAGAATGAACAGGGGTGGAGAACACAAGTGAAATGTGCAGGTTAGACTGAAGAGACAGAGGAAGAGAAGGAACAGTGCAGTAAGAACAGGGAGAGTTGTACAACCAGGAAGAAAAAAGAAAAAAGGAAAGAAGAGCTGTTTAGGAGTACGAACATGGATCAGCTGAATGTGTTTAACAGGAGGGATCAAGGGGGTGAGATATAAAAAGAAGCGTCCACGGTCTCCAGGCTTCTGGCTCGGGCACAGGGTGGGTGGCAATGCCACTCACTGGAACAATGATTAGAGGAAAAGGGAAACATTTGGATAAAGGGGCCAAGAGCGGCTAGCACTTATGGAGTTTCAGAGATAGATAGGTTTATAAATGTTGGTCTAGACTTCAGGCTATGAGTTGCAGTTGAAAATATACACTTGCTGTTTTTGTCCTCTTGGGTTTTGTATAAATATATTCCACTTAAATTGCAATGCTGTTAATTATACCATGTTTGAATCCCTGGCCAAAGAGTTTCGTATTTAAGAGAGAATGTTCAGGGAAGATAAATCACGGAAGACTCTCTCTATATGGACTTGTTATTTTTCTTGATCATCATGAATTTAAATAAGGGAAAGATTTGGAAGAACATCGTTTAAAGGAAAGTTAATTCTAATGTGATCTAGGTTGTCTGAACCAAAAATATTTATGTTGCATCTCACTTGACATAACATCACTACAAGGCAAGACACTTTTATTCCTAAGAATTCTAGCACTGTTATGCCTGGTACAGGCAGTCACAGAATTTCTCTGGATTAGGCTTTAAGAAGTTAACCACTTGTCAAACGACACTAATGTAACATTGTGTGTCAACTATACTTCAATTAAAAAAGAAAGCACTTGGAGAGAAAAAGAAAGTTAACCATTACTTGGCTTTAAGATGAAATGTCGATCAGGAACGTATGGTGGCTAAAAGCAACTTTAGATCTCAGATCTGATTCTTAGTTGTTGTATAACTTATGTAAATTTACGTGCATTTCTGGACCTTAATCTCATCATATGCAAAATTAAGGGCATAAAAATATCTAACTCATGACAGTGTGTAAGAAATCAATTGTGAAATAAGCTAACCAGAGTATATCTATCAAATTAATAAGCATAAAAATGTTATCTATTATTAATATACAACTTCAGTAATGAAAAGGGGTAATAAAAAATATTGTAACAATAAAGGTTAAAATGGAAGCATAAAAAGAACAATTAAAATACATTTACTAATGGAGGGGCACCTGGGTGGCTCAGTCGATTGAATGTCCAATATTTGCCGTTTCAGCTCAGGTCATGATCTCAGGGTCCCAGGCTTGAGCCCCCATTCAGCAGGGAGTCTGCTCGTCTCCCTCTCTCTCTGCCCCTCCCGCTGCTTGCGCTCTCCCTCCCTCTAAAAAAATTGGGCGCCTGGGTGGCTCAGTTGGTTAAGCGACTGCCTTCAGCTCAGGTCATGATCCTAGGGTCCTGCGATCGAGTCCCACATCGGGCTCCCTGCTCTGCGGGAAGCCTGCTTCTCCCTCTCCCACTCCCCCTGCTTGTGTTCTCTCTCTTGCTGTGTCTCTCTCTGTCAAATAAATAAATAAAATCTTTAAAAAAAATAAAAAATTAAAAAATTAAGTAAATCTTAAAAAAAATAAAGTAAAATAAAATACATTTACTAGTGGAGAGTAAACCTCTTCAAGTCAGGAACTGTGACTTCTTTAGTTTCTGTAGTATCTGAGCGTATCGTAACACTCTAATAAAAGATAAAAATTATAGTTAACATATGAGAAGTACATTCCTGAGTGTAAATTTTAAATTAATATAAAAGTCTAAAATATTACGTTTTAACATTAATTCTGCTTAATGAAACACCCCAAGATTCAAAAAGAAAAGTATAAGAAAACAAAAATCAATAAGCTCAAGAAAAATTGTAATGTTAAAGCTAATAGATTAAGAAAATAAAATTGAAAATTTTAGCTAAAAATATATGAAGAGTATTTTGATGTGTACAAATTCAAAGAATACAAATGAAATAAAAATACGAATTCTCCAGATTTTTTCATCTTCTACTTTTTAGTCTCCAAAGAATATTCTCCCAGCAGAAAGCTGGGAAGCAGAGTTCAGTGCAGTTTGGTATGGGTCTTTCTTTGGTCTGAAGCTTCTCAGGACCTTGGAGAAAGTGTCCAGAGGTGTGGCCTTCCTCTCCTGGCTATCACAGGGAAGCCACAATTTTGCAGGGAATGTTTTAGCACCATGAAATCAAACAGATCTGGTTTCAAACACAAAGTGATGAGCTCAGGAAAATTCCTTTACCCTCTTTAACATTATTTTCCTCATGCAGGAAAAAGAACAAAAAACAACAATAACTTAGATTAAATGGACATATTCTTAGAAACTACTGAAAATGACTCATGAAGAAACAAACAATCCAATTAAACATATTACAACAAAAAATTCCTTGATTCCAGTAGTCCCACCAGCACCACTCTGGCTCAAGAACTGAGCTGCTGTAATGGCGTCTCTTATTCTGGTTCTTGGTCCTTCACACACTCAGACTGGGCCTTACACCATCGGTTCCCTGATTCTCAGGCCTTCAGACTTAGACTGGAATTGTGCCACTGGCTTTGCTGGGCCTCCAGCTTGCTGATGGCAGATCATGGGACTTCTCAGTCTCCGTAATCACATGAGCCAATCTCTCACAGTAAATCTCTTTCTATCTCTGTCTGTCTGTCTGTCCATCCATCCATCCATCCATCCATCCATCCATCCATCCATCCTATTGGTTCTCTTTCTCTGGAGGACCCTGACTAATGCTGTGGTTGACAGGGACTAGTGGGAAAGGAAAATGAATGAGTGCTGATAGGTACAAAGTTTCCTTTTGGGGTGATGAAATGTTCTGGAATTAGTGGTGGTGTACAACTGTGTAAATATGCTAAAATTCACTGCGTTGCATACTTTAAAATTGTGAATTTTATAATATGTGAATTACATCTCAAAAAATTAAATATATATGTATATATTGATCTTCAAATAATATTTGACTCCAGATATGGATTTTGCATCAGAGTAGTAAGGCTTTAGGACACCTCATTTGCATGGGCCCATCTAAGACCTTATGAGGAGATGCTGTTCATACGGTCATGAGTGTTTTGTAAAGTGTGAAAAAGCAAGATATTTCAACTGCCATTGGTTAAGACCAGTGTCCCTTTCCACGCCAATTCCCCCTGCAACTCCTTTTCTTTGTATAGGGTGGCATTGGCGCAGATGCAGAGATTTGAGAGACATGGCTAAGAGGAAGGCTAACCCAAATGTGATTGCTTTATCTGGAGACTGCAATTGACCTGAGATTCAGAAAAAAAACAGAATTATCTTATACTGTCTGCAGGAAATGATAGCACATTGTTCTATAAAGGGGCCCTTAAAGACTTCAGCCCAGGAATGCCTGGGTGGTTCGATCAAACGTCTGCCTTCTGCTCAGGTCATGGTCCCAGGGTCCTGGGATTGAGCCCAGCTCCCTGCTCAGTGGGGAGTCTGCTTCTCCCTCTGCCCCTCCCCACTGCTCATGCTCTCTCACTCGCTCTCTCTTCTCTCTTCCTCTCTCTCACATAAATAAATAAAATCTTAAAAAAAGAATGCAACCCAGATACATAGAGAAATATTACAGAGAAATGACAGTCAATTAGTAAAAAATAATGCCATTTTTCTAAATTTTATGCTGTTTGTGACACTTGTCAGCTCTTTAAAGTTTATAATTTGTTGTGATTTTTCTCTCATACAAAATAAAAATAAAAATTAGTTATTGGCTTTGTATTAGTTTTCTCAAAGTGATTACCCCAAATAGTGTGGCTTTAGAATCCACAAAATCTAGATCTACCCATATGTGGCACTTAGCATATACTAAGTATTACCCTAGAAGAAGAGAAAAACACACTCCTTCTGGAAAATACCGGGTAGGTTTTAGCTTTTCCTCTCACTGCCCTGTCATGTGAGAATGATATTTCTCAGAATGGTGAAGATAACGAGATATGCTCACATGGTATACAGTTAGGTCATGGGGGCTGAATGACTAATATACACAAGTAGCACATTTACTTCTTCAAACCTGACTTAATTAAGAAAATAATACAAAAAATCAGCAAACTAGAATATCCCTGTTTTCTGAGAATTGAACACTGGATTCTCCAAAACTGGAGGAAAGGAGGCCACTTGGGTTATTCTTTTTCTTACTTTGAAGATACCATGGACATTTTGTCAAGAATTTAAATTTAGAAACTCTTCCCTAAAGTATATACATGTGGTGCCCAAAATTATCTTGTCATAACAAGTGTCTTTAGCAGTATTGAAAATAACCTTCCTGATACATCAGTGTCTTTATTATAGTTGTCAAAAGCTTTGTAGTTGTCATGTATTTAATAACCTGAGTTAAGAAAGTACAGATGAACGTAGGAGGCAAACACCTCCCGGGTTTACCTTGGATATGGATGCCAAAGATATCAGACAAAAGAGGATCAACATATGATCCCATATGAACATTTCTGTATTATTCCAGATGGTTACCCAAAAAAAGTTTCGCTAAGGAAGTTATATTTACATGTGAGAGACCTATTTAAGTGATATTTGTAAAGGTAGGAAAAGCAACAAATTTTTTTTATATCGTTCATTGCTTTGGGCCTTCAAGTTAATGAGAAAACCTTCAGAGTATATGGTTTTCAGAGTGTGAACTCAATGCTGATAACTGTGTGTGAGAAGCAAGTCCAAATGTTGAGAACATAAAGCAACAAGGCTTTCAAACGTACAGCCAGTGGTGTTTCATTCAGGAGATGAGGTTGGATGACAGATCTTCTAAAGCTGACAGTAGTCAGGGATACCTAATATCAACTCAAGCTGAGAAGCTACAAAAGTAAAAAAGAAAAAGAATCCTCTGGACTTGTCTCCCTGAGTATTCAAGCTTTACTTAAGAGCTTTCCTAACTAAAAAGTTAGGGTAGGGTGGAGGCAGGGAACCAAGCCAAATATTGTAATGATATTCCTAAGTAGGTGATTCTGTCTCTCCTGCTCACTTGCATTTGTACAAGAGAAGTTCAAAAGGAAGAATGTCGGGAGTTTATAAGTATAGATGCCTGAGTCACATGTTACACTATTTGCTGGATTATGGCACCACATTAAACCTCCAAGTATCCACTTCCACGCTCATGACTTTGGAATGTGAGCCTCATCTGCCTCTTCTGGATGGCATATTCAGAACTATAGCTGAAAAGAAAAGTCGGGAATTATATATAAAGATCTACCTAAGGAAATAGCCATTACTACCAGAGGATGGGGAAACATATCCATTTAGGTGTCAGGATACATGAGGAGAATATTTTTAATACTTAAATTTCAAATCCTATCCCTTTGTACTTTCTTTGAATATTAATATAACACAGCTTTAGGCACATGGATGTCACTAGCACTTAATCTAAAGCTTTATGGCAAAATCTAAGGATTTGAGATATTTTCATATGGACAGGAAAGAAATCTGATGGTTTATATCCTGGAAAACAAAGCGTCTACAAGTCAGTAACAGTCTTGGGTTTCACACTGCAAATAACATAAAAGCACTATGTCTCTTATTGCAGAAGAATGCAAAATTCCCTCCTGCTTTGTTTCATTAGATACAGTGATGTCATTTCCCTTCAGAGATGGCTCATAAAAGTGGGCAACAGGTACAACCTTCCAGATATAATAGAAATAACTACTAGAGATGTAATGTACCACATGATAGCTATAGTTAACACTGCTCTAGACTCTATTTGAAAGTTGTTAAGAGAGCAGATCCTGAGAGTTCTCATTGCAAGGAAAAATATTTTTTTTCGTTTTCTTTCTTTTTTCTCTCTGCATGAAATGACAGATGTTAACTAAACCTACAGTGATAATCATTTCACAAATGTAGGTCAAATCATTAAGCTATACACCTTAAACTTACACAGTGCTGTATGCCAACGATATTTCCATGACACGGGGGAGAATGACTTTTACCCCATCATAGACTCAGGAAACACAGAGGTAGAGGTAGAAAAAGTAGTTTTTGTAATGCCCTTTGCTAGCTCTCTTCTCTGAATAGTCGTTATGACCTCAATTCCCCAATTTAGGAAGGATTGAGTTGTACTTTAACTTGCTACTATTTTTAAATCTACACATCCCATCATTCACAACATATGTTTTAATCAAATCAAGCAAAGATGTCTGGGGTGATTAGCCTGGGATTTTCATTCCTTGAATGCTCTTGGCGTGGATATTCAACCCTCCTCTTTTACATTCCCCAGATACTATTGATTTCTCCTGTTATAAGCTTACCATCGTTCATGTTTATTTTAGCTTGTTTGCAGGAAAGCTGACACCATACAGTGACAAGAATCACATTCCGAGCCTAAATGCTTAACATTTAACAGGGATTTTAACTAAGAGACCTAACGATGCCAAGTGTAAAATAACCTGTCATTTCTGGATGATCTGCTTTGTTTTATGAGAAAAGGCCAAATTTATCATTTAAAAGAAGTCTTTCCATAATGCAGTTATCACAGAAGGTTGATAAAACAGAAAATCACAAGAAGTTGATCATAGCAGAAACATAGAAGTGCTGGCCAGTTAATATATATCTCATATTTGCTGTTAATTATTAAATTGCCATCCTTCCCTCATGCTAAGTGGTCAGGAAAGATATGATATCATTTCGTGACAGTTTGTAGACAGACAGACGTGGAAGGGAGCCTTTTCTGATGGAAAAATGTTCATGACAAAAAAATGCAAGTGAAGAAAGTCAAGGATTTTATTTTCTTAAATAAAATTAATGTTCTTCTCCCTAGAGTGATTGATTTAAATCTGCAAGTGAGACTGAAACTTAAGACACGAAGTGAACCATCAGTAAGTCTAATCTATACTAGTACATAGAGAACAAGTGTGTAATGTTTGCTTTCCAAATAATTTCCTTTGTATAATGATACTAAAGCCATTCAGGCAGGTCAGTTCTTGAGCCAGAGTGGGGCTGGTGGGGCTACTGGAATCAAAGACTTTTTTTTTATTAGATTTCTCACTAAAATCTGGGGAAGGCAATAATCTCCTCCCTGTACATATTTGGCTTGAGTGTCCTATACCCCAAGTATGTCTTCCACTATAACCTTGTAATACAAACCAAGCCTCCTGATGCAAGCACACGTTCATTCACACTGAAACAAGCACTACAGCTTACTACTGCTAGGTTTCTTTGCGATGAGCAGTGTATTTTGCTCACTGTGGGGAAAAGGCAGGAGGCAGCCTATTATATGTTGTCACAGTTATCTCTGAGTGAATAGAAGGAATTGCTTCCAAATGCAATAACAGAATTACTGTAGATTAGTGTAGCATTTGAGCTTTAGTGCTGAGGTAAAATTGTTTCCTCTATTGCATGACCATGATCTTGAAAGTTTTCATTTTATTCCAATAATGGAGATGCTTGATCACATACTGAGTCAGGTAAATCACAAAGCCAGCTCTTCAGCAGTCCTGGGCAGGCCATAACTAATGCCATAGCTGAGGACTGCATTAACCACAATTCAGATGAATAAAATCCAACACAAGCTCATTTGATTTGGTTACCGTGGGAATAGGGACATTGTCCAGAGACACAATAAGGCAACGACAATAAATACTCTTGTTCCACACTGTGAAAAAGAAGCCCAGGTACTATTCACTGTGGTCTGCAGTCTTTGATTATTAAGGACAGCATGCCCAGTTCACGAACATTGGGTATCAGTGAAAGAAACAGCACCTTGTGGGCTAAGTGGAATACTTATACACATTTGAGGATGAAAGAGCTGAGGGAGGGCAGCATTATAGTATCCATTACAATGACAAACATGTGGCTGCTTAAAATTTTTAACTTGAAACATGAAAAAGGATTGTGATTCAGTGCAGCACATGAATAGCCGATAGCTTCAGCTTGAATGACCCACTTTTTTTTCATGCAGATCCACCAAAATTAGGTAGTACCTTGCTTGAAATGTTGATAAATTTGAGATCAGAACAAGCAACACATACAAAGTTGAACAGAGACTATAACTTCACCCTTTAAATGTGCACATTGAAGAATAATGATCACCTTACATTAGATTTGATTTAGGTAAGAACCAGACCTCTCTACCTTCATGAGCTCTTAGTGAAAGTAAGAGTCAACAGATAGACTATGATAGAAGATTTGAAATATTGCTAAAAAACAAGCTCTATAAGCACAAGCAAAATAAAGGGGGGTGTACTTCCTTTAAAATTATGAAAAAAATTTCAGGAAAACAAGAGAAAGTTATTAAAGAACATGATTTTATTATTATCAATTGCATCCCAATTGGTACCCCATGTAATCACTCCAAGTTACAAAGTTCTGTAGTTAAGGAGACATAGGGACTGAACCAATTGAACCTGCCAAGGTAAGTTAGAGAACAGAATTTTTAAATATGCTAATCTTAGTACACAAAATATAATTGCCCTACTTTGTTATTAGGAATCAGGGTTAGTTTTAATGGTATTAGGAGCTACTAGAATCAGGGGACCTAGAACTTCCAACTTCTACTTCTGGTCCTCACCTTGTTTTCCACATGAGACTCCCAAGAAGCGATGAACTCAGAGGTGAGGACAAACTCTGAATTTAAATTTGCCTTAATTCTTGTCAGCTGGTCCCCAATGTCCCTGTCAAAAAGCAACCTGGACAGCTGGGCTGAGCACTTGGCTTAGACCCATGGCTCAAGAGGAGTCTCTGGATCCATTTGGCTCCATCTTAGCTGCAGTTGCTCACCGGTAACCAAACTTGGGGTTCACAAGTATAGATGGTATTAGCGGCATTGTATGGTGCCTCCATCAACTAGGAAGCTGGTACATTTGACTCCATCAGTATTTCCTTCTGACCAATCAAATGAACTCTACCTTCTCCCCAAACAGAGGATGGGAGGTGGGGAGGACAAGAAAAGGATTAGAGGAAAAGAGGCTCCAATGGAAAGGGAGTGGTGCTTAGACCTCCCTCCCTGTTCAGAGGCCAATGACTCCACATAGAAAACACACCTAATGCAATTCCATGGACAGTTATATTCTATCACAAATGGAAAGGGAGGAGAGTAGAAATAAGACATGGTTCTTATTCTCAAAAAGACTCAGGTCGAGCAGAAAATGAGCTCTAACCATAAATACAATGTAATAAATGCTTTATGTATTTAAAAACCAACTTAATGTAGGAAATCCAAAGAGGAAGTCGTTATTTCTGCCATGAGTGTGAGGGTGGTTAGAAATGGCTAAAATGGAGACATTTGAGAAAGTAATGAAAGACAAAAGTAATTTTAGCAAATTATTGAGCTTAAGGGAAAGGGAGAAGGCAGAGAAGGCAACAAGAGTTAAGGTAAGGAGATCTGAAATTAAATAGCATATGTGGTGAGTACTCTGGCTAGAGATCTGGGGTAAGGAGGAACAGGAGACAAGTACAAGCTACCTCGGAGACACTGTAGGTTCAGCTCCAGAGCACTGCAATAAAGCAAATATCACAATCAAGCGAGTCAAATGAATTTTTTGGTTTCCCAATGCATATAAAAGTGTTGTCTATTAAGTGTGCAGTAGTATTATGTGTGAACAATGTATATACTTTAATTAAAAAACACTTTTATTGCTAAAAATGCTAACCATCATCTAAGCTTTCAATGAGTCATAATCTTTTTGCTGGTGGAGGGTCTTGCCCTTGACATTGATGGCTGCTGACTGATCAGGCTGGTGGTTGCTAAAGGTTGGAGTGGCTATGGAAATTTCTTTCTTTCTTTTTTTTTTTGACATTTTCCAAGTTTTTATTTAAATTCCAACTAGTTAACATGCAGTGAAAAATTAATTTCAGGTGTAGAATTGAGTGATTCATCACTTCATACAACACCCAGTGCTCATCACAAATGCCTTCCTTAATCCCCATCACCTATTTAACCTAACCCCCTGCCCACCTCCCCTCTGGTAACCATTTGTTTGTTCTCTATAGTTAAGAGTCTGTTTTTTGGTTTGTGTAGCGATTTCTTAAAATAAGACAATTAAGTTTGCCACACTGATTGACTCTTCTTTTCATGAACATTTTCTCTATAGCATGCGATGCTGGTTGATAGCATTTTGCTCACAGTAGACCATTTTACTTACAGTAGAACTTCTTTCAAAAATTGGGCTCAATCCTCTCAGATCTTGCTGCTGCTTTATCAACTAAGTTGATAAAATATTCTAAATCTTTTGATGTCATTTCGACAATCTTTACAGCATCTTCACCAGGAGATTGCAACATTCAGTCATATCTTCAGACTCGACTTGTAAATTTAGTTCTTATGCTACTTCCACCACATCTTCAGTTACTTCCTCCACACATTTCCCACTGAAGTCTTGAACCCCTCAAAGGCATCCATGAGGGTTAGAATCAACTTCTTCCAAATGCCTGTTAATGTTGATATTTTGACCTCTTCCTCTTCCGATGAATCATGCATGTTCTTAATGATATTTAGAATGGTGAATCCTTTCCAGAAGGTTTTCAATTTACTTTGCCCAAATCCACCAGAGGAATCACTGCCTATGGCAGCTATAGCCTTACAAAATGTACTTCTTAAATATAAGATGTGAAAGTCAAAAGTATACCTTGATTGACGTGCCGCAGGATGGATGTTGTGTTAGCAGGTATGAAAACATTAATCATTGCATATCTCCATTGGAGCTCTTGGGTGACCAGGAGGAGTAATATTTTGAAAGAAATCTTTTTTTTCTGAGCAGTAGGTCTCAACAGTGGGCTTAAAATACTCAGTAAACCATTTGTAAACAGATGTGCTGCTATACCGCCTTTGTTGTTCCATTTATAGAGCACAGACAGAGTAGATGTAGCATTTCTTAAGGACCCTAGGATTTTCAGAATGGTCAAAGTGCACTGGTTTCAACTTCAAGTCACCAGTTGCATTAGCCCCTAACAAAAGAATCTGCCTGTCCTTTGAAGCTTTGAAGCCAGGCATTGGCTTCTCTGGAGCTGTGAAAGTCCAAGATGGTGTTTCTTCCAATATATGGCTGTTTTATCTACATTGAAAATCTGCTCTTTAGGATGCCTGGGTGGCTCAGTCAGTTAAGTGTCTGCCTTTGGCTCAGGTCATGATCCTAGGGTCCTGGGATCGAGTCCCACATTGGGCTCCTTGCTTGGCGAGGAGCCTGCTTCCCCCCCTGCCTGCCTCTCTGCCTGTTTGTGCTCTCTCTCTGACAAATAAATAAAATCTTAAAAAAAAAAAAAAAGAAAGAAAATCTGCTGTTTAGTGTAGCCACCATCATTCATTATCTTAACCAGATCTGGAGAACTTGCTGCAGCTTCTATATCAGCACTTGCTGCTTCATTTTTATGTTATGGAAATAGCTTCTTCCCTTAAACCTCATGAACAAACCTCTGCTCACTTCACACTTTTCTTCAGCAGCTTCCTCACCTCCCCCATCTTCACAGAATTGAAGAGAGTTAGGACCTTGCTCTAGTTAGGCTTTGGCTTAAGGGAGTGTTGTGGCTTGTTTGACTTCTATCCAGACCAATCAATCTTTCTCCATATCACCAATAAGAAGGTTGTTTCACTTTCTTATCATTTGTACATTTCATTGGAGTAACACTTTTATTTTTTATTTATTTTGAGAGAGAGAGAGAGAAAGAGAGAGTGAGTGCAAGTAGGGGGAAGGGCAGAAGGAGACGGAGAGAAAATCCCAAGCAGGCTCCTCACCTAGCATGGAGCCTGATGTGGGGCTCAATCTCACCACCCCAAGATCATGTCCCGAGCTGAAATCAAGAGTGGGAAGCCCAACCAACTGAGCCACCCAGGTGCCCTGGAGTAATACTTTTACTTTCCTTCAAGAACTTTTCCTTTGTATTCACAACTTGGCTAACTGTTTGTCATGAGAAGCCTAGCTTTCAGCATCTCTACTTTCAACATGCCTTCCTCACTAAGCTTAATCATTTCTAGCTTTTGATTTAAAGTGAAAAATGTGTGATTCTCCCTTTCACTTGAACACTTAGAGGCCACTGTGAGGTTATCAATTGGCCTAATTTCAATATTGCTGTGTCTCAGGGAACAGGGAAGCCTGGAGTGAAGGGAAGAGGAGAACACCTCATCAGCAGACCCGTCAGAACACACACATTTATTGATGAAGTTTGCCATCTTATATGGTGTAGTTTGTGGTGCCCCCAAGCAATTATAATAGTAACATCAAAGATCACCAATCACAGATCGCCACAACAAATATAATAATAATGGGAAAGTTTAAAATATTGTGAGAGTTTTCAAAATGTGACACAGAGACAGGAAATGAGCAAATGCTGTTGGAAAAATGGTGCCAATAAACTTGTTTGATACAGTTGCCACCAACCTTCAATTAAAAAAAAATGCAATAAAAAAGGGGGGTGAAGCACAATAAAATGAGGTATGCCTGTATCTGGAAATGATCCAAGGAAGGTGTGTTATTGCCAATTTAGGAAGGGCCTTGAATATTCTGCTAAGAAGCAGAGTTTTACCTTTGATGATGATGGGAATCATGGAAGATCTAGACAGCTGATGTATAGAAGTTTGAAAAACCATAGTTGCTTCACAGCTTGAATTTGATTCGATATTTGTTGAATAACTATGATGTGTCTGGTACTGTGCAATTTGAGGGCTTTGTGGGTTAGTGGGTCAAGCCCTTTTCTGTGGCTTTCAACTGTAAAATGAACCATAACCAAAAAAATTACAAATACATGCTTTTCATAACAAAAATGACTAGGAAACTGAGTGGTACCTTTTGAATGACAGGCTGATCCACAGCAGCCTATAAAATCCTAAAGCCTTCCCCACCTAAAAATTTAAACAAAATAATTTGAGATGCAATTAAACGATCAAGCATGGAGCCTCCCCTTTTTTCTATGTTTGCCAATGCATTTTCTGTTTCATAGATTTGTCCGTTCTGAACAATCATGCACGTGAAGGTACTTTGTAAATATACTCCAGACGTGAGGCAGGGTTATTTGTCTCTGTGACCAGCCCCAACTCCTAGATGCTGGATCTTACTGGACACCACAGCTTACAAGGCCCTCTGTCACTCCAACCTCTAAAATCCTCAAATTAAACTCCCCCTCAAAAAATTTGTTTTATTCTTGTGTTCCTTCTCTCATTTGATCGCACCAGTACCATCATTTAGTTGCCTAAGCAATTCATTTCATCACTCATTAAGATCTTTGGAAGCCCTGAGCACAAATATAATGGTAAAGCCACATTTCTACTAAATATACATACATTTAAAAAAATTCATAAAGTAAGTACTGTAAAGAGGTCCAACAAAATCTGGATTTTTCCCATTGGCTTTAATGTCTTTTTTGAACTCCATAATGTTAAATTATTCCAAAAATATTTTTGGTGCCCCTACTTTGTGGGTAGGCTCACTGTCTCCTGAGTAATCAGCACTGTTAAATCCAAACCCTCCACACTCTTTAGGTTCATAGCCTTTATAGCCTAACTGGTTAGCTTCCTGTTTTGTTTTTTAAACTTTATCCCTTCCAATCAGTCCTTCAATGTTTCCAGAATAATCCCTGATAAACACAGATCTGCTCATCTCATTTCTCTTCTTCAGAACCTTCCATGGTTCTCATTGTCTTCAAAGTTTCTTCTCTTTTGCCTTAGGCATAAAGGACATTCTAAGGAAAGAAACTTCTCAAAGTCCTTTTCAGCAAATAGAACCATAGAACAAATAAAAATAAATAAACAAAACCAATCATTTGTAAGAAGAGAAGTGTCTTAAGATTTCCTCTTTATTTTAGGGGCGCCTGGATGGTACAGTTGGTAGAGTCTCTGACTCTTGGTTTCCACTCAGGTTATGATCTCAGGGTCATGAGATGGAGCCCTGCTTTGGGCTCTGAGCTGAGTGTGGAGCCTGCTTCAGATTCTCTCTGTCTTTCCCTCTGCCACCGCCCTCCCTCTTCCCTGCCCCGCATGCTCTCTCTCCCTCTCTTACTCTCTCAAATACATAAATAAATCTTTTTAAAAAAGATTTCATCTTTATTATATAAATTAAGAGTTTTACTTTTTAGTAGCACCCACATTTGGCAATCAAAGAGAATGGCATTGTTTCTGTCAAAGAAAAGACTGTTGGGAATGACTGTTTGGAAAGCATTTTGATAATGCATTATAATAAAGCATTCAGAGCTTTAACAGAGTTAACATATATGCTATTAAGAAAAAAAAAATAAAAAGATCTCAGAAACTGAGACTCTCCTAATTGAAAAAAGAACATGTTAAGCACTTCCATATTACCAAAACAAACACCAAACAAGAAAACAGATTTGAGATAATACCATATTGTTTGATTACAATACAACTAAATTTTAAATAAATAAAGAGATAATTTTAAAAGACTCACACATTTGAGAGTTTAAAACTTCTGAATAACTAATAGGTCAAGTAAGAAATTATGATGGAAATTAGAAAATATTAGAATTAATGGTGAAAAGAATACTGCATATCAAAATTTGCTAGATGAAATGAAACTGGTTCTGAGAAGGAAACAGCATTTTTTTTTCAGTTACTTGAAACAAATTTGAAAACCAGTTAACAAACATCTTTTCAAGAAGTTATAAAAAATAGAATAAGCCAAAAGATAGTAGAAGTGAAGATATAAGAAAGAATAGAAATTAATGATATTGATAATGAACAAAATTGAGATCACGAAATAGGAAAAAAATATGTGATAGAACAGACAAAAATCAAAATATATTTTTAGTATTGACTTCTAGGAGTTAAAAGGTGAGGAGAAGCCACAGCAGAACTTAGAAAATACAGAAATAACTTGTCTATTGTTTCCAGTCAGTTAATATGTGATCATTGTAAAAATGTTATAAAATGCTTGAAACAAGCCCAGAATTAACTACTAACATTTTCTTAGGAATCCTTCCAGGTAATTTTAGCCTCATTGGTGGTATAAAGTGTGTTTGTGCACACGCATGTATATGCACATACGGTCACATGATCCGTATTTGTTGTTCACATGAATTGCTTTCCTACTAAATATTCTGTTTTATAATTCTGCAGTTTTTCCATTTAACAGTGCACCTCGGATATTTTTCTTACATCAGTACATACAGATTTACTCCATTTAAAAAAATCATTGTTTAGAATTCTGCCTAGAATGTGTACCACAATTTATGATGGATATTTAAGTAATTACTAGACTTTTACCATTGCCAACAGTGTTACAGTTAATATCCCTAAACATATATCTTTGAACATTATAAAGGTTTTTCCTATGAAATTGATTTTTTGAACACACAAGTAACTCATGCTAATTGTTTTCAAGTATAAATTGTCGTTAATGTGCAAAAAATATACAAGTTTAATTATCTGAATCCTTAATAACTTTCTCTGAAAGCCTTCTATATCCCTCAAGCAGAAAAAATAAGTAGATGATAAAATTGTCCCCTGTCTAGACTGAGGCAACGATGGTGACATTTGTTTTCAATTATTAATTAAACACACATGAAGCCCTTTAGATGAGCAGGTGATATGGTTATTATTAGATGTGTTGCTTGTTTACAACAAAGGCATATTTAAAGCCTGAGATCAAAGTTCTAAAGCTGATTTCAAAAACAGTTGCATTAATTGTGCTAAGGCCCGGGACCTGGGGAAGCAACTGAGAGAGAATGAAAGTCACCCAAACTGTAACAGTCACATCATTCTGTCATTACTCCCAATCAAACCATTACTATAATCAAATCATTACTTCTTTACTCAGACCTTTGCTCTGCATTGGTGCATTGGTGCAAAAGCCAAACAAACCCAGACAAAAAACATTCCATGCTGTTCTCTCAAGGAAGAGATGTACTGTATGTTTGTGAAAGGGTTATATCATTTTTCATCCATTAATTCTTTTACTTAAAAAACATTTCTTCATCACCTACTCTATACCAGCTCAGTGCTAAGCAGTGAGCATACCGTATTAAACAAAATTGAATATCATCCCGGACCTCACAAGATTCTCCTTTACACCTGCTGCTTAGCCACCATAGTAATTTTTTTGGAATATTTTGGCATATACTCCTTCCCCACTATTTTCACTGCCTTATTCTAGCTCAGGATCATTATCATTTTGTTCCAGACTATTATATTTTTATAAGTGTTTACCCTGCTCTCAGCCCTAATCTATGAACCTACTACTGTTGAAAGTATTTTCCTAACACACCATTCTCATCATGTTCTCTCATTCAGAGACAGTTCCTCTGTGTTGTCTACAATGTCCAAAATACCAGCATTTCTAAATTTTCCCCAATCTATCCATCCAGCATGATAGCAGATGCCTGCCTCCCCACCCTCCACCTCCAACACACACACATAGGTTTCCCACTCCAGGAAGTACACGCTCCTTACTAACTCCTGAAATATGTCTGGGATCTTTTTGTGTCTAAATCTTAGTTCAGAGTCTAATTTCCAGTGGATTTCCTCTTTTATTTTCAATGATCTAAATCCTGCTCATAATTTAAGACTCAAGTTAAGCCCTAACTGAACAAAATTAGTTATCTTGTATTTGTTGTATGACAGGCACTGAATTGAGTTCTGGGGTTAAAAATAAATATACAAAGTATGGTGTTTTCACTCAATGACAGCCATAAGTAATTGCAACATAAAATGACATTCAGAGAAGACCTACAGAGGTTACTATGGAATTAGAGAGAGGGTTACTCAACACAGTTAGAAGCATGGGGAGAGATAAGGAAGGCTTCTTGGAAGAGGTTACTCTCAAGAAGAGAGATTAGAAGGAGTTAGCCAGGTGAAGGGAACAGGGACATTCCAAGCAGAGAGGTCAGCTTGAGCAAAGACGTCAGCAGGATAAACAGCATAGCATATAAGTGGAATTACAAAGAATTCAGTATTGCAGGAGAGCAAAGCATGAGGTAAATGGTCGTGTAAGATGAAAACAAAGAAATAGACCAAATGATGTGGAACCACTGGCAAGTTTTATTAGGGAAATGATGAGATCAGAATTGAATTTAGATCCATTCTTTTGTCCATTCTATAAGGATGAGTTTGAGCACATAGTCTTAGAGGTTGGGAGACGAATGCAATAATCTAGGGCTTACATTAAAGAAGTATAAGTAGTTATGGGGATGGAGAAACTGATTCAAGTTTTAGGAAGTAAAGTGCACAGCACTTGGTGATTATATGGATATGAGATCCAAGGGAAAGGAGAGACTCAAGGATGGGATCTCAGCCCCAATTTCTATTTTGACTGACTAAGTACATGGTGTGCTCCTGAGTCAGGAATTAGAAGGAAGAGGCTTGGGGGTGGGGGGAAGTAATGCATTTGACATTGGGCATTTCCCTTTTGGTTATTTATTGATATCCTGGCTTGTTCCAAAGGCTTTAGGGAAGTGCATAGAGCTAAAAGTTCCTGTAGGACCATGAGGTCGAGGTGATGGTGAGGTTCTGGACCATTTCAGAGCTGGAGAGAGAAATGAAGCATTATTGACATCATACCACCAGGACAACTACAGTGTATTATCACCTCTGGGGGCAGTCAACGTCCAGTAAGTGGATTTGCTCTAGCAACTGCAGAAAGTGGAAGAAATGTGAGTTGATGGCAGCATCTTGAGGAATATCACCACTTAAGATGTAAACAGTAACAGCAAAATTCATGGAAAAGGCCAAGAAGGAGTGCTCAGAGATGTGTAGCTGATTAAAGACAGATTGGCAGAGTGGTGTGATGGAAACCTAGAGTGGAAAGTGTCAAAGACAAAGGGAGTAATGAACCTTGTCAGATGCAGCTGAAACATCTATCCAATTCAGTGGGCTGGTGGCAGGAGAAGCCAGACCTCAGTCTATGAAGAGGTGAATAGGCCAAAGAGAAAACTCAATCCCACATTCAAGAAATAGGAATGACAGGGAAGAGGAGAAAGGGGCTGATACAAGAACAGCGTGCAGTCAAGGGAGGATCTTTATTTAGGATGCAAGATATTTCTTTATTTGTTCACTTACGTATTTAAGCTATTTTGTTTCTCTGTAACAGAGAGGTGAGGCGGAAGGTCCAGGATAGAGAAGATAATTGATGGAGTAAATCATAAAAGAAGGCAACTGACTCAGTGCACCAATGGGAAGAGAAAGACCACTCTGTTCTCTAAGACTAAAAGGAAGGAGATGAATTACAGGCATGTAAATAAGTGTGTAGCTAAAGAGGGCAGAATTGAGGGAGGGCATATGTCATGATCTCATCTCTCTTTTCAAAGTAAGATACTTTCCCTAACAGTGGTCCCAAGGAGCTCTCTTTCTCCATGGCACTATCTTCTGAAAGATTTCTTAAAAATGCTATAGAGTGCCTTGTATTTCTACACACACATGCACGCACACATGCACACACATGCACTGTTTAGCCAAATTCGTTACTTTCCTGAACAATTAATATTGGTGCATATTAGCCAGCACATATGCACAAAGTGGGCTTACTCTATGATTAAAGAAAAATATCAATTCAGTAGTAAATTTAAGCCCTCCATAATATCACATAACCATACACAAGATTGCAAGATTTAAAGAAAAGTTAAAAAGAAAAGAATAAGTAATAGAAAGAAAAGAAATTAAGAACCATTGCCTATTTTTAGCTCATCCAAAAAAGAAATGAACAATTCTAGAGGCTTTTAGTTCTTTGAGACTTGTCTGTATTAACCAAAATGAGAGAGACAGAGTAGAGAGAGAGAGAGAGAGAATGGAAAGAGAAAAAAGAAAACTACAAACCTAGAAAAATAAATATTATTTTGCTAACCTTTGGATCCTCCACAACATGGTGCTTGGCATATGGCAGGAATCAAGAAATATATAGTAATGGGTTGATATAAACACTGATAAAGGAGTCCTTTATCTCTGATTATCTCCTTTATCTCTGATTCCTACAGAAACATGTAGCTTAGCTCCTTAACAATGGCATCATCACTAATAGTGAAGAAGCTCTGAGAATTAGAAATAATTAAAATAAGAACTGGAGCAGCACTCTAGGGACATCGTGTACCCATATGAAAGGGCACGTGATAGCTCTTCCTGACCCCAAGGCCTCTGGGTGTTTTGACAGGCTTTATGATAATGTCACCAAGTGCGTTGCTGTGGATGGCAGGCTTCTGCCTGCACTCAGATTCCCCACCCCCTGGGCAGCGCAGGGACCCACGGGAAATAGGGCCAGACCTGTTTGGCTTCAGTTCTATTTCCACTTCTATAGATAGCCATGGTACTCAAATAGAATCTAAGGAAGTGAGATATTTTGTAAACAGGAAAATGGGACTGCCATTTGTCCTGGTTTCACCCCAAGGGGGGAAACAAATATAGTCGATCCCCTTGCATCACAACAAAATCTTCCTTTTCCAGCTCCACCCTACATCTTCAGGGACCTGCCTGGAGTCTGGCAGAAAATGTGCACTGCATGGCCAGAGCAGTCTGTTCTTTCTCCTCCCTTCGCTTTGCCATCTTGTTAAGGGACTGACGAATATCAACTTACATGTTCAGGCGCATCTCGCTCCTGAGACAGTTCTGCTCACTAAAGCTAGAATAAGATACATACAATACTGTATTATATATTTCAAAGTCACTAAGAGGCTAGATCTTAACTGTTCTCACCACAAAGAAGAAATAATAATTATGTGATGTGATAAAAGTGTTAGCTAACATTATGGTGGTAATCCTATTGCAATAGAGAAATGTGTCAAATGCACAGTACCCCTTAAACTTCCACGATGTTATGTGGCAACTATTTCTCAATAAAACAAAGATTTGCTAGGGTTGCCATTCCATGAAGTCAGTTCTGCTCAGCTTCAGATGCCTGTCAGCCCATCGAACTGTAGTGGTTTTCCTGCTAAAATTCTTTTCTAGAGTCGCCAAGTCCACAGTCATGATGGCTCTTGCCTGCATATCTGATTTGCTCTCTCTTACTCTGCTGGGACTCTTCATGCTCTGAATATTGACTCACTCTCAGCTTCCTTGGCCCATCCCAACAAAACTACAATTCTAGGAACTCCCAGTTCTAGAAATATCGATTCTACTGAAATAAAAACATAATAATATAAGGATGTTTATTACAGCAGAATTTGTAGCAGCAAATGACTAGAAATGACCTTGGTACCTATTCATGGAGAATGGTTGAATAAAGTAGATATCAACACCATATAATATTACACAGATATTTGCAAGGTCTAGAAAGCTATACTAATTTTTTAAAAGGAGTTGAATAGTAGCAGTTATAATCTGATCCTATTTTTTCCTAAAGGTGAAGTCTTTGTGTGTCTATTGGTGTATCTATGATTTTAATATGCATTAAATAAAATATAAAAGAACAAACATCAGATTGTTCAGATCGGTTATGTCAGTTGAATGGTTGGAAGTTTATCACATCCTTATTGTTGATGTCCTTAAACATGAATTACATTTATAACTTCAAAAATAAAACACTAAAAATTCAAGATACCAGACCCTCGTCCAGACTTGCAATACCTCAAGGGATTATATGAGAAGGCTTAAGGATAAATAAAATGAATAATTTTGTGGAGGGAAATAATTGTAGACCCATTAAATTTCTTCTAACACTTGGAAACAAGACGTGTTATTTTATTTTATTTTATTTTATTTACAAAGATATTTCTTCTACTACTCTCTTACCTCATTAGGAAATCTTAATAATGTTGATCCATTTTGCAGATCCACATGAAGTTTAAATAAAGAAATAACCTATATATTTACTCTCCTTCTGACCACTATCCCTTGTTAAGACTTAAATTGAATGTTCTTTCTAGAAAGGGCCATAATCCCGTTTTTAAGGGGAGTGGGGTGAACACAGATGCTTTATAGGAATGATCCTGTCGGCTGGCAGCTCGACATGTGTTAAGTTCAAGCAACCTACCCTGAGATGCAGAAAAAGAAGGACATTATTCTCTCGGGTGATGATTTGTGAAATCTAAATCTTTTCTGTGTATCAAGTATTTCATTTCAAAATTCTTAATTGGGGCACAAAAACTTAGACATTAAATACCATAGGCTGCTTTTGGGCATTAAAACAATTGCTCATGATTTTCTCCTCTGTCATTTTCACAGTCGACTTGTCGTTCTTATGAAATGCCAGCACTGCTCATAGATTGACTGACACAGTATGGTTGGCATCTCACTGGAAGGTATGATTTAAAATAGTTTGATGTAAACTGAGAGAAGTTTCCTAAGATACTGGGATCCAGAGCTGTAGAGCTGTAGAGCTTGAGAATTTTAAAAAATCCTAATTTAAAAGTTTTCTAAATATAAAATTGAAGGATGCTTCCAAGGCAGGTTCCTTATATATATAAAAAAAGTTTTTTATTTCAATTAAAAACTGTAAACTGGGACTTAGTATCATGTTAGTCCTTATTTTCTAAAATTATATTCTAACTGTTAAACACAAGCTTAGGAACCTACCCTATGCTCCAGTGTATTTATTCTTCATCACGTTGCACACATAGAACATGTTCAATAAATATTAAATGGATAACAGAACTTAGTCATATGCTTCTTTTTTAAAAGATTTTATTTATTTGTTGGAGAGAGAGTGTGAGCTTGAGAGAGAGCACGAGCTCGGGGGGGAAGGGGTTGGGGTAGGAGGGAGGGGCAGTGGAAGAGGGAGAAGCAGACTTCCTGCTGAGCAGGGAGCCTGAAAGGGGGGTGGAGGTTTCGATCAATCCCAGGACACTAGGATCCTGACTCCGGACTGGAGCCGAAGGCAGACGCTTGAGGGACTGAGCCACCCAGGCACCCCAGAATTTAGTCATACATTTCTATAAAACTTTTCATGCCTTAGGAATGGTATTTTTATATTCAATTCAATATTAATGATAGAATACTAATGCAATATTAACAATAGAAAGAACAAACTTCTGAAACTAAAGAAGTGGTTTGATGCCAAGAATTTTTTTTTTTTAAAGATTTTATTTATTTATTTGATAGAGACACAGAGAGAGAGGGAACACAAGCAGGGGGAGTGGGAGAGGGAGAAGCAGGCTTCCCGCGGAGCAGGGAACCCGATGTGGGGCTCGATCCCAGGACCCTGGGATCATGACCTGAGCCAAAGGCAGACGCTTAACGACTGAGCCACCCAGGCGCCCCTATGCCAAGAATTTTAAGTGTGTGGGTGCGCACGCGCACACACACACACACACACACACACCTGTGTAAAACTTTGTACATAAGATAAAGCATATATAAAATATTAAATAATGCAATATCTTTTCCTCTAAACTAGCAATTTGTGCTTCTGAAATAGGATAAGGAATGCAAAAAGTTCAGAGAAAAAGAAAAGTCAAATTGAAAAAGTGTGATAATGGTGTTTTTTAAAAAATAAATCAATATATTGAGGAAAGTTTGCAAATAGAGCAAGTGACGTTGATTGCTCCATTGCAAAGACTTTTTTTAGTTTATTACAAGTGGTTATACTGTAGGTTAAAGTTGTCTATGCCAACTTTCTCAGGGGTCAGAGAGCAATCTCAGTGATTAGGTATTTTATGTCCGTGTAGCCGCAAGGCTATAGCCAAGGATCCTCTAGGAGCAAAAAGGAAATTGTGTATCGTTTGACTTTTTTAGAAATATCCCTCTCTTTTTCTTCTCCCTCTGTTTTTCCTCTTAGACCCACTCATTTTCTCTTTCTCTTTGCTGTCTAATCATAAATAATCCTCTTCTGGGCTGCTAAAAACATTTCTTTTTGGCTCCTCTTTTCCCTTGGAGGAGTTACCTTTTTATCTCAGACTCACTGGAGACCAGCGCCCAGAATGGTGAGTAAATCCCAGTTCCAAGAGCACCAATTCGTGTCTGTGATCCTAAATTCATAAAGTCTTTCATCCTTACCAGTAAAATTGAGAGAAAAAAATAGTTTCTCTCTTTTTGAGTCAGGCTGCATTTCTAACATGAATCTCGAACTTCTTTCAACTCTTTTTGACACTTGATTTCCTCTCTGGCAGCATGGAGCTTTCCTATTTTTTTCAAGAAATTTGTCAAAGTCTCTGAAAGTATCCCTTAAACACCCCCTCCCCGACCAAAAAAATAGCAACAAAACCCAGCCTGATCAGTTAATGGTAAATGAATCAGAAACATACGGATTAAATTCCCCTTAAAACACACAAGGGTTTAAAAATTAAGCAAAAAATTACTGAGTAAAGTATTTGTTTGCCAAATCCCAAATGTTTGAAAAATAGTTCAAGATGTTTGTTGAACCTGAAATGGGCCCGAGTTACCCATCCATATTTAATTCAGGCAAAAATAATTCTTACCAGCTGAATGTTCTAGTTAGTTGACTCGTTCAGAAAGAAAAATCAGTAACAATATAGAAAAAAAATTTCTTAATTTTTTTTAAGTTTCCAGCTTTTTCCAGCTTTTTTGAGATAGGATCGACATAGAACATTGTGTAAATTTAAGGTGTACAACGTGTTGATTTGATATGCTTATGCGTTACAAACTGATCACCACCATAGCATGAGCTAACACCTGCAACATGCCACATAACTGTCATTTCTTTTTTCTTGGGAGAATATTTAAGATCCGTTCTTTTTAAAATGTAAGCATTCAAACTGAAAACCAATTACCTTTGTAAAAGGCACTCTAAAAACATGTGATGACTCCCTTCTGGATTTTCCAGGACACCCAAGACACACCCCAAATTATGTTTTGAGCAGTTATGCATAAATCCTCCTTTCTGCAGCCTGTGACTTCCTATGCTCTTTAGTTTAGCTATTTCCTTTGGTAATATGGCCAACAAATATTGTGGGAGGGTGAGAGTGACCACGTGAAGAGCTTGTGACTGAAAGAAAAATCTCTTCCCAGGGTAACTTTGGCCTTTAGTGATTATAAGGATTTCTATTTAATTACTTCATCACCTGTTCTTACAGATACTGGTCCCATCAATCTTGATGAGGTATTCATCCCATCCTAACAGATCGGGCAAGACTAGCTAGCCAATAAGTAAGTGTGTTGCTGGAAAGTTAAAGCTGATGATAAAAAGTTGGTGAGTACTGTATATAAATAAAATACTTTTCCCAAATATCTTTCCTAGGTATAGAAATCTGCTGAAGCAAATGGATGGAGAGAATGGAAAAGAGAAATTGTTGGAGAGAAAAATAAGAAAGAGGAGACTCTTAAGTACTCTTTATTAAGGTTATGACTTGGGGCCAATATAGTTGGCAGCTGTGTAAGTTTTAATGGGAAGAAACTGGAATTTCAAAATGGGAAGGGGCTTTAGAAATTATCTAGGCTAGAGCAGCTTCCCCATCTTCCAATTTCCAGATACTTCATTTAATAGCCTGGGTTTAGAAAATTATATAATGATAAACTCTATGCATTAATTTTCTATTGCCCTATATTAGCACAAATTTAGTGGCTTAAAACAATACAAATTCATTATTGTACAATTAGGCAGGTAAGAACTCAAATACAGGTCTTCCTGGGCTAGGATCAAGGTCTCAGCATATCTGCATTCCTTCTGGAGACTCGAGGGGACAATCTGTTTCCTTGCCTTTTCTAGTTTCTAGAGGCTGCTCACATTCTTTGGCTCATGGCCTTCTTCCTCCATCTTTTGCCCCAGCTATGCTGCATCTCTTAGTCCTGGCTTATATGTTCATATCTCTCTCCCTCTATTCTGCCTGCCTCTTCCACTTGTAAGGATTCTTGTGATTAATTGGGCCCACGAAGATAATCCAGGACAATCTCTCTATTATAATGTTAGTTTTTTTAGTAACCTGAACCCCATCTGTAATCTCAATCCCCTTTTGCCATGTAACATAACATATTCACAGCTTCCAGGGCTCAGGACAACACCTTAGAGGATAGAGTGTGGGCACTGTATTATCTGCTGCCCACTATAATCTCTTCTGTATCTGGAAGCCCAGTGGGACAGAGGGATTAGACTATTTACCTGTGGCAAAGTTATTTTTCTCCATGTTTCTATGTGAATGGAACAACATCATAATAACCTGCCACCTCTAGTAATCCTGCTCAATGATTCCAAAACTCGAAATGTGTCTTATCTCCTGCCTATAGTCCAGACACTGATTTACTTTTAGGTCTGGTCAGGCCAGGGCGTGACCTAAAATAATCAATGAATCTTTAATTATTGAGTGGCTTATGGGCCTAGAAGTGGGCTCCTGACTAAGATCATCCATTGGTGCAATGTTTTGGGGATTAGGAAACCAACCCCCTGCAATGTAAACAAGAGCAGATCCATGTAATAGGGAGTTGGGGTCCTTATCTCGTAGTGGTCCGGGGTGTTTCCTGAACGTAAATTAAAAATATTTTTTTGCCAATGAGGATAACAAAGTGCAGCAGAAAATAAACTTTTAAATAAAAATGGAAAAAGCATTGGCCTTTGTATGAATGTCCTAAAAAGTAAACACTGCAGTAAGCTCTAATCTCCTAAATTCAGAAATGTAAAGTTTATGGAGGAAAACAAAGCATCTAATGATTTTTTTGAGGCACAAACAGTACTAAAAAATAGATAAAATATAGTGTAATTGGGTGCCTGGGTGGCTCAGTTGGTTAAGCGACTGCCTTCGGCTCAGGTCATGATCCTGGAGTCCCTGGATCGAGTCCCGCATCGGGCTCCCTGCTCGGCAGGGAGTCTGCTTCTCCCTCTGACCCTCCCCCCTCTCATGTGCTCTCTCTCATTCTCTCTGTCTCAAATAAATAAATAAAATCTTTAAAAAAAAAAGTGTAATTTCCCAACTACATTCAGTACAACTAGAATGATAAAATTTTCATTAATTTTTAATTAATTAGTCATAACAAGGATGCATTTAATTTTCTCATGTTTATGAATATCATTTTTTTCCTATTGTCTCACCTCTTCACTGTTCCCTAGATCATGAAGTATTTAGCATGGTAACCAGCTAATTGGTTGCTCATTCTGTCTTTATAGGAAGAATAGATTAAAAATTAAATTTAAAATGTACTTATAACATATGAATATTAAAATATTATAATACATAAACAGTAAGCTAAAAGGAATGAATCAACGAATGAATGAATTGGTAAGAAAATATTAAAAATAGCTTTGAGCAAATAATTACCTCAATGTTTAGATTCTCAGGGAAACGGTACTTTAAAAGTACTAAAAGAGAATGATAAACTATATTTAGCAAATATCTAATTAATATTTAGCGAACTAGAAATTTTTAGACATACTGTTTGGATCCATGCTACATGACCATATATCATGATTTCCAAATTTCTCTTAAGTCCTGAGTGGGAACATCTAGTTGGTCAGAAGGATGCAATGTATCAACACGCTTTTTAAAGTTTTCATTTTGGGAAGTATGGTCTAGTCTCTTACCTACTTTAGGACGTCTCTTATGTTATAAAGTATTTGCATACTGGGCAGTCAAAATAAATGTCACTGAGTCATAAAGATAATCTTATAATGAAACTGTTGTTTATTATCATTAGCGCTAAGAACATCTATTAATTTATTGAGAAAAAATAACCAGCTGTTATTTTAAGCCCATTATATACATAATCTAATTCATCTCTTCGAAGTAGTGGGAGGTAGGTGTCATGATGTGCCCTTTACAGTTAAGGTTCAAAAAAGTTGTTAACTAGCCTACCTTAGGATCTTATAACTGATTCTAAATACCATATCCTTCTGCTGTCTCTAACTAACCCTAACTACATTAAAACCAACCTGAAGCCTTTTTTTAAAATAATACTAACAAAACTTGGGCTACAACAGAACCCAACTGAGTGTTGCATCTCCCTTCATTCTGTTGTACACAAGGACGGGAAGTCTACCTATGAAAATCCTAATTTCTGTACTCAACACCAACTTCAAATTATTTCTGGGAAAGTAGCAAAGATGACTTTTGCATCACTTACTTTGGAAAAGAGGAGATGAAATTAGAATAATACTGAGGGGCATAAGCAAAGAAAATGATCTTAAATCACTACCTTCACCTTTTGATATAATTAGTACCAAATCCAGTGACTAGTTTCAAAAGTCATTGGACTGAGTTACCAAAATATTGTAAGCTTTTTTCCCTCTACAGTTCTTTAAATTCAACAGTGTTCTAGAAGTGTGAAGGACTAATTCTACCTGAAGAACAGCCTGGAAATTTTAACCTTAAAGAGCACTTCTCTAATTGTTTTGATTTGTTCTTGAGGGCACATACCAGAAAACACGAGAAAGAAATGAAACCTGACAACTTAAAAAAGTTGAAATCATTATTCAAATATAAGGTATTATTTCCTTCATCGATTATTTTCCCAGTAATTTCATCAAGATAGATCTTCAGTAGAACTATATATATATATATATTTTAGTAGTATTTTCTGCTCTTCCTAATATCTATCTCACACCACAAAAATATTTTGGTAAGTGAATGTTTATGTTATTACAATTACAGTTTTGTAGTTTTTTAAATGTATATCATTTAAGGATTTGAGTCCAAGTTCAATTAATAACCGTCCCATACTTCTCTTCCCATATATTCTGTCGTCTGATCTTCGAGGAACCCCGCAATATAAGGCAGGACCTCCTGCTACTTTCATGCCACAGTCTCCCTGAGTGCTATTATTAACAATCGAAATTTCAGCAGCCAAATGCTCTCCTCCCCTTGGATGCTGCATGCTGACGACTTCTTAATCAGTCTTCAGCCCAGAAGCCTCCCCTGAGTCGTATAACTCCTATATCCAGTTTTCTGCGGGCATCTCTGCCTGGATGTCCCATAGGTACCCAAAACACAACACGTCTGAACACTCATCACCTTCACCATCACCCAAGCTTTGCTTCCACCATTCTCGGGTCAGCCTCTGTGAGTCCTCTGCTTCATATTCTTGAGTCTCCTCTGTTTCTGCAGATTTTACTTTCCAAGTATTTCTTGGCTCTTCTCCAACCTCTTTCTCCCAGCTCACCACCAAGAGACTCCTACTGGCCTCCTTTAAATCCATCCATCACAGGGTCACCCAAGTGAATTACTTCAAATCTAAATATGACTACAGCATTTTTTCAGAAAAGTCTTTATTGTCTTCAGAATTAAATCCACGTTCCTTAATGAGGGAATATAAGACTCTGTGAGCCATCCTATACTTCCCAGCATTCTTTTTTTTTCCTATTCAAGGTAGCCAGAGTTGGTCTGTCTCATTGTTTGACACTTTTTACACTCTGGTGGCATTAAATCACTTGAGCCCCTTAAAAGGGCACTGTTTCCCAGTGTTCTTTGCCCCCTTGAACTGGCTCCATTACTTTATAAGGGAAGATTCGGAGTCTTAGTTCATATGTCACCTCTTCTTAGAAGCTTTTTCTAAGCCCCTTCATACATCCATACCCACCAGAGATGAGTTCATTACAGATGAATACAGGGTCATGTCAAACCTGAGTCTTTCTATTTCCACATCTCACACTTTTTAGGCCATGTGTAAATGTCTGCCCTTGAATGACTAAGTAAAAGGTACTAGAATGCAGGTACGTAGGTATTTCAAGTTCCTTTTTTTTTTTTTTTTTTTTGGTTACACCATGCTGTCTCTAATGCTGATCCTATCTACTTCAAAACCCAGATAAGTACTGCAATTTTGGTAGGACAGAAATCACTAGTTTGAAATGTTACATTTTCATAGTTTGATACCATACACAATAAGTAGAATTTTAAATGAAAATTGATTGATCTGGTAAAGTGTTCATATTCTGCCAGCTATTTTCACAGTCCTGGGTCCAAAATCATTATAATATAGTTTCTACTTTAGCATTCATCAAAACTATAAAAGAAGTGTTGCCATTCATGGAGGTATTAGGGCAACAGGGCCCAAATGCTACTTTCAAAGACTATTTTCTTATACAGAGACATTTTATAGTCAGCAATCATCTTGTTAAACATTTCCTATAAAATTTTAAAAATCATTACCTGGGAGTCTGTCACCGTGGCACTAATCACACCTCTACAATTAAGATTATTGCAAGCCTTTCACTGGAATTCTTTTTCTTTAATCAAGGGTTTATTATTGGGCTGTTAATGTGAAAGTCGAAATAAAAAAATCTCAGCTCAGGAATGAATTCTAATAGCAGTTATAGAAAACTCTGAGAAATTCTAATATTTTTCTATGAAATTTATGTTGGGATGTGGGTTTCATTCCCCCCCCCCCTTTTTTTTTTTCCCTGTAGAATGATTTGCCTTACTTAAGGGAACTGAAATTTTTCCTCATGTCTTTAAGGATATCCTTAATCTGGTGCATTTGGGTTTCCCTTGGTATGAACACAAAAGCACAATTATTTTATTAAGTTGGAGGTGCAAATATGGTAGGCCTGGCGATGTTTTCTACCTTTTCTACAACATGAAATGGAACTGCGGTTTTGACTTTTGTAAGGAAAAAGCATCAGAAGGTAATTTTATCTTGCCAAATGAATCAACCAGCTTTTGTACCTCCCAAGAGTTTCACTAATGGAAGAGAGTTTTAAGTTCAAGGACAACACATATCTTAATAACAAGCTAGTCAGATTGTGACTTTAGAATGAGCTGATTTGGTATAAAACTATAGTTTTAAAGCAAATTCACACACGATTGCATTTGCTACACACAAAAGGCCTCTGAATAATCAGAGCAGCTTTAAACCTCCTGAACTCCCCATTGCCTTCCTCTTCCTTCTGTACCACCCCTTCAGTTCAACCATCTGTCAACCTCGATCAATATCTTTCTGCCACCTCACATCATCTCTTTCTCCTTCCAATCAATTTTCCTTGTGATAGCCTGAGAGATACATGTTTTGAAGTGATGATATGTTTTTAAATTGGAATGCTTAATGCCTTCACTCATTTTGTTTTTTAAGGTAAAGAATAAAGCCCTTGACACAAGAGGCAGGCATTGTTACTAACCTAGCCCTACATCAGTCCCCATCTGGGTTGTCCCTTTCCCACATTACCCAAAGAGCTAGAAAAGCTAATATTCATTTCTCCAGGCTTTCTTGCATTTGCAGCTAGAAGAGCTCATGTGACAGATTTCTGACCAATAAGGTATAATTGGAAATGTGCTGAAGACAGAGAGGACCTTTGCTTTTTCATATGAAACAGATGGATGTAATTTATGCTGCCACCTTTCTTTTACTTCTTCCTGCCTTGGATATGGCTCTGATGCCTGGGGTTTCAGCAGCCATTTTATGACCATGAGATGATGAATGTGGGGATGAAAAACAACCCACTGACCACAGATGGAAGAAAAACAGAATAAATTTGGGTCTCTGTTGGCATCAATGGATGGCTGAACTAACGTCAATAATTGTCTACCACTAAAATCTTTGTTACTGAATCCACACTTTTTAAACTACTGTTAGTAGAATCTTCCATTACTTGAAATTCAAAGCATTCCCAACAGAAATACATGGCTTACAATGCCTACCATAATTCTCCCACCTTCAGTGCCTGCCATAATCCTCCCACCTTCCAGTAATATTGGTGTTCTCTGAGTTCCTAAAATGTTTCTCCTGCCTTGGTGATTCCTATTACACCACCCAATCCCCCATGCACACACTTCACTTAGTTAACACCTTCTCAATATTCAAATCTCAATTAAAATGTGTTTAAGAGACTTTCTCTGATTCCTAGACTAGGTCATCTCCTTCAGTTATGTACTCTTGTAGCTTCCACTGATTGTCTTGGCACATATTACATTATAAGTACATATCTATTCATGAGAGTATTTAATGATGTTGTCTTTTCCATGAGATCTGTTAGGGTTGAAGCTATATTGCTTACTATTGACTGTCCAATTTTTAGCAAACGGCATGGCATTGAACAAGCATTCAATTACTTCAGGGAAGGAAAGAAAGAATGAAAGAAGGAAGGAACAAAGTTCATGAGAACTAAAATCTCAACTTTGAAGTTAAACTTGGGCTTTCCTCTGACTTTGTGGTTTTCTATCTCATGGTAGTGGTAGTTCCCCTGCCAGGTAGATATTGCTTTCTATCTCGTATGTGAAAACAAACAAACAGCCTAAAGTAAATATTCTGTATTTTTGAAAACCAATATAAAAGCATCATAATGCACTTGTTGCAAAAAGTGTTAAAAAAATTTTATTAGTTCTTGGGGCGCCTGGGTGGCTCAGTTGTTAAGCATCTGCCTTTGGCTCAGGTCATGATCTGAGGTCCTGGGATTGAGCCCCACATCAAACCCCTTGCTCAGCAGGAGGCCTGCTTCTCCCTCCCCCACTGCTCCTGCTTGTGTTCCCTCTCTTACTATCTCTCTGTCAAATAAATAAATAAAATCTTAAAAAAAAGAAAAATTTATTAGTTCTTTATTATTTTGGTTTTCTTTTATCTCATTTAGTTTTGTCTTTACAAAAAAAAAAAGTTGAGTTCATGTGCTCTGCTGCAGATTGGTGTTTGGTTATCAATGTTGCACTGTCAGAGAACCAAGAATGGGAAGAGTGATCAGTCTTGACATTGGATTTCATGTCTTACTAAGGGTCCAGTAGAGTCCCTAAGGTTTATGCCTGGTCTAGAAGGGACCACGGAACTCTCTGAAACTATATAACAAATTTTGTATGTGCATGCATTTTTCTAGGGAGAGAGTTGAGAGCTTTAATCCTATTTTCAATAGGGTTTTAGTTAAGAATAGGTTAAGGTTAAGAATCACTGGGTCAAGTTACTAAATATAGTGGTGGTGTTGGAAATCAGAAGTTACATCCTTTTAAAAAAGACTAACTTACAGGTGTTTATGATACGCATGTTTTGGAGAGATGTACTTGCAGTATAAATAAATCCATGTTTTATGTGGTTTTTAAAAATCATTTGATCAATTAATCAATCAATTTGTTAATCTGCCTCTCTGCAATGAACTAAGGTAATGACACTTCATATACATCACTGTGCTAAGCTAATTAAATGCATTATTATCACTTAATTTCTCTAGCAAATCTGCAAAGCTACTATTATTGTCCCCCTTTTCCTAATAAAGAAACTCAGCCTCTAAAGATTTCCAAAAGCATCCTCACTATCAAAGCTGAATGCAGGGAAAAAGTAAAGTAATATATTTCCAGCCTTCAAGAAAGCTAAGACTTGCATAAATGAGAAAATAATGATCATTTGAAAGTAATGTGTGGTAATGGCCAAAGATATAGTAAATAATATTAGTAATAATAAGCACTTTAGGATTTAAAAAAAATCCTTTGGGATCCTGCCTGGACTGTGATCACTGTTTACAAGCTGAGTAGAAGAGAAAGAGAAGATTTTAGTCAGCCGGGATTAAATGAGCAAGATCGGGAGAAACAATATGAGTTCCAGGGGCTCACTGGGGAGTGGACTCCTGCTGGAGCAATGGGAGATAAGGTTGGGAAGGATGTCTGGGTGCAGTTTGATGGCCTTGTGTACTAAACTAAAATGTTTGACCTTTGCCCTTAGATAATGAGAACCACTTGAAGAGTGTTTTGAGTTGGAAGGTGACATCATGCAAACTGTTTTTAGGAAGATTAATTTGGTACCAGTCCACTGGATGGACCAGAAAGAGGCAAAACCAGAACAAGGTGGTCCAGCCAGAAAAGCATGGAGAATGGAGAAAAAAAGTGATGTGGATAGAGAGAAGGGAAGAAGGGAAGGATTTGAAAAGGCAATCCCAGGAAACAATTGATCATGCTCAGTGTCACTTTGTCTCTTTAAAAAAGGAGCTCTTCCCTCAAAAAGGGGAAGCCACCAGGAGGCTCCACATTGGTGAAGTCAGACTCCTTAGGAGCTCCTTATACCTCATCTCCAACCATTTTGTCTCTACTTCTCCTTTTTGTGCATCTTGACTTATCTCTTTTTTTCTTTCCATTTTTCATTCATTGACTTATTCAACAAACTTATTTTACTTCTGTTGAAGGACAAGCACAGATCTAATGCTGGAAATACAGCGGCAACCAAGAGAGGCAAGGCCTCAGCCATGATGGAGCTCACATTCTATTGTTGATGGACAGTCACCAAATAAATGAATACATTCATAAGGAAAAGGGCAGAGAATTAAAATAAGGTAATGTGACAGACAATGACTGGGGGAAATGTAGGCAGAGTGTTAAAGTGGCCCTTCTGAGAAAGTGACATTTAAACAGAGATTTGAATGACAAGAAGCAGACAGCCATACATAATATTGGCAAAATATTTTTTTAGTGCTCTGTGTACAGGGCATGGTCAAGGCAATGGCCCCAAGACAGAAATGAACTTGGCTCATTCCAGGAACAACAAACGGCCAGTTGGCTTGAATGTAGTAAGCCACAGTGAAAGTGGAAGGAGATAATGTAAGAAAGGTAAGTGGAGACAGGATGAGATAAGGTTGTTTAGGCCACTGTAATAAGTTAGGGTGTTGGCATTGTAATGAGTTAGGACGTTACTCTACTTGGGAAGGAAAACAGTTGGAAAGTTTTCAAGAGGAATGTAAGATAAGACCTAATTTCCGTATTTAAAAGATCACTCTGTTGCTTTCTTGGAAATTGATCATAAGGGCCAGAGAAGAGGCAGGGACAACATAGGGAGTCCATTGCCATAGTTGAGGCAAGAAGTCACTGTCAGAGGAGACTTGACCATAAGTTTAATAGTGAGCAGTAGAGAACTGTTGGGAGTTTGGGGTGTGCTGTGAAGTCAGAGTTGGTAGCATTTACTGATGGATTGGATGCCAATAAGGAAAGAAAAGAATCTCAAATAATTCTTAGATTTTTTTTTTTTTGACTTGAGCATGAATGATGGAACCAGAGAAATGGAAAAGGTTAAGACTGAGGTGGGGACAAATGGACATTTCCTCTCTTGGCTATGTTAAACTCTTCTATTCTGCTCCATTAGATTCTAGACTGACTTGCCCCTCTTTGCACAGAAAGCTGATGACTTAGTAGTACCATCCCCTTGACATATCTTCCTCCCCCAACCCCACCAGGATGGTCAGTTCCTCTGTACTGGACTTTGGGGAAGTCTTGACTTCATGGACCGATTTTGACAGGTAGCACATGATGGCTGGCAGACAGGGGAGGGAAAGTAGCATGGGTGCTTGAGATATTAAAGAGTACTGGAAGATGTTAAAATTTAAGGTACTTTAAGGTTTAAGCTTGGAGGATGAGATTGCAATTAACAGACATTTGGACATCAAGAGAAGTAGATAGCTTTGACAACAACAAAAAAGATACTGAGTTTGGATTTGTTATATTATTTGAGATCAAAACAAAATTTTCATGATAATATTCTCCATGAGTTAGAACTATATTGGTGTGTAGAGTCCTGTATTACTGCTTTACAAATAAGCATACTGTGGAGAGTTAGTCTGGTTGTAGATCACTGATCAAGAAATGCTCTGAGCTTTCAGAAGTTTGTGCCAATTTAATTTAATTAATCCATTAATCCATTAATATTCCTTTATGGTGGCCTCAATATATCAGTAAGAAACCCTATTTACAAAAGAATTCACCAGCAGGCTTTAAATAGGAAGCAATTAATTGTTGAGGCCACTTAGAGAAATGCGATGTTAATATAACTTTTGAGGATCGCATCCATTGCATTAAATAAAATATAACTATGTGTAGGGAGTTGTTTTGTTTTCTGAGGAATTTTAGACAAATGTTTCCTGATTTGTTTAGAGATTTGTGGAGAAGGAATGAATGGTGGGTGTCCTTCTCATTCTCATGGGTTGATTTTTTTTTCTCAAGAAAAGAATTTTGCAAAAAATACCCTTTTTAAAACTCAAAATTGCCTTTTTCATCTTGAAAGGGAAGCATCAGAGGAGTTAAGAAAATTTACCATAGTTGAAAATCCACTTCATTTTCTTTACAGATTATTTTGAATCTGCTTTAAGAAATGCATATGTCCTCTCTAAATATATGGTGGAAATGGTTCATTGAGTGTTATGAAAAGAAAGTTTAGTCTCATTTCCTAAGCAGACTTTTTAACCTGACAGTGCTAAATGGGGAAGAATTCTTTGGGATTATGGTGTGTGTTTTGATAGAGATCCTGTAACAGCTGGTTATTTTCAGTCATTTTCTCACTGCGGGAAGATTTCTGCTGCTGTATGAAGTAAGGGTGATAGAACCTTGCTATCCATGCAAAATTAGAGAAAAAGATTTCGTTTTATTTTTTAACATACACATTTTACTGTTTTGTTTATAAAATGTGTATTTCAAAATGTTCAATCAGGTGAAAAAATAATCTACCAGCAGTATTGGTCTTGAAGATCAAGAAAAAAATTTTTTCAAGTCTCCAAATAGGTTGAGCTTGTGACCTCCTTAGTCATTTTCATGACAGAGAATCTGGATATTTAACAGCACTCGAACTCGCCTTTTCTTAACCTGTGGGGCACTGGACTGTTTGATAAGTCTGATCCAAAAGCCCGAATCATTTCAGGGTGAGATTTCTGTGAATTCACTGTGTGGTGTTGCTTGGAGGCCATGAGAAATCCATCCATCAGGTACAGTTCTGATTGCACGCAGGTAAATGGTTTATAGACTGTTAGCCCACACTGCTGGTTTAGATTTGAGGAATTACTCTACAAGAACAAGGCAGGTTCTATTTTTGACATTTCAGCAATGAGACCACTTGTATGTTATGGCCTGATTTGATTTACTGTAAGAAAATAAGAGAGCTGTAATTTGTAAAAGACATTTATTACATGAGTCCAAAAATTTAAAAAAAAAATGCTTAGTGTCTCTGTCCATCCCATCTGGTTTTATTTTAATCTCACTCTAGTCACATATGAAATTTTGCTTAGCTGTCTTCATTTTCTTAGTCAATCTTGATTAATGGCCTTCAAAGTAAAAATAATTGGCCGGCATCAGGGTTGTTTTATAACTCTTGTTCACAAAGAATGTGAAAGGCTGGAAAATGAGCCTAAACAGAAGGAATGCATTACGCTCGTCTTTGAGAAAGAGCAGTCCTTCAGTTGTGTTTCACTGTGTATTTTTATAACAGGCGCCTCCTTGACCGTCCATGATATTGCAGATACGTGGTGCCAAAAGCTTATGTATACTTCGTCGGACTGACCACGGCAGCTCGACATCTCCAAGCAGCCACACATGTGACGGCAGAACTCACCCTGGACAGCCCCACAGGCCTGAGCCTTTCAAAAGTAAATTATCAGGAAAACCAAGGCTCTGAAACCCAGAAGTTAAAAATGGGCAGGGGGCTAATTGTCTCTGAAGTTTAAATGGCTTGTTTATAAAAGGCTTCTCGAGCATTTGTATTTTTTTCCCCTTTCCTGAAAAGTGTGTTCAACTTGAAAGGAATTGGGGGAAATGCAGGCGCCGCATGGCCGGTGTGGATTTGGAGTTGAGCTCTGCTTCCTCTCAAGGCCCCCACTTCTGGGAGAGCTCGTCAGTTCAAGGGGGGACAGAGATGAATTCGAGTTCAAAAAAAGGAAAACAACCCTCTGAGAAGATAATTTCTTTCTTACGTGAAATTTGTGTAAATGGAGATGTGATGTCTCTTAAAAAGCTAGTCGTTTTATGATTGTACTGATTAGAACATTAACATCAAGAACTTTCCAGCTTTTCAATAATCTCAGTACCAAGCTCAATTACCCGGTGCTGTTTTTCAAGAATTTCAGCTGTTCTCTTGGTGTTTTAAAAACAATTAAAATTCCCTCTCATATTTGATTCGTGCTGCATCCAATTCAATACACACGGACCTGCAGACACGGGCAGGCCTGTGTCCCAGATCCGGCTGATGTTGAGCCAGGACCTCTGGTGGGGACCATTGTTTTCTCTTTCACAGCCCCAGTGGTAGGTTGCTACTTCAGGGAGGTCGTTGACAAGGTGAAGGGGGATGAGGGAGGAGGTGTCCTGATGCCGAGGAATACCTTCGGACAGATTACGGTAACTATGGTAGAGTCTTGACGGAAGACCTGTTATGTTCCAAGTGTTTTCATAAAAGGAAAATAAGTTCTTTTTGAGTTGGAGAAGTTGGATCCTTATATCAAGGATTGGGAATTCCAGCCTTGCCTCCTTCAGGCTATCTGCCTTTGTATTTCTTCCTGTCAGGCTTTCCCGGCCTCCTACTTTCCATAAGGTTTCTCCATCCCTGTCCCTTCCTACTCAGCTCCCCTGTCTTCTCAGCCCCTTCCCTCTCTTTTTGTGTCCCCTGAGCCCTCAGCCCTCTTAAGGCTTTTCCCTGGTCCCCAGAACCCACTGATCTCTCGAGAGATGTGACTGGACTTCTTTTGCCTGGTGATTTGAGTTTCTTTTCTCCACACATCATAGAATAGGTTCATTTTTCAGAAATAATGGGGCAGTCACAAATAACTTTCTAATCTAACACACCCACCCATTCAGCTCACCCCCGACACTAATCCACAATCTAGTCTGAATGCTATATATTTGCAACAGTTTATTTATTTAGAAATGTATTACAATAGTTCCTGATGTTTATTTGATGGTTTCTGAGTATGTGTCACTGCATGAAGCATTTCAGAGTTTATTTAGCACCTGGTTTATGCTAAATTAGCAATAAATATTTCAATATATTATCTATTAATCCTTATAACAGGGCTAAGAAATGCATATTTTATGCTCATTTGATAGGTGAGTGAACTTAACTATGGTGACAGGTTAAGGAGATTATCCAAGTGACTGTTTTAATCCAAAACTCCTTTCTTAACCTCCACATCAGAGTTTCTGAGCTTAGTACTATTGACATTTGAGGGGCACATAATCCTTTGTCACGGGATTGTAGGATGTTTGGTGGCATCCCTAACCTCTACCCACTACATACTATTGCCACTCTCCTTGCTCCCCACCCATGTTAGTGTCAACCCCAAATTTCATCATATGTTGCCAAATGTCCCCTGGGGAAGAAAACCACTACCCTACATGTCGCCACCGTACAGAGATTTTCTCAGCTACCTTTGTAATTTATCAGGTCACCAAGGCTGATACAATCTCAACCATGGTCCAACCCAGGAGATGGAGAAGAGGCAACGAAGACTCCTCCGAGAGGCCCAGTGTTACCACTTTCCCCCAAAGGTTTGCCAGAAGCCAGATAGAATTTCTAAAAATAAGACTAATGACGGTGGGTACACTGTTACACATTCAAGTTTAGGAACTCCCCGGCGGATAGCAGGCTCCCATCCGCTCTTCCAAGGAAGGGGTGAAGCAACATGTGACTTCCTTGGTAGATCTTGAATAGTGTGTAGATCAGTGGATGGCAGTTTGCAGACACAGCTCACAATCTGCTCCCAGTCTGAGCTGTGTTGACCCTTAAGTCGACAGACCCTAAGTCTCTTCTCCATCAACCCAGTCAGGACTGTAAGCACCAGATGCCAAGCTAACGGTTTTGTCAACCGGTGTAACTCCACTTTCTGTGGATTCTCACTCCCTAGTTTTTAGTCTTGCAGGTCTTGGTTTGCATTTTTGTATTTACAAATGTAAAAAATGGGTCCACTTTCAAAGAGGGGTTGTTTCGTTTAAACACACTGGCCTGGGGCCTTGATTCGCACATGTCTGCCTCAGGAAACACTTTCTCTGTGATGATCTGACAAGCACATACTCAGCCTCTTAACTAGATCTCCTGTCATGGGGTAGAAAGAATGTCACGTTTGCTGCTGTGACATGCAAGATGTTATGGGACCTCTGGTTTAATTCAAAACTGCCACCTGACCTAAACTTTAGGGCTGGGGTTGCTCCCAGGACGAAAGCAGATCTTAGCTGTGACCTGACTGATGCCTAGTGCTATGGACTAAATTGCGTCCCTCAAATTTGTAGTGAAGACTTGACCCCTAAATATGACTGTGGTTGATCACAGGACCATCAGATAGGTAATTAAGGGTAAATGTGGGACCCCTAATCTGATAGGACCCATGTTCCTATAAGAAAAGGAAACACACGGAGATCACCCTTGTCTCTGCACATGCCCAGAGGAAAGGCCATGTGAGGAGGACCCAACAAACAGCAGGCCATGTGCGAGCCAGGAACAGAGGCCTCACCAGAAACCACCGCTGACAGTACCTGATCTTGGACTTCCAGAACTGTGAGGAAATATATTTCTGTTGTTTGGTTAAGCCACCTAGACTATGGGGTTTTCTTATGATAACCCTAGGAAATGAACCCAGAAAAAGTGGGAGGGAGAAGGCTAGGAGCTGGGTAGGGAGGGGAGGACAGGGGACAAGCACAGGCCTGGAGTGAAGAGGGAGTCTGGTTCTCCCAGGGGAGATTTAAGGAAACACTGCATCCAGAACACGGTGTTAGTTCATGCCATAGCTGCCCCCCGGCCCGCATTGCTCAAATTATACCCACCATTAATCTGATTCGAGAATAGAAATGGCCCTTTCTTGGGTTGATGTACCTGGTGAATATCTGAGACCCCACAAAGCCTTCTCAGGTTTGTCTGCCGCCCCAGTGGTACACAGCACTTGCTAACTACGATTGGATGACATACCGAACCAGGGAAAAGGCTTTACACAGAACAAGTGCTTAGTAAAGAGTGAGGTAGGAACATGAGAGACATGGCCGGACTGGTTCATTCTGAAACCCTGTAAATCAGATTCTAGTGCTAAAGTGTTTGAAATTTACAAAAACCGAGTCTTCAAGCTGTTTGAGCTCTTATCAATTTAACTATGTGTCAAGTAGCATACTCCTTTAGGAGACTTAAAAAAATATATATCGACAACATTATTTTAAACAATTAATAAATAGAACTGTCTTGTTGTTGCAGAGCTAACAACTTACTCACTCCAGAAAAGAGAAAATAATGGAAGCAAAGGAACGTCATCATTTATACTTTAATTAGTAGCTTCACTATGTCTTTATAGGTGAACTAAAACGGTCGGTATGCCCAACCATTGTGACAGCTACAGAATACGAAGACAAAAAGTAGGAGCCAACAGCTACTTCTTCAGGTGGTTTTGCTTGTTTTGAGGGGTCCGAGTAAATCGGAAGGGGTATTTAGCCCTTCCTTTCCCTAGGCCCATCCTCTCTAGCTCCCTTCCAATCCCTACTGTAGAAATCAGCCTTGATCTTTTCATACAATATGCAGCTATCTGCTCTTTCTTACATAAACATTTGCAATTCACCAAGGAGAATGTGTGATGCATCTTGCATGCTTATCAAGCGCCACAAGAACTTTACAGATTACTGCCTGCCTCAGGATTCCAGTTCCCTGGTGCTTATGCATAAGCAATGGATTTATGCAAACATTGTAACATTTCCAAACAGACTGTGACATGAGTTGTTCCTAGTTCATATAAGGTTCAGATATGCAGCCTATTTTCTGATCCTACTAGATCATTCATCTCATCGAGTTTAAAATGTATCATCTCAGCTTATAATGTTGTCAATATAAAATGTCATAATGTGGTACTCAATTTGAACAGCAAGATGGATATTAATCTCAGAGGTTTTCATGCACGGCTGGGGTGGGACTGTATAACGTGCAACAGCAATGGTCTGTTTGTTTGCATCACACACCATATGCATAGGTGGTAAACATTTTGTTACATTATAGACCGACTACTAATTCTCCTTGATCTAGAGTGTTTATATAGCCCCAGTGGTATAATATGCATTATAACTTAAATTGGATAATATATTTAGAAAGAAAAAAAAAAAGCCTTTACAAAGAACAGCATCATCAAAGGATAATGATAACATGCCTATTTACATAATGATAATGCACATATTTACTGCCAAGAATGTTTGTTTTGCATTAGTGTTTGTAGCAGAGCACCGGGAATTGAAGAATTACAAAAGGGAGTTTTTCTAGCCTCCGTTACTGTAGTAGGGTGGTTATTGGCAGTGAAGAAAGAAATGGAAACACCCTTATTTGAACTGGTGAAAAAAATGAACAATGCCAGTTGTTAAGTTCACATTGTTTGTGGGTACAAAAAGGCATGTGCCCAAACTCCTTACTTTCTTTCTCATTCTGAGACACTGTGTCTCTTAAAGCAAGTAAAACCTCTTGCACAGATTTTTTTTTTGGCAGCAAGCATCAAAAATCAAATACATAAAAAACATCTCTGTTGGTTGTGTGCATTCTTAACAAACACATGTTTAAGGAAAAGCCACCATTGGAATCATTTACTCCAAGTTGTGAAAATCTGCATTTTTGCTTTTTGCATCCGAAGCTGTGAATTTTATTTATATGTCTATGAAAGCCTGGAACCTTGCACTTAAAAAAAAAAAAAAAAAGTTGGGAGATGTTATTTTGTGAGCTGTCATATGTTTTCTGAACTTTTTATAATAGGAAAGAGTCTCTGAAGAGCCCTTTTCCTCACTCCTGTAACAAAGGCATGTCCCAGTTTATTAAAAAATCATACACAACAATACTGCTTGCCAGGTTTTATAGTCCTAATGAAAATTTGGTCCAGAGCACAAAAATTATCTGGAAAAATGCCTGAAATTTCCCTGTCGCAGATGTTTCAACAGAAGGTGCTTGCATGCCATTCGTTAATACGGCGCCATACGGGACTCAGTGTGACCACCGCAATATAACCAGTAAGTAACACACGCAGCGTGCGCTGGGCTGCGCCAAATTCTCCGTCTGTTGTGTGGGACTCGTATCCCGTGGATTGAGACGTACCTTGATGAAACTGCATTGTCACGGAATGATAATATTTGTGGATCACCATGCACGGAAAACATCCTATCGAGAATGTGGGAGGTCCATTGAAATACTCAGAGCGTTTCTTGGAATTGTCGGTGCTTAGGATGGATGACCGTATTCGTGTTTACGGCCCCCTCCCCGCCCCACCCCCCATCCTGTGCCAACTTACAGGAGTAACTCCACGGAGAGAAAATTACTTTTTCAAAGAATATTAGTTTGGGGTAACATAATTAAAAGGCCATGTGGAAGTTGTTTCTTCTGTGTATGGAAGGCAAATGCACAGGCAGCCTTAGTTTATTCTTTGCTTTAAAATATATATGAGAGAAGTGACTCAGTGTTCACTCTCTTTGAAATAAAAGGAATTTATTCATCCTGGCAGAGGCTGGTAAAAATAGAGGCGCCTCTAGGATGCTACTCACATTCACTGAATTTTTCCACTGAACCTAGATAATTCTTGCTGGATGAGACTATCTGGATAGTGATTCATTCTAAGGAGCAGATCTGCAGCTACCCAATACATATTCCGTACTCAAATCTGGCTGCTATATCATGAAAATAGTGTGCTTTATGCAAGGTTACTGCAGGGTAGGGAGATGGGTGGAAGAGGGCAGGAGAATCATTTACCCTGTAGGTACCTCTTGGTCAGGAAGGGGTGCTGATGGGATGTATGCACAAAGTCACTGTATTTTTTGTGTTTCTTCAAGTATTACTTGGCTAAATACAAATAGCTAAAATACACTACAATTTCTATAACCCCATTTGGGTACCCATATTCTCTTAATATGTCAGGAAGCCTCAAAACATCACAGTGACCAAGACTGCTCTAAAACTCTGAGAAGCTCTATGTTGAGTTGCACTGTCTTTCTAAGTAGTAATTGATGTATGTGATCATGCTACTTTATTTACATGTTATGGTTCTTTTTTTTTTTATAAAGATTTTATTTATTTATTCAGGAGAGACAGAGAGAGAGAGAGAGAGAGGCAGAGGGAGAAGCAGGCTCCCAAGGAGCAGAGAGCCCGATGAGGGTCTTGATCCCAGGACCCTGGGATCATGACCCGAGCCGAAGGCAGACGCTTAACCATCTGGGCCACCCAGGCGCCCCATGTTATGGTTCTTTTGAGGGAAAGATGTTTACACGTTTTCTTTAAATATTTTCTCTTCTCTTTTTTGGGGGGAAAATAAATTTTAAGTGCTTAGCCATCTTAACTTATTTAATATTTCTATAAAGAAAAAAATTTAGCAAGTAACCATTACTTGAAATTTTCCTTAGATTCTTTACTCTCTTTACAAAGATCATGACATCAATACGAAACATTTTGGCAACAGGGTGGAAGGTAGAGAGATTCTTTGGACAACTTTTCTTAAATAAAATAATTGTTTATTGCTAGTAATTTAGTTATTTTCTCAGTGTGTTCATGTTATAAAAGTACTTTTTAAAAAATTTTTATTTAAACTCAATTTAATTACCATATAGTGTATTATTAGTTTCAGAGGTAGAGTTCAGTGACTCATCAGTTGCACACAACACCCGGTGCTCATCACATCACGTGCCCTCCTTAATGCCCATCACCCAGTTTGTTTCCCTCTCCATGAAAGTACTTTTAATATGTATTTTCTCATTTAATCTTTGCATTAACCTCCAAAGTAAGTATCCACAATTATTAAAAAAAAAAAAAAAACCCTCAAGAAAAACCCTAAGGCTCAATACTATTAAGAGTACACAGAACCGGACACCTGGGTGGCTCAATTGGTTAAGCGACTGCCTTCGGCTCAGGTCATGATCCTGGAGTCCCAGGATCGAGTCCTGCATCAGGGTCCCTGCTCAGCGGGGGGTCTGCTTCTCCCTCTGATCCTCTTCCCTCTCATGATCTCTGTGTCTCATTCTCTCTCTCTCAAATAAATAAATAAAATCTTAAAACAAAAGAAGAATATACAGAACCAGTTATCGGTGTTTCTAGGTTTTGAACTTAGAACTTCTAACTTCAAATTCTGGGCTTTCATTGCATTCGATGTCATTCAATACAATTAATTCACACCTTTAGCCATGAAATCAGTTATTATCAAAGCATGGTTAATGAACAACCCTTAGCCACAAAACCAAGGATTTCTGTAGATCCATTCAGAATGTATTATTGTAATTTAATGTCATTGTCTATACTGACAGCATAGGAGATAATTATCTAAGCTTCTACTGCTGACGCTTTACTACAATATTTCTAAGTCCATTGATGATACATTGAAGCACAGTATTCTTCAAAATTATTTCACTTTTAAGAATATAGATCTGTTGAAGTATATATGTATATTTATATATTTTAGTATTTTTAAAAATATTTTTGAGAGAAAGTAATAGATGTGGCCTACACATCTATTGTAAACGTCGCTTACAAATCTTTTGACTTCATGGAAGATGCTCACCATCAAGAATAGTTTGAGGTCCACTTGGCTTCACAAAAGTCAATGAAAAACCAGCTAAGACATTAATTTGTAGCTGTGACATTCTGCCTCCACATGGACACGTATCACCTGGTTGCCTTTTTTAAAATAAGAAAAATGTTTTTTAAATCCCATAAATTGACTTTTATTTGAGAAGTTCCCATCCTCTTTAAATCATTCTGAACATTCAGGTGCTGGTGTATTTCTGCACTCCAACACGGAAAAGAAGGATGTTTCCTTGTGTGACAATCCTTCAGTTAGGAATACTATGTGCTGGGGCCCCATAAGACATTCCTCTGTTATAACACGGCTAGAAACCACTGATTGGGAGTAGCAAATGGTACACGGGTGATCCTTATTAAGACCGACTTGAAAACTCTTCTCTCCATAGCAGCACTTCACTGGGAGGAAGGGAGAAATTTCTCTGCTTGCAAGTGAAACTCAACCAAATGATCATACATTGTTAGATAATATGCCCTTCCAGACACTGATCAAGTTAACTTTTTCTCAATGCAAAATGGCATCTTCTTTGAAGCTATGCTGCTATCACTTGATATTAATTTTAATGTGTATTTACTAATCTCCAAAATTCAGTTCATTCTCTGTTGGTTCTCTTTACCTTCAGGTAGATTAAAATATTCCTAAATGCCACCTCCTTGAAAGATTCCCGAAGTGTTCTAAGCCTTCCCAGAAGCTATTGGTCAATGTTAAACAATACTGAGAATTCGAAAGTAATTCCACGCAGTCATGCCCACTGGCAAAGCCCCAAGTAAGAGATGCTACCGGTTGTGTCACTGATGGATAAGAGCTGTTTCATGTGTTTCTTCCTAAATAGTTTCCTTTGATATTTTAACATTTTTATGGTAATGTATTTTTTGTTTTGTTTTGTTTTCTCTTTCCTCAATCTTCTTCTCCCTTCTTTCCCTGCACCCCTCCCTCCTCCTCCTTCCTCACGGATCGTCAGTCCCTGGGGTCAGCCCCTGCATTCCATCTGGGTTGCTGAAGAAGGCAGGTGCAGTTGGTTTTGCCTGTTTCGTCAACTTCAGATCATGAGTGGGCTCTCAAAACACTCCTTTAACTCCCAGAGCAGTGCTCAATCATCATCCTCTCATTTTGAAACTGGGTGAGATTTAAGCCCCTGGCATTGGTAAACTGCGTATCAGTGCTCACTAGAGAGGAGAAATCAGGTAAAACACACAAAGTTAACCTAAGTACGTGGACATGTGACCCAAGTTGTCTGCCCCAAACCAAAGCTAAAAATGGTTACAGAGACTCCTACACACTTGGTTGGTTCCTTCATGATAGAGCAGGTCCTGCTTGAGGCAGAGAATTAATTCTCCCCTCTTTGTTTCTTTTCCTTTTTTAGCACCTGTCCTTCTACTTCAGAATGCCCAGAGCTTCATTTCATTCCATCGTTGAAGACACTGAGGCACAGGGAAGCAAATGAACTTGCTCATGGTACCAAATCAGTAAGAAGGCTCCCTTTCCAGTTGCCATCTAATACTAAATTCTGAATTGAAACATCAGGTGCTGCGAAATAAGGACACCTATCTCTTGGACAGAGGGCATTTCAGTGTTCAGAGCATCTTTAGACACCATGTCTCATGCTGCTATCCCCCTTCTTCGGGACTACCAGCAGCTTTTAAGAGGCCATTCAACTATTCTGTGGCCTCTCCAGCACATACTGGAGAGAGGGGAAAAATGTATGTGCTTCCTGAAGATTCTAGAGCATTTCGAGCAGTTGGGAGTGTGTGGACTAGGAATGGTGAAAACAGATGGGGAGCTGAAACAATAAAACAGGAAAAAATGTTATGAGGTCATGACACGTCGATGAGGGCGGTAAATGGACCTCTGAGGATGAGAGGAGAGGCGCTTTGTGAGAATCATTCACAAGACAGAGGACGGAATGGCCGTGTGTGACAGCAACAAGAGTGACGGAGAGAGTTGAGGTTTAAAATATGACCACCTAGGTGTCTGTTATCAACTGAAAACTTCTCCATTGACACAAACGTTCTCTTCATGGTGAGCTCATCCTTACTGTGGCAAGTGAATGGCCTTCCTTTCTCTCTTCTGTTTTGTTAAGTGTATAAATGATGTCTCATTTCGGGGACAGGGGCACTGGGAAAGATGTGTAGCTAATCACTCTTGATAATAAGCCTCAGTGGGAATAATGTGAACATGTAGCTCTCCCATTTCTCCATTGCTTTTTATTTCTTTCCTTTTTTTTTTTTTAAAGATTTTATTTATTTATTTGACAGAGAGATAGCTAGAGCAGGAACACAAGCAGGGGGAGCGGGAGAGGGAGAAGCAGGCTTCCCGCCGAGCAGGGAGCCCGATGTGGGACTCGATCCCAGGACCCCAGGATCATGACCTGAGCCGAAGGCAGACGCTTAACGACTGAGCCACCCAGGCGCCCCATTGCTTTTTATTTCTGTAAATAATATTTAGAGAAGCATATTGACAGGGCACTCCTCTAAGTTTGTGGTTAGCAATATGTCCAATGTCTTCACAAATGCTGTCCCCCACACAGAAGGACTAATCATAAGCTCCAGGCTGTGGTTGACCTGAACACAGCTTTCTCCTGAGCTGAAAGATTTCTTGTTTCATTTAGAACCTCATATGTTCCATTTTGCATTTGAACACTGTATGTTGTATTTCCCCATTACACTACAAGTACGTGATTGTAATTATGAAAAAATAGTAGATGAATATTGGGGTATTTAAAACTAACAGATGCCTCAGATATTCCTGTCTTAACTAGCGGGGAAATGAATAACCCCTACTTGAAGTCTTCAGAAACACTTAGAGAGATAGGACTTTTGGCTCTTAGTATTGATTTAGAGTTGCCTTTTGAAGATTAGAGAAATTGTTAATTATCTGGTGACTCAGTTTTTCTTTAGGGAAATTTAGACCTAATTGCTGTGTAGATGTTTAAGAATGGCTATTTATTGATAAATTGCTATGCTATCGTTGGTGAAAAAATAGTGTAGGATTAAAATGTAGTGTGGTGGCCTCAGATTTTTTTTTTTTTTAGGTTGGCTTTTTTAATACTGGTTTTTAATTTGACTTCAAGAACTCTCTTTCTTTGTTTCCTTCACGCTCTTTGTAAGTACATTTACTGTAAAATAGCTCATTAGAATTACCACATGTGGTCTTTGCAGAGATTATTTTTAGCAAGGGTGGTTTAGTTCATTAACCGTTTGATTTCGATCACATCAGCAAGAAGAGGGACTAGTTACAGAAATGTTAATGAATGCACATTCATGGAAGAGAACTAGGGAATTAATACAAGGGCACTTTGATACAAGAATTAGCTTTCAGTTTTTATACCAAATGCAAGATAAGATAATTTTTAGTGACCACAGAAATGATGAAAGTTTTGGCCTCTCCATTTTTTTTTTCCACATCAGGATGGTGAATCACCTATTTAGAGGCTCTCAGGCATTTTCTTCCGACTGTAAGTAGTTAAGGTAATGCACTTTGCAGTCATGCAGACTTAGGTCCAAACCCCAGCTCTGTGGTGCACTAACTTAGATAATGCTATTAAAACTCTGCCTTGGTTCCCTCATCTATCAAAGGCAATAGGACACTTACCCTATACAGATATTGTGTGTATTAAGTAATATAAGACAAGGTGTATAGTTATGGGCACAAGGAATGTTATTTCATACTATCGCTTACTTAGTATCCTTCTCCCTCTTGGTATGGGAGTAGCAAATTGGACTGAAGTGGTGTGGGAAAGTTTCAGGGTGAGAACACCAGCCCCAGCCTGGAGTTGAAAGGTCATATCCTTCGGCACCTAAAATAGTTTCACACAACACTCACTAAATGCTTGCTGAATAAGAGGTGACAAACAAGCAAACAAAAAGAGTCTTATTCTTCTTATCCATATACCTGATAGCTAATAAGAATAGCTTCATTTATTGGTATTTATTATACAATAAGCACTTTACTCTTAGTTCCATTAATTCCTTCAAAACCACCCTGAGAGCATCTTTATTCCCATTTTACAGATGAGGAAGCTAAGGCTTAGAGAGGAGAACTTCCCCAGCGTCACAGAGGTAGTAAGTAGGAGAACTCATAATTATCCTAGGTGGGCTTGCTTTGAGGCACCAGCCCATAAACACTAGACTACTCTGCATTGACTTCTTGATTAAATAGTTGCTTTTCAAGTCAGCTGTTCTAGCCACATGACCCCCTGTGGATGCTTCACTAATCCTTTTCAGGGAATCTGACCTCCAGTTGGAGATACATTGTCTGAGCTATTCCAATGAATGTCACAAATGTCAGAGCCTTCTCCCCCTGCCCACCAATGATAGCATTTTAGGGGTGTTTGAAGGATAATCAAAAGATGTGTAATATTCAGGGGTGCCTGAGTGGCTCAGTTGGTTAAGCGTCTGCCTTCGGCTCAGGTCGTGGTCCCAGGGTCCTGGGATCGAGCCCCGCATCGGGCTCCCTGCTCATCTGGGAGCCTGTTTCTCCCTCTCCCACTCTCCTGCTTATGCTCTGACAAATAAATAAATAAAATCTTTAAAAAAAAAGATGTGTAATATTCAGACCTTTGTTTATTATCTAATTACCCTCACCTCCTATGATTTCTAGTGTAGCCAACAGAACATGCTACCCCCTTTCTTAAAACCTTTCGTGATTTCCCTTAGATCTTCCATTTACAGGAATGTCTTATTTTTCTTCTAACAGGTGGCCAATCACAAACCCTGCTTTAGCCAAACTAAACATTAGATGATTGTTATTCTTGGAAAACAATGTTAAAGTCCAGAACTATAATTGCTTGCCAGGTAACACGGCATAGTAAAAGTAACATAACATTGTGCTTGCGCTTATATTCTGGATCAGAATCCATTGGCCTTGGTACTGGCAAAGTATATAGCACAATAAAATGCTATTGATACCAATTATTGTGAAATGGAGTCAGAAGGCTGAATACCAAGAGAACTTTCTCATCAGCTATTAATGATGTCATAATGAGTACAAGCTCAACACATTAGACGCGTGAACGTGACCTTTTTCCTTCTTTTGGCTTAAACATTTTCCATTCCATCTGAGTAGCAAAGGCCTTTACTTATTCACAGTTTTTCTCTGGGTTTCACATCATTCCCTAAAATCACATTCAGTGGGTGTTTTATCTTGAAAGTAAAACCCAAGGAGATAACGCAGTCCCTTGTCAAGAATGGACTAAGACAGCTCAAATTTGAGTCTTAATTTGTGGACTGTCTTAATAAGAAAATATATTTGTATATGTTTTTTGTTTTTGTTTAATTAAGTAATCTTACAGTCAAAATCAAAATTGTAAGTAATCTCAGTAATAATCGAAAGTCATTTCAAATGTAGACAAATCAGTTGTTCAAGTGTAAACAAAGAGATTAATACATTCAAAATCTGAGGAGCATCATGAGCTAATAATGTAAGGCTCTAGAAACTAGAAGACTTGAGGCCAAGGAATACTTCTGAGCTAGAGTTTTGAGATAAAATACAGAGTGTCCAGTTAAATTTGAATTTCAGGTAAACAAAAAAAAATGTTTTTAATACAAATATGATCAAATATTGCATGGGACATACCTATCCTATAAGATGATTGATTGTTTATCTGGCATTCAGGTTTAACTGCGCATCCTGTATTTTTATTTTTAAATCTACCAAGCTTACTCTAAGCTTTAGTATGCTTTCACTTGAAAATATAAGATAAAAATCCCTAGCTATCCCATCACATGGTTAAGATACTTAAATGGGGCACAATGATAGCATAACATGAGGGTTTTTTGACTTCAACATATTCAGCTCTATGCCTAGCCCCTCATAGCTCACAAAAAGAAAGAAAAAGAATCCAAGTAGAGAGAGAGAGACAGAGACAGAGAGGCAGAGAGGGAGATATGAAATAGCCCTCCCACCCACCCAGCCCTCCAGTGCCTGAGCACATGCCCGAGGGTGAGAGTGACAGGGGAGGCTGTCTCTGCTCAGGCTTCTGTCTCCCTGTGGCTGCTTCTCATAATGTGAGCACCTGATGGTGCAGGAGTGTGATTCTAGTGTTTAAAGATACTTATTTTTCATGCAACATGGTCCCTAAACGCAAGCCAACTGCTTTATCTGGAGCTCAACCAAAGAAACAGCGATCTGTTCCAATGGCAGAAGAAAAAAAGAAATCTTTGGACTTACTGAGAAATGGGATGTTGAAATTGAATGTGGCACTTCCTAAGGGATTTTTAAGGGTAACTTAACTGTAGACAGTCTTCACCTTAAATATTGGTCTGAGGGCCCAATCTCCATGTAAGATAAAATTCCACTGTCATTGATGTGAAAGTGTTTTGTACACTTTTTTGGTACAAAATGCTTAATCTCAGGAAACAAACTGAGGGTTGCTGGAGTGGTGGGGGGTGGGAGGGATGGGGTGGCTGGGTGATAGACATTGGGGAGGGTTGTGCTATGGTGAGCACTGTGAATTGTGTAAGACTGTTGAATCACAGACCTGTACCTCTGAAACAAATAATATATTATATGTTAAAAAAAAAAAAGAAGAAGAAGAAGAAGATAGCAGGAAGGGAAAAATGAAGGGGGGGAAATTGGAGGGGGAGATGAACCGTGAGAGACTATGGACTCTGAGAAACAAACTGAGGGTTCTAGAGGGGAGGGGGTGGGAGGATGGGTTAGCCTGGTGATGGGTATTAAAGAGGGCACATACTGAATGGAATACTGGGTGTTATATGCAAACAATGAACCATAGAACATTACATCAAAAACTAATGATGTAATGTATGGTGATTAACATAACATAATAAAATTTAAAAAATAAGAAAGTAAAAAAAACAACTACAACAACAACAAAAGAAGATGTATAGAAATATAAGATTCTCTGGTAAAGGTAAATACATGGACAAATATTTAAAAAAGTGTTTTGTAAACTGATGCAAGCCATCATTATTTTTATATTCTTCTTATACTTCCTGTTATTTTTATTATTTTTATTACCATCGTCATTACACCAAATAGAGTGATATTTAAGATTTTGAGAGTTTGCCACAGAACTAATAAATGGGAAACAATTCGAAGATACAAATAGATTCAAACATAACTGTGATTTAATTGCTTAGGACTAATGCCTTAGAAGAGTAAAGGAGTAAATGTATGTGGTAAAGCATCTTACGTGGTGGGGGGGGCGGAGGAAAACCTTAGATACAATGAGATAACTAACTACAAATACTAGGCATAATTACTGCACAATGACAGTACTTCTTTATGATGAAATTATCGGATATGAAGGTTTGTTGAAATGAATCAAGGAAAAGTAAATCTCAGAAAAAGAAATTTCCTGGAACTTCTGTCTTGTATATTATAGGATCATCTTTTATAGGATGCTGTAGGAACCAAATAGATCAGTCATTTAAATAGACTCATTAAACACTTAAGAATATGCTATGGGAATTTTCTTGCCCTAGCAGGAAGAAAGGTCAACAAATCTAAATGACCTTGCTTTCCCTGATTGTTATGAGAATTTTTACTGATATCTATCTACTGAATGATTCATTCAGATTAAAAAGTGATGGACAGGAAAATTAGTTGTGGTGATGATGATGATGAAGATGTGACTTTCACAGCTTATTACAGTTATTTGGATATCATTGCATATATTATTACAGTTATTTGACTATAAGCTGCTTGAATGTAGGGACCATTCACCTTTTTTTAAAACTTTTTTTTTTTCAATTTGAGTGTAGTTAACACACAGTATTACATTAGTTTCAGTTGTACAAAATATTCACCTCTTTATTTCACCCTGGTACCCAGCTGAGTATTTTCATCCTCACTTCTACGGGTAGGTAGTAGTATTTTTTAGCCCCATTTTTAAAGCTAGGGAAACAGAGATTAAGTCACTCATCATGGTCTCATAGCTGGGATGTGGTGTAGACAATCTAGCCCCAGACTGAAGTGGCCCACCCTTTATGCTATACACCTTTTTCACAGTCATATCAAGAATGTACTGAGGGTCCGTGAACACAGGTTGATTAATGCACATCAAAAGGGATTCAATAAGACTCGCAAAGAAGATGAGCTGACACTAGAATCATGTGTCACATTGTAGAGGTAGGATTCCAGAGTCAGGGGAGGAAGACTACGAAATCAGAAGAAATACTAGAGGTAAAGAGGAATGAGCAGCTTGAGAAAGGCAAGTGAACTCACAGAGCTGTAAGCTGTGAGAATGGTGTGGTACTCGAGATGGTCAGGTATGATTTTCATTGACTGTTTGATCTTAAGTCATGGGATTGTCACTGGGTAAGATGAAGCTGAACTGATGAGAGGATCCAAATGGAGAACATGGGAGGAAGAATGACTGAGGTGGGCACAGGCCGGAGATGAAGAGGTCACAGGAGGAACTGTAGAAGGGGAAGATGGAGATTAAGGGTCTAAAAGCACCCTTTTTTTGTTCTGCCATCTCTTCAGTCTGGGACATGCTGTATTAGATTTGCTGAGAGGTCTTCTCAGGTAAATATATCTAGCAGATAGTTGGAATGCAGGTCTATAACCCAGAGAAATATTCATGGCTGTGGAAGCAGATTTTTCAAGTCATCCAAGAGCAGAAGGCTCAGGAGAACATAAAGTTGCCTTAGGAGAGACAGGATATAAGTGGAAAAGAGAGCTGAGAGTAGGCACTGGATCAGGCCTACATTTGTAGTGTGGGCATAGAAAAGAGGAAATGGTCAGGAAAGTGGCAAGCTTCTAGAAAGTCTGAGGAAGTTCCAATTATTTCACATAGGTAAAAATGACGAGTAAGAAATGATAATTTTGGTTTTTAAGTAACACAACGTTCTCTTCCCATCCTTCTACCTAATGACATAGATACACACACACACACACACACACACACCACCTTTGCTAAAGGCATTCTGTTCTACATTATACTTAGGAAATAAATACTTCCAAGAACCGTATAGAAAGACTCTTAGGAGCGGAAAACCAAAAAGGATTTCAAGAGCCCATTTGGTCCATCTCCTTGCCAGTAGGGGCATTTCCTAAATCATCCAAAGAAGAAAATTGTCAATTCTATTTTTAAAATATCTCTACAGATGGTGATTCCATAAGCTCCCCTGCTAATTTGCTCCAGTGTTTAATCAGCCTGACACACAAAGTTCTTCTTTACATCTAACTCAATGCTCTCTTGTTACAATGTAGAATCTATTTCTTCCTCGGAAGTGGAAATATAAAACAATCTAATAAGTCAGAAAATCCATGTCAAATGTTCTCAATCCTAATGGCGGTAAGATGCACATGGTATTCTTATTTCATGTCAATAGCATGCAGTTTAGTCCCAATGACAAAGGAAGGCATCTAGTCCTAAATATACCATAAGCAGGCACTGATGAATACTCAAGTGTCCTTTTGCTCTGAATAAGGAAAATATGTGCAGAAAGCTTCTTTAGAATTACCAAGCCAGAGTTTTTCTGAAGAAAAAGGCCCCATCTAAAGATTTTAATGACTCTTTTTGGGAACTTCTTTAAGTCTTTTATCTGTGATATATATGATTAAATGCAAAATCTTCAAATGCCCATAGGTTTTTATAATGTTATAAACATTATTTTTCAATTACTCTCCTTCTTAAACAATGTCATTGGACACATTGTTTATTCTTTAAGCCAGAAATCTACATAAATTCTTGTAGATTTGAACTTTCTCAGATGACACTCTCAGGCAGTAAGGAAAGAGATTACTGAAATAGCTGAAAAAGAGCAACAAGACAAAAGCTTTATTTTTAAATTTTATTATTAACATTGGTTTGGGGCCAACCATGTGTGCCCAATGCTGTGGAATACTTCATTAACAACAGAGATATGACTACGAAGGCAAGGAACATCCTCATTAAAAATGCAGATGCAAAAAAGTTACAAAGCAGAATTTTAAAAGCCCTGCCCTGTTCCTCCCATTGCTCTGATAAATACTCCCAGCAGCTTCCTGGGAGTTGCACTGTCCTGGGCCCCCAGGGTCGCATGTGACAAAGGGGAGAAAGCCACACCAAAATTAGAGACATGATGATCAAGAAAGAGTGCCATGACCTTCTCTCATAAGTGGAAACAAAATAAAACAAAACAAAACAAATAGGAGAAAGCAAAACATTAGCTCAAAGATATTTAGGGACCAACAACAGCAAATATTTTTTGAAAGAGCCATGAAGAACACAATTTCAATGAATATTAAGAGGCATTCTCAGTTCTTATAAAAATACAAAGAACTGTCCTTTCAATGTCATGAAGGATCAACATGCTATTCTGTCTTTCACTCACAGGTCTAACCTCTAGACAACATGCTTTTGTATGTGCCTGGAATTTTCTTCCCACTCTCAATGTTTTATTCACTTTCCTAGTACTTTAGTTTTCTGAAGATTCAACTTAGATGGTATCCACTTCAAGGAAGCCATTCTTGACCTTCTTAACTGAGTGGGATGCTCCTGTTCTCCATACTCCAGCTACTCCCTATATTTAATGAAGCCTGAGATGAATCATGTTATATTTTCATTGTTCCACAGCTTGCCCATCTCTCCTTCCCTACCCCATGTCAAGGGCAGGAGAAATCCTTCATCTTATTCAGGCCTACATACCTCATGGATGGCATATTGTGTTGGCTAAAGTGTGTCAAATATATGAAAATCAAATAAATGCATATATGGTTCCAAAGCCTTCCTGCTACTCTATTTGTTGATGTCTTTCTTAGTCAGACCTTCCTGACCTTTCAACAAGGTCAGTGTTAGGGACTGAATTATGTCTCCCCCTCAAATTTACATGTTGACTCCCTAATCCTTAATACCTTAGAATGTGACTATATTTGGAGATAGGGTCTTTAAAGAGGCTATTAAGGTGGGTAATAATTCAATCTGGCTGATATCCTTATAAGAAGAGATACCAGGGGCAGGAATGCAGAAGAACAACCATACGAGCCCACGGAGAGAAAGCAGCCATCTGCAAGCCAAGGAGAAAGGCCTCAGAAGACCCTAAACCTGGTAATACCTTGATCTCGAACTTTCAGCCTCTAGAACTGCAAGAAAATTAATTTCTGTTGTTTAAGCCCCCTAGTATATAGTATTCGTTATGGCGGCCTGAGCAAATTTATAGTCAGTATTTTCTCTTATGCATACCATCTCTTATACATCCACTCTTCCCCTTTTGTTTTGCTAATCACATTTTTAATATCTTGATCAAAACTCTTTTCCATTTAGGGTCCCATGAAGAAAAGAAAAACTGTTTAGGTCTTTCAAAGACAGGAAATTTAATGCAAGGATTTGGTCACACAGGTTATCAAAAAGCAGAGAAGTTAAAAGGGAGATGGTGAAGCAACTCAGAACAAGAGGCTGCTACCACCCAAAGGATTTGGAGGGACAATGAGAGGAAGAGGCTTTACCAGAGCCCAGAAGTAAGGAGTGTCTCTCAGGGCTTCAAATCATGGCTAGCAGAGCTGGTGTCCACCGGAGAGGAAGCCATCTCCTGAGACAGAGAGGAAAAGATGAAGCAGGGCTGCTGACTTCTTCTGCCCTCCAAAGCTGAGCTAGTGCCTGCCCTTGGAAGAACACTCAAACACCATTTGACAAAGGAACCTAGGAGATACAGCATGTAGGGATTATCCTCCTTCACCCTCCCACCCTAGAGGAGCAGAGAAGGGTAAGAAATGAATGCGAGAGCAGAGTTAAATTATGGGTACAGCTCACTAGAATATAAGAAACAGGAGGACTGGAGGTGTATCTGTCTGGTTCCTGCTTTATCCCCAGCCCAGCACCTAAAAAACACTGTACAACACATATTAAGTATTTAACAAAGAGTTGTGAAATCAATTTTAGCTAACTGAATCTCCTATTTCTCATTTGCCAAATTCTCTGCCATAATTAATATACTACATATCTGGAAAACCCTCCTAGAGGATAAGATTCAAGAGCGAGAGGTTTTATTATCTGTTTTGTTCCTTGATTTAGTGCTAGCACTTAGAACATGCCTGGCCAGTAGTGGGCGCTCTAGACATACTTGTTGGACCAATGAAGAAAAGTTTGGTGGAGTGGAAAAGCCCACTTTATCATCTTGACTAGACTGTGATACGTCAAAATAAACGCATTAGGAAACTGTTAGGTTGGGTGTCAGAATTCTCAAGGCCAGATTTACAGAAAAGATTTACGTGTAAAGAATGTGTGAAATAGACTTGCAAGGTGGGGTCATTTCAGTGTATTCCGACTCGAAGGCAAGGACGTAGACCAATTCTCCCCATTCTCCCACAGCTGACCTTCCATGTTCTCCTTCAGCCTTTACTTCCATAAAACGCATAATTGCCCTTTCTGGCAGTTCATAGAAAAGTGCTTTTCCCAGCCCTTGTAGGCTGCCCTGGATGGAAAATGCCCTGGGTTCTCAGAGACTTAACACCCGGCCTTGTGAACATGAGCAAGATTATTCTCTCCGAGCAGCTCTTTTCACATGTGATACACTTGGCAAGCTGCCCTGGTAAGTGTCAAGCCCTGAATGTTTTTGTTTTTGCCCTGGTGGTCCTGAGGAGTTACTGGAATACTTCTGGGGATCTGTTTTGTCTCAAACTGTGGGCCGATAGTGACATTGAGAAGAAGCAGGTAGAGACAGAGAGAGGGCTCTGGACTGCATCGCATTTAATTCTGATAGCAGACTCCCTGTCTGCCCTGGCTGCCTCAAAGCTTCCTTCCGTCTCTTTTTGGCTCCTTCACTTTGTGCTTCCCAGTATTACAGGGCAATCTTTTGTGTGCATGTTTTCCCCTTTTGCTCCCCAGAGAGGCTTGTCAAAACTCCTTATCTGCTGATGAATGAAAGGAATTTCTCCTGTGTGGGCGGGACCTGGTTAATGCAGCTCGGGTAGGTCACTGAGTTAAGGGAGCACCAAAAGGCAAAGTGCACTGAAAATATCAGAGTTGCTGTTGTGCCAGGAGGTGCCATCAGCAGGCATTTTCCTCCAAGCAGAGGGATGGACAAGAAGGAGAGGTAAGGCTAATAGAGACAGTCTTGGACTCATTTACTCTGATGGGGAGAGAGATGCACCGTACCAGCTGACATTGACTTTGGCCTTTGCAGCATTCCGTCCACACTGATACTTGAAAACATATGTTTAGGGGCTTGAATATATTTTAGAGCCGAATGAGAATCAGCTCTGTTTCTTCTTCATACAGGACTTTTTGATATTTGAACTGAGATTCATTTTCTTAATTTCCTCCAAACCTCAACCAACTGAAACCTTTTCCAATTACACAGAGCAAAAGAGATTAGACTGTTATATCCATTAGCATAAACATTCTATGATGCGCAGTTATGTATCTCACATAAGGACTTGCAAGGAGTGATGACTCAATACTCAGTGAATGATTTAATCAAGGAATCAATGAATGGATCTTCCTTCTGCCAGGGAGTTCTAGTGTATATGGTACCACCATCCACATAAATCCTAAAAAGCAAACTGTGTGTGTGTGTGTGTGTGTGTGAGAGAGAGGGAGAGAGAGAGAGAGAGTGAGGGAGGGAGGGAGGGAGGTAGGAAAGAAGGGTGTCCTTGTTACCCAATGTTGGGCAGGGGATGGAGAAAAGAGATATAAGTTCAGGGAAGATGTAGGTGGTCATCCTGTGATTCTGCTGAGATGTTCATTATGTCTGTTTCATTCTCATGATTCATTTACTGAGTACATACTAGTTGAAAGATGTGCAAGAATATACCCTTCTAAATACATCATAGTCTGGGTGAAAGCTACTGGGAATGAACAATGAGGAGCATAGGGCTTTAAGTCAAGAAGGCTGAGTTTAAATCCCAGTTTCATTTCTTGCTCTACGTAACCAACTTTAATGTACTTGATCATTCTGAACCTCCATATCCTCCTCTACAAAGTGGATCTAGAAATAACAGCTACCTTACTTGTCTATAGAAAGGCTATATAATTTTTTTTAACTTTAAAGTTATTCAATCCAAACACCTATTTTCCGGAAGGATTTGTAGCATGCATATTCTTGGCACCTGCTTGGGGGTCTCCTCTGTATTCTCAAAAAATATCTATTTCTGTGAAAAATTAAAAAGACTGTTCAAAAAATCAAACTTCCTGAAGATATAATCTTTCCCAATTTTCATTTCAGGAAGTAGACAATTCTTTTCAAGAATTCCCCTTGTTCAGAAAGAGATGCCTTTCTTTTTTCTTTTTTTTTTTTTTTTAAGAGATGCCTTTCTAAAGCAGACCATTTGCAGTCTCCTGTTGTGCTGTCTACCAAACAGGCTGGAGGAAATATAATTGTATGACTTGTATTACTTAGATGGCATAGTAGTTTCATCATGCAATTAGGAATTTCGTGAGAGGCATTTCTAACAGATACCATAGCTAAAAATAAAGTCCATCTATTTCTGCTCATTGCATTCAGAATTACGCCCTTTGGGGAGGGGGGTACAAAAAGACTAAGGACTCTGGCCTCCTGCCGCCTTCTACACTTCTTACCTTTAACTGATTCTGCATCTATTGGCAGGCCTTGCAAGGGTCTCTTACTTTGTCTCAGGACCCCTAAACTCAATTTCTGAATAAATACTTTACTAAAGAAAAAGAGTATCTGTTCTAAATTTCTAAGTTCTAAACTTCGTTGTAAATTTCCAAGTTCTAAACCAAGTTCTAAATTTCTGTTTGCTCTTTCCTATCAAGGTCTCCCTGAAGCCCTGACACTGGCCTAGTTTTTTTGGTTGCCATCCCCTGGGATGGGCTTGCATCTTTCCCTGTGACTATCCTCATTCAGTCTCCCTTTAGCAGCTTCTTGTGCCTTTGCCACCTCCTTCCAACCAGGTCGCTTCACGTTGGGTTAAGACGGATGCAGCTAGGATGCCAGAACTGGCTGGTTCTTCTTTTTCCTGATCTAGTTTTACACTGAATGTGCTGAGAACCACAGTGCTCCTCAAGACATTGCATGTGAAAGGTAGCCTATTTGATGGTAAATAAGCCACTATCATTTGAGGTTACCAAAGAAGACAGAGTTTGTTAGATTCATTGAGTCATAGAGTCATGCTTATGCTGAAACAGACCTTACAGAACTCTTCCAACCATCTCATTTTACAGACAAGGAAACTGAACTCTAAAGAGAGGAAGAGTCTAGCAAAGGTTATAGATAAGAGAGATTTAAATGTAAATTTGGGACTTAACGGCACTAATCTGAGATAAAACAGATTGGGTTTTTTTTTGTTTTTTGGGGTTTTGTTTTGTTTTGTTTTGTTTCACATGGACATGAACAGAGGAGAATGAGAAAATTTGGAACCCATATGGCTGAGGGGGAAAGAAAGTAGAAAAATCTTTGTGTGTAGGGTGAGGGGGAGGCATAGGAGAGTAGAGGCAAGAAGTGTTCAAAAAGGAAATCCACCAGAAAAGAATTAGGAAAGAAAAAAAACTCAAGTGTTTAATAGATTAACCAGGCAGGAACTGAAAAGACCACTTTTAGAAATTATATTGGCAGAACACCTTGAAAAGTCAACCATGAAAGGATATTTCTAGGGATAAGGAAAGGAAAGATCTAGAGAAAAGCTCAGTCTGTTAAGAATGGCTTAAAAGAATAATTTGGGTGAAATCTTGGAAGTGATTGCTCTTTCTTTAAGCGAATTAGAGGTATCAGAAACACAGCTTAACTTGGTGCAAAAATAGTGTGGAATTGGCTGTAACCAGGCTCCTCTAAACCAGGCAGAGCCAACTGTGTATGATTTGTTGACCTGTAGCAATGTGAAATCCAAACTTCCACATTCCCAAGTAAAGGTAAATCTTGCAGCCAAAAATGACTGGCTGAGTAGGAGATTTTGATGACTATGCTTTCTTGTATAGACTGTGTTTTTCACTCTTTTGAACTGTTGCAGTCAATGGTAGCATTTATTACTGTGAGTTTAGTCAATAGTAAATTTGACAGCAATAAAGGAGGACTGCTAATCATTTGAGTATTTACTGCAAGTGAAAACAATATCTGTAATAGGTAGTCTAAATTGACTTTCAAATAATACCGGAAGCAAATGACTATGGTAACTTCAGGGTCATGCTGACAATGCTATTCCCTAGCTTGCTTCATTGGATGTGTACACTTTCATGGAAATAATGTACAGAAATTAGTTATGCTCCTTATTACCTGTGAGGGTCCTAGATCTTATAAAACTTCAAGAGTAAGGAATGTGAAGATATATACGTTTATTTTCATGCAAATATTTAATAACCGTTTATGGAGTCTCTACATCTTATAGGGAACTATAGAATATCCAAACATTATTAAGTAAAGCTGGGTGAGTTTACAGTCTCTAGTATGCTTTGTGGATTTTAGCTTTATGTACCAAACAGCAGCTTGCTTAGAATGCAAAGCTTGCCTTCTTCCTCAACACAACAGCATTGGGGATTTTTAGATAAAGCAGACTACCATGTAGGTAAGGTTGCTGATTTAGTCCTTAGACATCATTTATTTAAAAAAATAAATAAATAAATAAAAAACAAAAAACAGAAATGAAGAATCTAATAAGATCGTATCTCTACAAATTATAGTCATAAGAAGCAATTTTTAGAAAGAATTTCTTCCATAATAACTACATTAAAGTCTCTACACAACAAAGTCAGCAAAACAGGAAAAGAGAGGCCAGAGATATGAAGATGAATTATTCAGATTTACCAAGTGTCACTCAAGCTGTTCTGTTTTGAAGACTCACTCATTAATGTATTCATTTACTTAATCCTACTAAATATCTACAAGGTGTTTGAAGTATAAAATAACAGGACAATGTGTTTAGCCTCAAAAAAGCTAAAAATCTGGCAGTGAAGACTCTCTCCACATAAATATCTATGGTCCAACGCATGTTGCAATGAGGTTGTAATCAACACAGAGAAGGAGGAAGAAGGGAGAGAGTCATCTCATAAAGGAGGTGATAGTTAAGCTAGGACTTAATAGATGAGTAGAATATTTGCAAGTCAACAGAGAAAGGACATTCCAGACAGACGTAATAGTGTATGCAAACTCATAGAGGTACAGTAGTTTCTTTCCAACTCATATATATTTAAAAACAATATAATAGAGATGCCATTAAAAATTAGTGGGGAATAATGAGACTATTCAATAAATGCTGCTGAGAAATGAAATATCTCTGTGGAAAAAAATAAAATCAAACCCCTACCACTATACACAGAAAGGTGAATTCCTGATAGATCAAAAACATAAAAAGTTTAGAAGAAAGTATTTAAAAATATATTTATCACTTTGAGATACAGTGAATAAGAAACAAAGGCACACATTATTGAAGAAAATATAAAGCTGACTATGTTCAAATTTAAACACATGTTACGCAAAGGACACCATAAACAAGGTAAACAGACATGCCACAACATTAGGAGAGGACTTTTGCAAAGTATATAACAAAACAAATTATTATCCCAAAATTTTAAAGATGCTTACAAATGAGACCACACACACAAAGCTCAATAGAAAAACAGGCAGAGGATATAAAGAATTAAGTCACAGAAAAGGGAAGAATAATTGTCCTATAAACATCTGAAAGGTTGCCTGGCTTCCCTCGTAATTTGGGAAAACCACAATTAGATACAATTCCAGACCTAGTTTGGCAAAACATAAAATGTTTGATAATAGTAGATGTAAGCAAGAATACAGAACAGTGGAACTCTCTCATACTGTGACAGAATTAAAATCTGTCTGGAGAATAATCTGATAATATCTAGCAAATTTGAAGATGGATATCTCCTTGATTTCATCAACTTCATCCCTAAATGCATAACACAGTGAACTTAGTAGATGTACCCAAAGAGATGTGTAAAGAACACAGATTACAGTATTTTTTGTTAAAATGAAAAGCTAAAACAAACAAAAAATAAAACGTAAGTGTCCATTAACAACAGAAATAATATGCCATTAAAAATTAGTAAGCTAGACCTATGAGTATCAATGAATAAACCTTAAAAAAATATGGTAGTGACCAAAAATTGTTTCAGGTTGATGATAACATACATGAAGTGTGGAAAGATGCAACACAATATTATTTTCTTTGAGGAGCAAAAATACAAAAAACATGCATGGCTGAAAATAACAATGCCAAATTCATGACCATGGTAGCTCTGTGACATTTTCTTTTTTCAAAAAAAAGAGAAAAAAATCTGAATTAAGATAGGTACCTATATTTGTTAGATGGTCCTCCACGATCTTCTGTGTGTTCTGCACACTATGCATTGTGGAATCAAAGTTCTTGGTTATTCATATGCATCTCAGGAATCATCCACATGGAATGTTTTTCAAAAACTGTGACACTTGGAGCAGTGCTGTAACCAACAGAGAACATAAAGGCTACACGGGTCTTGGAGATGGGTGATTCTTCTCACAGTGAGGGTGGCCGTTAACATACTTCCTTCTTTATTGCTTACCGTTTCTAGAATCTTATTCATATGCGTGGGTCTAATACTTTAACAGGATAGGAAATTCTCAGCACTTAGGCAGAAGTTAATGCTTACTGTAATTTATGAGTACGTAAATTATGAAACCCAATAACCAATGATTGCTTCACAGACTGTGAAGTTTCCCTAGTTGAGCAAAGCATGGAATCGAGTAACACAGACCTTCTTATATTTGTTTTTTTATTTGTTTTTTTGGTTTTTGTCTTTGTTTTTGTTTTTTGACAATCCCTCCAGACATGTAAGCAGGGCTCAGCAGGGACAGCTCATGTCTGCTCCACTTGGCATAACAGGACATCTCAAAGGCTAGAAGTTGGAATCTTTTGAAGGCTCACTCACTCACTCACTCACTCTAGTGAATGCTGATGCTGTTGGCTGAGTCCTTACCTTGGGTTGTCAGTTGAAACACTTCCTCACAGCATGGTGGCTGTATAAGTTTTCTATTACTGCTTCAACAAAGTAAAACAAACTTAGTGGCTTAAAACAACACAAATGTATCATCCTGTAGTTCTGTAAGCCAAAAGTCCGATAGAGAGCTCACTGGACTAAAATCAAGGTGTTGCAGGGTTGCATTTCTCTCCGGAGGCTCTCAGGGAGAATCCATTTCCTTTTCCCAGTTTGTAGAGACTGCCACATCCCTTTGCTCCTGACCCCCTTCCTCCATCTTCAAAACCAGGGACATTGCCTCTTTCTGTGCCTTTCTTCCATAATGAGATCTTCCTCTGATTGATGTGCTTCTGCCTCCCTCTCCATGAGAATTCTATAGTCAACTGCTCCTTCTGATTTTGAACTTTCTGCCCCTTATACTTTTAAGGAAACTTGTGATTACATCTAATATAATCTCATCTGCAGGTCCTTAATTAATCACATCTGCCAAGTCCCTTTTGCCGTGTACAGTAACATATTCACAGGTTCTGGGGATTAGGACCTGGACATTTTTCAGGAGCCATCACTCTGTCTCCAACAGTGGCTGAGTGCCAAGGATGAGCATCATGAGCAAGCCAGGTAGATGCAGTAGTGCCCCCCTGACTTAGCCCCCAAAAGACACACGACATCACTTTCCCCGAATTGCTACTTACCATGGTGGTCGTAATGCTCACACAGCTTCAAGAGGAGGGAAAATAGACTCCATCTCCTGATGTTGGAGTTCAAGGTTCTGGAAGAGGAGTTTGGAATAGAAATACCACTCTGACCATTTTTGTAAAATACAACCTTCCACAAACAGTGTAATAGATGAAAACACCATCTCTTGTATCCAGATGCCTGTGGTAAAATCCTGCCTCTTCTCCTTCGTGGCAATAGCTGTGTGTCCTTGAGAAAATCAGCCTTGCCAATGTCAAATTTCTTCATCTCTAAAATAAGCATAACAGTTGTACAACCCCAAAGAATAGCGGTAGGGATGGAATACGATAACCTATATAGAATATCTAGCATGGTGCCTGGTTCATAGTAAGACCTCAATAACCAGTTACTAACAACCAGTTATATGGAGTTAAGCTGGTTACTCAACCACTTTGTAAGTTAGTTTCTTCATATGTAAACAGTGATGAGGGTGCTTACTTCATAGGATTGTTGTGAAAATTAAGGGAGTTTAGGTATTGCTGATAGGTAGTAGGCATTCAAGAAATATTACACACAAATAATCATAATTAAATACACTTAGAATTATATATATAATTGTATATATAATTATGATAATTAAATATGATGGATTATAACTAATCACTCCCCCAACGAAGCAATATCACACTACAAAAAAAAAAAGACATGGAATTACAACTATGAGATCATATGTGCAGAGCTATGAAGAACCTCAAAATTATTAGTTACACTTAAGTTTTTAATTAGGTTTTTCAAATATGTACCACAATGAAAATGATCAACCACAACAGTATTGTGAGTGTGTGCAGTGATTCATCATAAATGACACTGGGGTCTGCTGGAGATGGTTTGAACAGCAATACTGAGAAAGAAATGGAGTCCTAAGGAAGGAGGAACGGCGGGCACTGGGAGGCTTTGATGAGCTCTAATCCAGTCCAGGCTGGAAAGGACTCAGAGAGCCATATCTGTGCGAGCTCACTGAAGCCAGCCAAGACTGCTTGGAGCAATGCCTTAATCACACTCTGATTAGAATGGCACTGCCTAGAAACAGACTCCAAATTAAGTCATTTTTGTCTTCAGCAAGTTCTCCTAGAGTACTGCTGTGTATGATGTTGATAAGTGCATGAAATAAAAGCTATACTGTTTTTAAAATTTCTAAAATGCCTTGTCTTTCTTGTCTTACTGAGGTAGAAAATTCTTTTTAAAAAATAAGAGTGTATGTTGGGGCGCCTGGGTGGCTCAGTCAGTTAAGCGTTTGTCTTCTGCTCAGGCCCCAATCCCAGGGTCCTGGGATCGAGCCCCTCATTGGGCTTCCTGCTCAGCAGGAAGTCTGCTTCTCTTTCTCCCTCTGCCATCTCCGCCCCCCCGCCCCCCCCCCCCCCGCCCAGCTTGTGCTCTCTGGCTCTCTCTATCTCTCTGTCAAATAAATAATAAAATCTTAAAAAAAAAAAAAAGATTGTATATGTTGGATAAGAGTTGGTGAAGGCACACAGCTCCTCCAAGACTCTCCAGGATCACGACACTGTGATGTCACGAGCAAATTCACTTTCCATCAGGGTCAGTTTCATAGACATATGACAAAGTGCAGTCACACATGATCTTGGGCTCAGAGGACCAGAGGCTTCTTGCTCTACAGTCACTGTTTTGGAATTATTAATAATGTTAATCTTTGAATTTGTGCTTTGTAAGTGAAGTGTGATGGGACAATAAAGCATGAGGAGGTGGGGCTTGAAGCCTCAGCTAATATGTGGTGAAGCCTCCCATTCCCTACCCTCTGGGCCTTGAGCCCATCATGCTTCCCACCTCCTGCCCTGCTCCCACTGCCACCCTCAACCAAGGGCAGGGTCAGGTCAGTAAGGGAAGGCCCACATTCTGCATTGCCCTCCACCCCTGGTGGGGTCTGGGCATGAACATGGAGAGGTTGGGGGTTGCATATGCCTGTACCCCATGGTATCTCAGGGCAGGGTATCGTGGTTGCTGTCCTAACCCAGGATTACCAGCTTTACAGGGCATTTAACGGGTGGCTTTTTTGCACTGGGTCTGGGGGTGTTGGGAGGGAGGAGGGTGGCAGGGGAGGAAAGCTTTTATCCACTCGCGATCAAGGTTCCTAGCATGCCCCCCATGGAGGTTGGAATCCCTCAGGGTCACCTGTCCCTGTGGCTTGGGTGGTCAGCGTACAAAAGGGAGATTGACAGGTTGGACTAGTGGCTCAGGCTGAGCCCTCAGATGCCTTTGAGGGTCTGTACTGACACTGTGTGTATCACCTGCCTGAGTCAGTGCAACATTAAAAAGTTAATGAAAATCATCAAAAGGTCAAGAAAGAGGTCTTTATATTTTAGTACTTTAGCAACACATTTTTCCTTATTTTAAACAAGGAGCCCCCAAATTTCATTTTGCATTGGGTCTTGCAAATTATTTATCCAGCCCTGCTAAATAATCTTACTAGATTGTTGAAGTTTCTTTATTTCTTTCAACTCTAAGCAGTTGGTGGAAGAGAAGGAAAATTCAGTGCAGGGGCCTGCTATCTGTACCACAGAGGAGGCGATTTCACTAGTCTGAATGTAACAGTTCCTAAAGCAAAAAAAATATGGCTTCAATACTGATCTCCAAAAGCTCTCTCAAAATAGTCTTTTCAATGGATGCTGGCGGGCAGTCTTCAATTAAATTTCCATTCTGACTCATTTCTGTGGTTGGCTCTTGGCACGTTTTTAACTGAAAGCAGACCTGTAATTGGTTAAAACTGCATAATGATTTTATGGATTTTTAAGAGTGCTGCTTACTTTTGACAGTTTCATTTTTTTTCTTTGTCATAGCTTGTATTTCTCTTGTTACAGCAGTGAAAATGGGATAGCCCATCTCCTATGTAGGTGAAGCAGTTACGTTTGAAGGACTCCAAAAAGTAACCCAGGGTCTGCCCCCAAATATTTTACTATTCCTCCACGAAGGACTTGACTCGTATGGAGGAATTGTTCCTTGTTAGCATGAGCAGCCTCTTCCTTTGGGCTTGAAAGGACAGAGTGCCTCACAAGCTGACTTGCTACAGGATTTCATATCGCAAACTACAATCCAGCTGGGTAACAGTTAAATGCCCCCAAAAGGACTTTTGTCCTAGATGCATTTCTTTTCTGCTTGATATTAGATTCTCACAAGTCAATAAACATCATAGGATGTTAAATAACATTCCTTCCACATGGATTTGGGGTTCTTAAAAAACTCTTAGCAAGGCTTGCTTATTAAAGTACCTACATTCTTTTTCTTTTTCATTTCTTCGCTTGTGTTAGCCACATGCTTCAGTGAAGGAGTTACAAAGGAGTCATACATGTGAACTAAAAGTGCTGGCTACCCTTTTATTATACTGCAAATTTTATTTTCAATACCTAGTTGGTGGTTATAGTGAAAATGTTAGCACGTGGCAGAATGCGGAGGGAGGTAAACTGGCAGGATTTGCTAATAGATGAAACCTGAGGGGTAGGAAAACAGCAGACATAAGGAAGACTCCTAGGTGTAAGGCCTCATCAGCTGAGTTGATGGTGGTGCCATTTACTCAGGTGGAGAAAACTGGTAGAGGAACTAGTTTGGCCTAGGAGTAAGTCAAGGTTCTTTTTTGGACTTGATGAGGTGACTATTAATATTTCCACTATCTAAGTGGAGAAGTCAAGGGTGCAGTTAGGAACAAAAGTCTGGATCAAAGTGGAAATGTCACGTTGAATACATAAAGGTGGGAGCTAATAGCCGTTTGGTTTTATGTAAAGTCAGGAGAGCTGAGGAGATCACCTGGGGACAGAGTGCTTTAGGAAAAAAAAAAAACATGGGTCTGGGCCTGTGCCCTGAGGCATCTCAACACTCACAGAAGAGCCAGCAAAGCTGACTGTGAGGCGTTCTTAGAGAAGTTACATGGAAACAGAGAGTGAGGGATCACCTAAGTCAATAGAACATGTGTCTGAGTATGATCGACTGTGTCAAATCTGAAGAGGATTCAAGAAAGAAGAGGGAAGAAAAGGAACTATGGTTATCAAAGCCTATGGCAGTCAGTTCTGACCCTAACAAGAAACATTGTAGTGGAATGGTAGAAAAGAAACTTAATTGGAAAGGTTGAGAAAAAAGAATACACGTAATACTTTCAAAAACTTTTCTGTACAGGAAACAAAAAAGTTAGTGCTAACTGGAGTTCAAGTCAAGTTGCTTTCGTCCATCATTCATGTTATGAATAAAGGTAGTGTTCTCCCCCAAATGCATATGTTGAAACCCTAACCTCCAGCGTTACCGGATTTGGAGAAAGGACCTTTAAGGAGGTAATTAAGGTTAAATGAAGACATAAGGCTGGGGTCCTAGTCCTAAAGGACTGGTATGTTTTTAAGAAAGGAAAGAGACAGTAGAGATCTCTCTTTCCACACTTATACAGCAGAAAGGCCAAGTGAGGACACAGAGAGAAGGTGGCTGTCCACAAGCCAGGAAGAGAGGTCTCACTAGAAATCAACACTGATTGCACCTTGATCTTGTACTTCCAGCCTCCAGAGCTGTGAGAAAACAAATGTCTGTTGTTTATGCCACTCAGTGTGTGGGATCTTATTATAACAGCCCAAGCTAATACAGTGACTTATAGAGTGTACCTACAAAGTCTTGTGCAAATTAAAAAAAAAAAAACTAAGGTTTTCATATTAGCAAAATATTTCTCTGTTGATCTTGATCTCCATTCTATATACTTTTCTAGTTTCAACCAACTCATCCATTAGATCACCCTCTATTTCAGCAAATGTAGCAATATTTAACCATTTGTTCAGGACAAGAACTTCAGAGCCATCCTTGATTACTCCCTTTCTCTTACCACATCAAGTCCATGTAAATAATCACATCAGTTCTGCTTTCAAAATGTATCCCAAATCTGACCATTTCTCTTCTCCTTCACTTCTGCCCCCTTATTTTAGCTGCTGTTACCCATCTGCTGTAAAAGTCTCCTGAGTGGTCACCATATTCCACATATGTTCCACGTATAATAACCCCGATATCCCATCTACAATATGAACCAAGTCTTGCCTTCCCTCTGCCCTCAACATTCAAATGGTGTTCTTTCTCACAGAACAAAATCTAAAGTTCCTACCATCATCACAAGGCTGCCATGATCCACCCCCTTGGCTACCTTTCTGTATCACATAACTATTTCTAGATAACAAACAACCTGAAAACTCAGTGGCTTAAAACAGTACTGATTATCCCTTAAGTGTCTGTAGCTTGGCTACTAGTTGGCTGATCCTGGCTGGACTCAACTGGGATTCCTTGCCTGGGTGGCTCTGCTCCTAGAGGGACCAGAAGGTTAGCCTGAGCTCTTGTCATAGCATTGGCAGATGTGAGCTAGAGAGCAGAAACAGACAAGGTCTCAACCCTTAGACTCAGAACTGGCATATTGTCACTTCCACTTTATTCAAATGACCAAAGCAAGTCATATGGCTAAATGCAAAGTCAAGGCTAGAAAATGTACCACTCCCCTTAAGAGAGACCTACAATATCACATGGCAAAGAATGCGTATACAGACAGGAATAAATGACTGTGACCAGCAATGAAGTCTATTATATATTCTGATCCATTTTCTTGTATTTCTTCCCTTTTTTTTAAAGATTTTATTTATTTATTTATTTGAGAGCGAGAATGAGGGAGAGAGAGCATTAGAGGGGGGAGGGTCAGAGGGAGAAGCAGACTCCCTGCTGAGCAGGGAGTCTGATGTGGGACTCGATCCCAGGACTCCAGGATCATGACCTGAGCCGAAGGTAGTCGTTTAACCAACTGAGCCACCCAGGTGCTCCTATTTCTTCCTTTTGTTCACTTGACTTCAAGGCTCACACTTGTCAATCAAGTTACCATCTCAAGGACTTTGGACTTGTGTTTCCTCCTGCTTAGGATATTCTTTCTCTAGATTACTACATGACTTTTATTCATTCATTCAGTTCTCTGCTAAAATATCATATTCTCAAAGAGTCCCATGACTGGGGGTTAACAAACTATGGCCCACAGACCAATTTGTGCCCACTGCTTATTTTTGTAAATAAAGTTTTATTGAAACACAGCCATGCCCATTCATTTATTTATTATCTGTGACTGCTTACATATGACAACGGTAAAATTGAGTAGTTTTGTCAGACACTATGCCAGAAACTTTAAAATATTTACTATCTGGCTCTTTCCAGAACAAATTTGCTCACCCCTACTCTATCCCAGGGTCTGTCTTTATTTTTCTTCTTGATCCTCTTTTGACATTACACTGTATTTATTTATCTATTTATGACTGAGCTCCTTCGTTAGAATCTAAGTTTCTCTAGGGAAGGGTTTTGTCATAATTTACAGCAGTGTTGCTAGCCCTAGAAATGTGCCAGGTACTCAGAATTATATTCTAATCTCCTGTAAATCTTTGCCTAAATGGCACTTTCCCAGTAAGGTCTCCCCTGACAACTACGGCACTTCTAGGCCCTCTTCTCTGCCTTATGTATTTTCTTTATTTTATAGAACTTGTTGCCTTATTACATAATACCTAACTTTCTTCATAACTTTATCATTACTGTCTGACTCCAACATGAGAATGTAAACTGCACAGGGGCAGAATCTTTTTTTTTTTTTTTAAGATTTTATTTATTTATTTGACAGACAGAGAGAGAGAGACAGGAGAGAGGGAACACAAGTAGGGGGAGTGGGAGAGGGAGAAGCAGGTTTCCCGCAGAGCAGGGAGCCCGATGCGGGGCTCGTTCCCAGGACCCTGGGATCATGACCTGAGCCAAAGGCAGACGATTAACGACTGAGCCACCCAGGCGCCGCAACAGAGGCAGAATCTTTATCTGAAATGTTTATTTGGTACAGTTCCTGGCATATAAGAAGAGCTCAATAAATATTTGTTGAACGATGGAGCAAATAAAAATAATTTCTTAGGAATAGAATTAAAATTGTTTAATTTCAGAGAATAAAATAAATAATGGGAGGTAATAATTTTATTCAGTATTTAGGGGACTCCTTGAGAAAAGTCTTCACATGAGACTCAAAGCCTCCAACCCCCCATGCACTGAGGTTTTTTGTTTTTGTTTTTTTTGTTTTTATAGAACAGATGAACCTAATAGCTTATGGATCAGGAATGTCTGGGTTATTACGACATTTCTGAAAGGCATGCTGCCGATTAACATCAAGGGAGAATGGAAAACATTAGCAAATACTCTACTGATGACCCCCCTATTTAGAAGTCCTGCTTACTAGCTCTCTTCAATATGCATATTTCAATAAAGAGGAAGGAACTTCCCTTTGCACTCCACGTAAGGTAAAAGGAAATTCTAATTGGATTTCACTCAAACGTTATGTTGCCAGGGTAATAATAACAAAAAGTGGGATGTCGGAATACTCCTCTGCCCTCACTAGAAAGTTAGAAGTTTCATGAGAGTAGTTGTCTTGCATCCTCTATTGTCTCACTTCTCATTCTGAGCAAAGCTAACTGTGGAGTCAGGACCATTCAGAAAATGAAGATTATTACTTTCAGGAGGCTGGAAGCCATTCAGGTAATACCCGGATGTATCCAGGTGAGTTGGGTGGAGGGATGGTCCTCATTCATTTGTGAAGTCTGCAGCAGGGGATTTTCTAGGAGCAGCTGCTCGGAGTCCGGATACCTACTGGGTTCTGCCCATTTCCCAAAGGTGAGAGGAAGAGGAAGATATATAAAGGCTCGGGTCACACAGTCTAGTGGACAAATAGCCATTGGGTGAGGAATTTGCTGAGAGTAATTTTATCATTACATGTATTAGCGCATGCAGCCAGGGCCCTGCCATATCCCCTTGCACTTAACACTGAGAGGTGCCTCAACCCGACTTCTAACTGCCAGTATTTGATCTTTGCCTGAGCAACCTGCTTGTCCACCAGCACAGACCAGAAGTCCAGGGGAATTAATCCCCAGGAGCAGCCCTTAAACAATGACTGGCAGTAGCTGGTGCCTAAATCCCCCAGCTCCCTCACCCTCCAGTGAGTGAAGGCTGGACTGTGTGTTTTACGTGGAACCCCAGAGTTTTCCTAGTGAGACCGAGCAACAGTCACCTGCTACGGTGACAGGTTTGGTAACGCGACTTTTATTGGCTGTCTTCACTTTCTATCTTACTTCCCCTACATCTACCCACACTGGTGTTTTCTTCCACGTCCTCAATAAACTACTTGTCCTCAAGTTATTGTGTCAAGGTCTGCTTTTAGGAAAACCCAAACTCAGAAACATGCTATCCAGTTCATACTTACTTTAATTCCCTAGCCTAACTTAAATGTGTGTGATGATTTTATTTTTGTTTCAGGTGTGAGAGAAAACATGCTCAACCTTGAAAAGCCTACCCACTTCTTAGTAGATGGAACCCTTTGGGAACATTTAGTATTAACCTCTCTAGTAATAGTAACTTTCTTATTCTTGGTTATAAATGGACATGTTATTGCAACCTAAAAGTATTAACAAAATATCCATGGGTATATTAACGTTTTTTAGATCTGATAGTTCTTTTTTTTTTTTTTTTTTTTTAATTCATGAGAGACAGAGCGAGAGAGAAAGGCAGAGGGAGAAACAGGCTCCCAAGGAGCAGGGAGCCCGATGCGGGACTCGATCCCAGGACCCTGAGATCATGACCTGAGCCGAAGGCAGACGCTTAACCATCTGAGCCACCCAGGCGCCCCTCTGATAGTTCTTTTATAAAACTCAAGCCCTTTATTTTATACCTGAAAACTCATTAGGTGGTATAAGGTTTAGGCATTGATTTAGCTGAGATCCCACTGCTAATTGGCTTCACAGCTGAAACCACAAGTTAAATCCAGATATTACTTAAAATTAATATTATTTAATGTCTAGTAAGTGCTCTATTTTCATCCTGTATTCTAGGCTTTCCCAGTTGTACCTGTTTTGACTATTTAGTAAAGTATATTCCTGGATGGTTTGGGAGAGGGAAGTCTATCTTGATTTCTTTGGTCTCTATTCTCCTTCCTACAAACAGGAGGGTGCTACCTCCTTAACACAGAACAGCCTTCTTTTTGTGATTCCTGTGTTTACCTGAATACCCAGAGTTATTCCATTCAAGAAAGAGGAGATATCCTTACCTTCTCTCTGTGCCAATTTCTGCAGCCACCAGCTGTGGAAACAGCCATTCTCATGTTGTAGCAGAACTAATGATCTGCCCCCTGGGATTCGTACAGACTCCTCTTGCCACCCTGGATAAGTGCATGTGGCTGGTGTGCTTGTATATTCCTGTGCTCCCCCTGCATCAGACTCAGTTTCTGCACTTCTGCACAGACACTCAAGCCTACCTGTCCCAGGGGCATTGAGCCTGTGGCATCTCTCCCCCATCAGTATGGGTGTGCCCTTGGCTGCCATCAGGAAGCCCAAGCAGCTGCTGCTGTGGCCTCGTCTTGTCACACCCCATGTTGCCTTAGCCTCCTGCAGGGGATGGTTTTGGGCTTCGTTCAGCAAAGCTCCATCATCGTCCTGTCTGTCTCCTCAGGAGCCTCAGGCTGTACTACAGGCTGACCTAACTGAGCTCAGCTTCCTGAGTTCCAGCTTCCCAGAGGACCGGTTAACACAGTCCAAAAGTATCACTATCACAGGTTTTGAATTAAAAGAGGTTTTCTGGTTGACAGTGCTCTGAACAAGGACATACAGCACAAGCATTTTGCCCCCATTCTAGAGACTGGGCATCAAAATAGAGAAAGCTTAATTTGACTTTCCTAGAATTACTTACTGTACCAGGAAGAGCTGTGAAAAACACAAAAGCCCATCTCTTGATTTCATCTTATCTTGACTTTTTTACTGCCCTGTGTCCCTTTTTGTTTGCTTTCCCCCTGGGTTTATCTGTAGGGAGATGTATAATGGTTCATTTCTTCCTAAAGAAGAATTCATCCAGGGTAGTAGATGCTGCATACATCTACGAGGCTCTTAAGTATTTCATGCATTATGTGGTCCAAATGGCTACATTAGGAAAAAAAAAATCCCAATTAGTGAGATTTAAATGTGGAATTTCTTTGAATTGCAATTCTCCTTTCATATGTTACAACATCCTGATCAATGGCACCAAAAAGCAAAAGGTTTCTCTTATTGCTATATATTTTTATTTCCCTCCAAATATCAATGCCACATCAACTGTTAATCTGAAAAACCTCATTTAATGTCAGCTTGCTCACAGTTATGAAAATTCAGGTAATGTATTCCTGTTACTAATTGTATTTGAGAAAGTGTTATTAATTTCATATATCAAGTTCGTAGTGGCCATCTGTTCCCTCCGAACTGCTGCGTCTCCCTCCATCTGCCCTGTTTTTCTTCTGCTAATCGGGTGGCAAGGGCTCAGATGATCGGGAAGTTTCTCTCTGACTTTTGATTTGTCACTCATCATCAAGCCAGCTGTGCATTTGTAACAGACTCCTCCGACGGGTGGTGGTGAATTTAAATCTGTCTGGTTTTCTTTTTTTTTTTAAATAAAACTTTTTTGTCAAAAAATGTTTAAAGGAAGCCAGATTGTATTTTCTACACTGTAAAATGTGCTTTGCTGCCACTAATTTGGCTGCATCTGCACTCTCATGAATATAGATGAAGGTGCATGGCCAGGATATTATTAGGGACTGCGGCGAGCAGGGAAGAATTTTAAATGCGGCAAGATACCATAGTTTAGATTTCTGAGAACATTAGGACAAACTCTCATGAAACTGCTGACATTTGCTAGCTTTAAGTTCAAGATGAGTTTTTGAATCTTAACCGCAAAGATTCTTCTTTGAATATTTTTGCTTGCGTGTGGTTGGATGGGGAAAAGAGATTATGGGAAGGATTCTAGGAGAACATGATTAAATCAAAAAGGGTTTCAGTTCAAATTTCTTCACCCTGTCTTCAGTAAATCATGGACTAGAGTCAGTGCACAAATGACGTGTTTGAGTCCATCTCCTAGGTGAGCAAGCTGGGCAGGACATTAGCTAACATCAAGGGTTTCAAGTAACTCAGACACCCGGTGGGCTAAGATATGAAGCCTACAAACCTAGGGACTGAAGGTGAACCTAGGATACCAACTATTTATTGTTTCTGATTGTTTGTTGTATACTTTAGGGCTAACAACAGGCTATACATAATAAATGTTTACAGAAATGTCATTCATCTCCCCTGATAAGCATTTTTCCCTAAGTCCAATAGATGACAGCAACAATCAGATGTTAATGATGATTAAACAAGTTTTTTTTTGCCTTCAAAATGATTCAGTATAACTAGATATGAGAAAATATTCAACTCATGTTCAGCAAACATGCATTGATAGTGCTCTTTTAGGAACAGAGAAGAAATAAAAATAATGGGACAATATCTGTCCTCAAGAAACTTACTATCTATTAACTATTAGTGTGAGAAGGTACTCTATTACAGTTCCGGTTGTAGCGATTAAATAGTGAAGCAACAACTCTTGGATAAAAACATGCACAAATCTGCATAAGAATAAATATTTTGAATTGCATTAGCTCTAAAAAAAGCAAAGATTTCCAATATCTATTACATGTCTAATCAGTTCATATTTTTTACATTAAAAAGTGAAACTTTTCTTGAGTTCCCCCCTTCATAATCATAGCCCTTCAACATCTTGCTTTATAAATAAATAAATAAATAAATTAATTAATTAATTAATTAAGGAACCTGTTCAAAATGGTTAAACAAACAAAGAAAAACCCCAACTTGGAATTCACATTTCAAAGTACAAAAAGTCTATGCCACAATACCTGTTATTGGTTAATTGTGTCCCCTAAAAAGATCTGTTTGAAGGCCTAATCCCCATACCTGTGAATGCAATCTTACTTAAAATAGAATAGTTTCACTTTATCCATGGGGACACATTACATCCCCCCCGTGGATGCCTGAAGACACAGATAGTATGGAACATTAGATATACTGTTTTTTCCTGTACACAGATACGTATGATAAATTTAATTTATAAAATTAGGCATAGGAAGAGATTAACAACAATCACTAATAATAAAATAGAATAATTATAACAATGCACTGTAATAAAAGTTATGTGAATGTCATCTCTCTCTCTCAAAATATGTTATTCTCCTGCACTCATTCTTTGTCTTGTGATGATGTCAGATGATAAAATACCCATTGATGAGATGAGGGAGGTGAATGATGTAGGGACCTCGACATAGTGTTAGGCTACTCTTGACCTTCTGACACTTCTTCAGAAGGAGGCTAAAATGATCTGCTTTCAAATTTCAGTTGACCAACTGAAACTGTGAAAAGTGAAACCATGGACAATGGCTACTGTAGGGTCTTTGCAGATGTAATCCAGTTAAAAGGAAGGTCATACTGGATTAGGGTGGGCCTTAATCCAATATATCTGGTATCCTTAGAAGAAGAGAAGAGCCACAGAGGAGACTTACAGAAAGAACATTATGTGACAATGGAGTCATAGATTAGATGATATTTCTACAAGCCAAGGAACACCGGGATTGCAAATAACCACTAGAAGCTAAGAAAGAGGCTGAGGATTCTGCCCTCTCGAAACTTGCAGAGTCTTAGCCCCCAAAAGTGTAAGAGAATAAATTTCTGTTGTTGTAAGCCCCCAAGTTTGTGGTAATTTGTTACTGCAGCCCAAGGAAACTAATACATCATAACACAGTTTAAGAAATAAAAACAAAAAGTTTGACCAATATATATCTTTTCTAATTCCCAAAATTTGTGTTTAGTTTTAACATAGGGCATGAAAGTTCTCATGTTTCTTAGCATCATGAAGGAGAACATCCAAACGATATCTTAAAGTTTTTTGAAAATGTTTTCTTTCTTAAAAATTGTGCTGTTAGAAAAATAAAATAATTGTATAACTGTTAAGTATTTTCAAGCTACCATAATTAGTGACTTGTGAAGAATGGCAGAGGAAATACAAGATGTAAATTATTTCTAGGAGCAAAGAGAAGCTAATGTTTTATATTATCATAACTTCTTTGACCAGATTGTTGGGAAAATCATTTTCTTATTTTTCCCTCAGGGATATTACTCGGGATACCGCTACCAAACCAGAATCTAGTTCCAGTTCCATTTTTCACCTGTCTTTTGATATCCTGTGTGAAAAACTTCTTTGCATCACCGCTTCTCTACGAAAAAATTGCAGATACCAATAGATACCACCTCAAGATTATTTGGAGAGTTTCCAGACCTGTCTAGATCATTCAGAATAAAAATTTTAAAATGAACTGAAGTGTCTTCCTTGTCTCTTATTGATTAAACCAAAAATGCCCCAGAGACCCATGATAACCCCTTCCATTCACTATCACCTAGATCTAGATCCCTTCCAACTCAACCAGATTTTGCAATTGACATTAGTCTTCCACAGTTCTAAACAGCTGTGTTTGAGCTGTCCTAAATGTTGCCCTTTCTCTACAACCTTGCTAATCAAAGAGTGGTCCTGGGGCCAATAGCTCTCAGCCTCACCCGGAAGCTTGTTAGAAATGCAAACTCTCAGGCCCCTGAATCAGCAATCGCAATTCTAATAGGGTCTCTACTGAGTCACACGTACATTCAAGTTTGAGAAGCACTGCTACACATTATTATTTTTCCCTGTAAATCTCCAAGGCAGTGTCTTACAGTAGAGGACATACCTGTTCCTAGTTTGATAACAGTTGCCTTCTCCTTCATTTAATAAAATCACAATCTTTTAACTTCTACAAAATGTGTGTGTGAACAAAAAGGGTAGAAAAAGACCCATGTGCCACAGTATTACTGCTTTCCTAATGTACTGTGTTCACTGACAGCAAGACCTTGGAATGTCCTTAATGATACTAACAAAATATACATTAACGCGGAAGAGAAGACCAGGCCCTTTCAAGCGGTAGTTCTGTTTCCTTTCCCTAGGTAGATAATGAAATAGATTCACTTTTCCCATGACACTGGGCTGCCTGATATTTTGCTGTGTTACATGACGTGCTTCAGCATGACTAATACATCCCAGCTGGTCTCAACAGCAGGAAAATGTGTCGTGGGGGGGGGGGGGGGGGGGCGGTGACATGGTTAGGAAGTTGCGCATGCGCAGGCAGAGGAGGCTCTGTTGTGTCTATGATTAGAGTTGGGGGTGGGGTGGGAAGAAAGAAAGAATGAATGAAAGCGGGGAAAATGAGGAAATCCCAGGAGTTCTGGAGACTTGAAATTTTTCAAGCTGTCATTTACCTTTGCAAAGTTGTGGTTGGTGACTGTGTTTACAGGCTGTGGATCTGTAAACAGCACATGTGCAAACCGTTAGCTATTGTTTTGAAAATGACAGTATGGCCAATAATTTCAATTTCAGTGTTTAAGCGTGAACCAGATGACGCTATGTTTTATTTAAAACTGGGCATGTATCATGGAGGGTGGAAACTTGTACCTCTTAAACACTTTTATATTGTGTAGTGTACCATATGTTGCCTGCTTTCAGGTTTTTAAAGTGATTGCCTACTGCCTAAAGGTAGCTTGTCTCAAGATTATAATCCGCAGTTTGCTGGAGGGCAGAAATGAACCCATTAATTTAACAGCACACTAATGGGATTGGTATAAAGCTGTTAATTCTGTTTCATATTCCTTAAGGATTAGGCTGAGTGATAGTTTGGTAAGAGAGAAAGGGGTAAAGAATCAACAAGAAAAGTATGAAGCCATACAAAAGATTTTGGCCAACATTTTTAAAAATTGTCTTCCTACCACCAGCACGAAAAAAACAAAAAAAAACAAAAACAAAAAACCCAAAACAAAACAAAACCAAAAAACCAAACTTGATAGCTAGATGAATGAAATCATTTCTAACTTAAGATTCTTTTTAAAATCTTCAATTTCCTCCCTTATTTTACAACGTTAGATGGGAACAAGTTTCCTGCTCCCTATTTATTCTGAACAAAGAAGGCTGGCTACCATTTGCTCTTGAGTTATCCTAGGTATATATTCAAGAAAGTTGCTGGATGCATATTCTAGCTGAATATTTAACTTTGATAAGATTTGGGCCAGCCAGTAAAAGATTCTTGCCATCTCAGTCTCCTTTTAAACATGTTTAATGGTGTTCAGCTGGAAGGGAGTGTCACCTCGCTCTGAAATAACCTCCGCTGGCTAAATGCTATTCAGTGGTGTGGTCCTTGACCCCTGAGGAATGTGAGGCTGTGTTCTGTGTTGTGAGGATCAGGGCAGCAGGACTGAGGCACGAGTGGGTGAAGCCTGCCCCATGATTTGATAAAGGTTGTACAAATTTGTTTTTACTTAGAGGAATATTTCTCTAATCTTAGAGACTCCAAGGCCTAAACGCCGAGATCATTGTTGATCCTGGGCTGGTTTCCCAAGCAACTTTGCTCCTGAGATTCCAGTTCTCTCTCCGTCAGAGGAGGCAAACGTTAGTTCCCGACCTCACTAAGTCGTCATCCAAAATACCATTACCAACGAATTCACTTAATACTAGTATCCATGTTAAACCAATATCTTCCCTTACAAAAAATAGGCAGTTTATAACAGGATTTCTTATCAGGTAATAACCATCTAGGTTTATTTTAAAACCCCTTTCTTGTTAGCTTAAGAAATAAAATCCAGCAATGACAGAAGATTAGGTTTCCCCCCGGGGTGGGGTTCAGACAGTTTCTTCTTTGTGTTTGCCTCTCTTCTTTTGTAAGATGTGATCAGCAGCCTGTAATGGGAGGCCTGTGGGGGAAGGGATTAAGTTCTCCTCAGCTGGCCGTCCGAGGGTGTGGCTCTTTAACATTTTGGCTAACAGATGGTGACAAACCAACAGGTGCACCCAGATCACTGCACCGAGCTTTTTACATCTGCTAGGTGCACAGTGTGCTCACTGGGACTTCCCCCACGCCAGCTGGGGCCTTGGCTCCACCAAGCATGGCCTAGACAAGGTAGAGAGAGATGGAGGCCCATGACCTTCAACTGTTAGCCTACTGATATGTGCTTTAGAGGATAAGCAGGGCAAAAACACTTTGATCTGAACGGTATGCGGTGAAAAGAGAAACAAAGGGTGTAGACCCTGGGGTGAAGGGAGGAAGTGCCAGGCAGTTTTGGTAACAAAATCCCCTTTTCAGGATTTCACAGCTTCTCTCCTAGGGGCCAGATTTCTCTTTTAGCAAGGACATTGGCCTGCATTTATTGCCACCCTGGAAAATTGTTGGATGACTCAAAATTGTTGAATGGAAATAACCCAGAGAATCATCGAGACAATCCTCTTTGCAACAACAATAGCTAACCCTTCATACACTTGCTGTATGCAGGTCTCTGCCTGAATTATCCCACAGCAGCCCCAGAACAAGTCTGTGGGGCAGGCACTGTTTCTCTTCCCATTTTATAGTGGAGAAACTGAGGCACAGAGAGGCCAAGTGATTTACAATCAGAAAAGAGCAGAGTCAGTACTTAAGGATTCAACATTACTTAAACACATACTTACTGAGTCTACTATGTACCGGGAACACACCTACAAGCCAACTTTCAAAACCAAGTTGGCCTGACACCAAAGGCCCTGAATTTAACAGCTGTGTGGAATCGTCAAGGATCAACTTACTCTAACTACTTGAGGGTGTAGAGAAGGAAAGACATACTTGGGATCACTATAAGTTGCAACTTCACATATTAAGTCCACTTGAAACGATTGATTCTTCTTTTGTTTTGGGTTTTGGTCTGATTCTCAAGGTCCTTATGTCGCATAAAATAAGCCTGTATCGCCATGCTATTTTACTAATCTTAATCATTAATCTTATTTAAAGCCTAGGATTCTGAGGCTTAAGAATTCTCTCTCCTACACCTTTATTTTTACAGATGAGGACAACTATTCACAGAACTATTTCGTGGGAGCAGATTGTTTGCTTTACAAGTCAGGAAAAAGAGGATGAACTGAGGAGCGCTATCTTTCACACGTGGCTTCATGAGGGTGTCCAGCACTCCTCTGGACATGTGATGTGTGGCCTGACAAAGGTAAGAGAAAGACAACATTGTCCCATATCTTTATGCTCCATTAGTGTTCACATGAAGAATGCTGTAGTAACTAGTGATTCATTGGTTTTTACCAATCTACAATCCATTATTTTCCTCTTGATGGGAGGAGGGTCTCTTCTAAGGATTTAGGAGATACTGTACTGCTGTTTTCTTTTGTTTGTTTGCTTGTTTGTACTATCTCCATGTCAGGCACTGTGTTGTGTCTATATGCATCTTATCATTTCATTTCCTACAAAACACTATGATGCAGATGCTATTACTGGCCCATTTTACAGATGAAGAAATTGAGCCTTATTTTCTTAAATAACTTTTTTCAGTTTATTATTTTTTAAAGATTTTATTTATTTATTTGAGAGAAAGAGAACATACATGAGAGAGAGCATGAGCAGGGGAGAGGGGCAGAGGGAGAGGGAGAAGCAGACTCCCCACTGAGCAGGGAGCCCAATGTGGGGCTCAACCCCAGCACCCCGGGATCAGGGCCTGAGCCGAAGGCAGATGCTTAACCCACAGAACCACCCAGGTGCCCCGAAATTGAGCCTTATAATGCTCGAGTAACTTGTATGAGATCTCGCAGCAGGGAATTATATATTTGTAGGGTTTTTTGATTATTGACCAATATTCCCACTGAACTATGTTCTCTAAAGACAGAGATGGTGTCTGCTGAGATGCTCTATTCACCCCAGGGTGCTTAAACTATTTAACAAAGCCTTCATACACATATGCTTACTAAATATTCGTTCAATGATTAAATGAAAAAATAAGTAAATAAAGTTGGAGAACTGGAATTCAAAGTCATGCCTATTTAAATCCAGAGTCTGTCTTTTTAACCATTGGGCAAATGACCCCCACATTGCTCAGAGTGGCTATGCTCTGCTCATTCACTAGGTATTGTTATGAACCGAATTCTGTCTACCACCCCCCCATTTATATGTTGAAGCCCTAATTACCAATGTGATTATATTTGGAGATACAGCCTTTAAGGAGGGAGTTAGGGTTAAATGAGATCATAAGGGTGGAGCCCTAATCAGATAGCATTGTTGTCCTTATGAGAAGATGGAAGACGCCAGAACTTACTCTCCAGGCCCACAAAGAGAGGCCATGTCAGGACAGAGCAAAAAGGCGGCCATCTTCAAGCTAGGAGGAGAGGCCTCACCAGAAACCGACCCTGACAGCACCTTGAATTTGGTTTTCTAGTCTACAGAACCATGAGATAATAAATTTCTTTAACCCACCCAGGCTGGTATTTCGTTATAGCGCTGACACATCTGCTTTCCTTCCTTGTTCCTCTTACTCCACCCTTTAGCCAGAGTATCATTTAGTGGATATCTTCTAGCTGCTTCTGTTTCTTGGTCTTTAAAAAGCAGTAATAGAGAATTGCCTTCTTCCTCTATATGCACTCTTTTTTTTTTCCCTATAATTTTTCAGCAAAGAAATGCAAGTAAGCAGCTTTTTTTCTGCCTGTTTGATCATCCTTTTTCTTAGGAGGAATGAAATACCATGACAACTTAAGGCCTGCTTAATGTATATAAGTGCTATGGATTCTCTGTAGTTGGAATTAACTTCCTGCATTGAGAGCCTCCCCAATTCCAGAGTCACCCCCCTGGCCATCTCCCACCAAGTCTGTATTACAGGGATGGTTTATTATGGCCAATGTAGAGCAGCACCAATCAAGAAGGAAGAGGAGGGAGTAGAGACCTGACAATCCGAAATGAAAGCCTAGTACGAAACTATGGGTTGGGGATTCTGTTCCAGCTTTTGAGTCTGACTTTGAGTGGTCAAGTGTACAAAATCTATAGCAAATTAAGTCATAATTCACCTTATAGTTTAGAATCAGGAGGATTCTAACCACCAGGGAATCCACTTGGTGGTCAGTTCGGGAAGCCCAGTAGTAAGTGGGCATTTAGGAAATACAAACTGTTAAGAGAAGATTCAGGTTAAGGGTCTATGCCTAAAAAGATATAGAGTCACTAACCTGAGTAACCTAGCAGATCTGAACTAAAGAGGAAGGTCAAAAGATACAGCAAGTTGGGCCAACATGGAAAGAGGAAAAGTGATCCAGAGGCATTGGCCCAGGAACCAAAAGGGTTATTTATAAAAATGACTATATCCTGGGTTTAACTGGCAACAACCAGCTGCATAAGTGCAGAGTCAAACCCCTGAAAGCACCAGAAGCTCCTAAAATAATTCTACCATAGCAGGAAGAATACTGAGAACCATGATATATTCCTGCCTCAATCATAATTTGCTGAGGAATTGGGGAAGGTCTGAGGCTGTGAGCTGGGATGTAAGCCATGATGCTCTATAGATGTGGGGAGCAGAGAACCAGGGGAAGCTGAGGCAGGAGATGTAAGAGGCCTGGTCATGACCCTTCCATAGTCATACCCTGGAGCAAATGATTCCAGAGATAACTATTTAACAGCATAAGGTTGGGGCCCTCATCCATTGTGTTCCCCACTTATTCTCTGTCAGAGTTCTTGGCACAAAATGGACGTTTGATATATGTGTAATATGAATGAATGAATGAATGAATGAATAATATAACACAACCAGAAATGATCTTTCAACTCCAAACATTTAATTCCTCTAGTGCTTTCAACAGTGGCCATAGTAGCAAGTGAATTAACATTTATAGCAGTCAATAGCTGTTGTTCAGAAATCACCAGAAGTATGGCTCTTAATATTCAAGAAACCAATACTAATAAAAATCATGGGTTCTCCTAATAAGAAAATGTTTCTTTTTTTTCTGCTGTCCTCTGAAAAGATTAAGGAGTTGGAGATAATCATTTAAACGATTAGCAAGATGATTTTTGATTGAGGCTAAGAAAGGAAAGTTAGTTTGAAGTTCGTATGTTGAATTTCTTTGCTTACTCTTCTGTCATCGCCCAGTTATTAATAAGCACTCCCTTGCGATTTCAATTTCCCTTTCTATGAACAAACACACCCAAGTGCCAAAGCGGTTAGTCCCATCCGAGCACGCACGGGTAGTGAGCCCCATATTCCCAGCCTCCCGGGAACTTAGAGGTGCGCGCTCGGCGCACGCGGCTCCCGCCGAACCTGGCCCCGGCCTCGCAGCCGCCGGCTGCATGGACTGGGTTGTTGCCTGCTCACCGACTGCTCCTCGTACAGCCTGGTGGGTTTTTCAAGTGTAGTGGAATGGAAAGCTCGTTTACTCTTGATGCAAACTAAATAGTTACCTATCAAACTGCGAGTCCGTCTCTGCTCTGTGGGCGTGTTAAAATTAGGAAGGGCACAGCAGCCACTTGTCTCGGTGAACGCTGCAACTCGCCCTGGGCCACACAAGAGCAGCCAGGCACCGTGCCAGTTCCTGCTGTGACGGCGGGTTCCGGGGCGTAGACTCAGGGAGCCTCATTTTGAGCGTTAGATGGATCTCTGAGCTGCAGAAAGATCCCTGCAAGTATTAACCCCACAGCTAAGATTAGCTGAGAATGTTTTCGATCTTCACAGCCATCATCTGCTCCTCAGGTGGAAACTGAGCACCAAATGCCAGGACACTGTGAGAACAGGTGTAACCAACCTCCACCTGGGACTGAGGGAGGGGAGGTAATGAGCTAAGAATGGCCGAATCAGAAGTTCCTAGGTAAGCAAGCTCTTAAACAAGTGTGCCCGGGAGCGCCTGGGTGGCTCAGTGTTAAGCGTCTGCCTTCGGCTCAGGTCATGATCCCGGGGTCCTGGGATCGAGCCCCACGTCGGGCTCCCTGCTCCGCGGGGAGCCTGCTTCTCCCTCTCCCACTCCCCCTGCTTGTGTTCCTGCTCTCGCTGTCTCTCTCTGTCAAATAAATAAATAAAATCTTAAAAAAAAAAAAAACACAAGTGTGCCCGGACTTACGGAGCTTGAAAATACCCTCTTTGGCGTGCCGCCGGCAATGCAGCTTCACATAAAGAAGCGCTTCATAAAGTGTGTTTCATGGAAACACAGTCCCGCAAGATGGCTCTGCAGACGCCGCATCCCTTAGCCCACTCCGGCGCGGGAGCCCGCGAAACGTCCTGTAGTAAAACACTCTGTTTAGCACAAAGCTCCCACTTACTTGACCGTAAAACTATTTTTACGCAATTACCTTTTAACATCTTTCGAAATAGTTTGCAGTTGCACACACTTTGGAAAACACTGCTCTAAATGGCAATGCAAGTGTAGCCGGCGTCTTAGCAATTTCGAGACTTCCGAAGGTAGGTTTGTTTATTTATTTTTTAATTTCAAGTCTGTTTTATTTTATTTTTCCTGTATTACATGTTGGCTAATTGAAAATAATAATAATAAAGAGAAGAAATACAGAATCCAAAGGTATATTTAAACAGAAGCCCTAGGGCAATGGAATTTGATATTCCCCCTTCCCATTCTACTATCCTTCTTATCTGAGGATATGAGCTTCGATCAAATGCATGCATAAGTCAATAGAGGGTCTTACCTACCTCACTAAGAGACCATGGCAATAAAGATACTTTCGTTGAAGTGTTTGAACTTAACCTTAAGGTAACACAGAGATCCACCCAGGGCAAAGCAGTAGCTTGCTTGTGTAAGAACTAAGAGCAGGGCATTAAAGATTCTCCCTGCTTTGAGAAAATATAACTCTACCCAACTTCTTCTTAGTACTGCTGGAACTTGCAAGAGCATGAGAAGCTGCATAGGAGTGTGTGCTGACCTAGGCAGGAGATCTTTGCTGCCAAGGTCCCTTCAGTTGCTCTTCTGCAAACCAGGTGTCTGGCTTCCCTGGTGTGCCATCCCCCCTCCCACCATCCCATGGGATCCCACACTTTACAAGAACTCTGGGCTTAGTTTAATGCTCTGCTATTAAAATTCTGGGTGATTTTTTAACAACGGTCCTGCGTTGTCATTTTGCACAAGGCCCTGCAAATGGTGGAGCTGGTCCTGCCCCACACTGGGGAAGATGAGTCTGTCTTCGGGTACATTCTTCAGAAGGGTCACTCCCTTGGCCTGTCCCCAGCATACCAACTGCAGCTGTCACCTCCACTGATCAGTTTAGATAACTTTTTGTGGTGAAACCTGAAGTAGAGAAAATACAGAATTTGGATTCAGAGAAAAGTGGGTTCAAACCTTGGCATGCACATTTACGAAGTGGGTTCAAAGTATAACATGCATATCTACTAAGGTTTAGACCTGAACGCTGTTACCTTGCTTCTTGGGGCTTCAGCTTAGGGGCTAGTGTGGGCTAGGGATGCTTGCCCAGCTACCACATTTTTGAAAAAGGGAACCACGCTTGCGGGCTACAAAGATTGAGATGAAGAATCTGGTATAGGAGTCACTCAATACCTGTTAAAACCCTTTCCTAAAAGTCAGTGTTTACACTCAGAACTTTGAAAAGGGAGCCAATGTGTTAGCTGATGCTTAAACTCATAGTATGGTATAAAATCAATTAACTAGTTAAGTATACATGTATCTCCGTATTTATTTTTGAACAAAACACACACATCATACGTATGCTGAAGTGCTTTCTGGTGCTAAATTGCAGAGTCTCTTAACTAACAAACTTGTGAAAACCCTGTGGCCATTTTTTTTTTGTATTGTTCTTGTTCTCTTCCGTACCTTCTCACTGAGATCTGTGTGCATAAGACGGTGGGGTCTTTTGTAGAGCTTCTACAATAATTTCACTGACTACTCAGTTCTCTTACCCCTATCCATTGAAACTCCACTTTTTAAGTAGTTTTTATTCAATGTGGTATTTTGGTCAAAGCATGAGCTCCTAAGAGCAGGCAATTGCAGGTTTGAGTTTCAGCTTTTATTAGTTTCCCAGGGCTGCCAAAACAAATTGCCACAAACCAGGTGGCTTAAAATAATGGAAATCTCTTCTCTTACAGTTGTGGAGGATGGAAGTCCAAGATCGAGGTATTGGCAGATTTGGTTCCTTCTGGAGGCACTGGGGGAAAATCCACACCTCACCTCTCCCAGCTTCAGGTGGCTTCCAGCAACCCTTGGCATTTTTTGGCTTGTAGGTACATCACTCCAATCTCTGCCCCCATCTTTCCATTACCTTCTCCTCTATGTCTGTGACTCATATCTTCCTCTGTCTTTCTCTTATAAGGGCATTTGTCATCAGGTTGAGGATGCTTAAATCCAGGAGGATCTCATCTTCAGATGTTTGACTTAATTATATCTGCAAAGACCTTTTTTCCAAAGAAGGTCATGTTCACAAGTTCTAGAGATTAGGGCATGGACATGTCTTTGTGGGCCTGCCATTCAACCCACTGCTGTCCATGTGGCCTCAGGCAATCACTTAACATCGATCAGCCTCAGTTTTCACCATCTGTAGAGTGGAGATTGCCCATTGTAGAACTGTTGTGAAGATCAGAGTACCTTGGGTAAGTTGCACAATGCCAATGCCTACCACGTAATAGATCCTGAAAGAATGGTAGCTGCTATGATTATGATGTAGTTTTCTGCCATCTTTTCTCTTCCCGTCTACTGCACAGATTCATCCCTTATACTAATGCAATAAATAAGTGTGGCTCTCTGTTCTCATGTGTGCTCCACACTGCTGGCAGCTTCAGTTGCGTCCTATTACCAAAGAATGGCATCATCCCTTCCCAGATGATGGGACAGAGTTTTATAGACCATTTTGATTCCATGTAGGAAAAGAACAATTTTGAGGCTGAGTGCAACTTCAAAATGTGTATGCCCAACACCATGAAAGTCACTATATATGGGCCCTTGCCACATGCTGCTTGCACATACCTCCCCTAACTGGCCTCACTACAGCACCCTGGAGCCTGGGAGTGAACTACTAAGGAGACATTTAGCAGTATGCAGCAAGCATTTATTCCATGAGTCCCTGTTTGATGAAAGAAGAGACTGTAAAAGTAAGGTGTTGTTGTTTTGGACAGCAAGAGAGTAGTCATAGTATGAAAGTCTTTCAGTTTTGGATTCTTATTTATAGCATGTAAAAGAAAACTCAATTCCTACCAGCTTAAACAATACAGGGTGTATTGCCTAATGTAACCGGAAGGTATGGAGGTAGGGAGAACCCTAGCACTGAATGATTCAGCAACCCACAAGTCTCAGAAAGGATCTGTGTTCTTGCATTTTACCTACACTGTCTTCCATGGTGTTAGCGTCATGCAGAGGTAGTCTTATCCTCATGATGTCGGGAAAGCGGCTGAAGAAGTCTAGGCTTTCTACCCATAACTTACATCATCAAAATGGAGTGGGGGAACATGAGAGGGAAGTCCTAGTTGCTTTCAGAAATAAGTGAGAAATCACATGAAATTTCTCCTTATGTCTAATCCACTATAATTGGATTTTAAGCCCATCTCCGAACCAGTCCTATTAGGCCATTTCAACACTCAGTGTGACTTTGGCTTGAGTTTCCTCAACTATCCCCTGTGACACAGGCAGGGTGGCAGCTCTGCAGTGGATGGGATGAGTCAGGACTGTTGAGTACTCACTTGATATTTTTGTTTCTGAAGTTAAAGGCAGCCCAGTGGTATGTTAGTCTCCAGTAAGGTTCAGCAACTCTTGGGTACTTGCATTTAATCAAGGCTGAAACTTGGCCTGATGGAAAAGGGAGAGAGAGTCAAGGCAGTTAGCAGTGTTTGCTAGGAGATGAGTATAAAGATAGACCATGGACTCTTGGTTGAGTAAGGAGGAAAGTGGTAATATGACAGACCGAGGATGGTGATGAGACAGTCATTTTTATGAATTGAAAGTCTCAGGGAGGCTAAAGAAATGTTCAAGAGTAATTGGACTTGAAGGTGGGGCTCAAGAGTAAGATGCATATAAGTTGAAATTTCAATGTTGATGTGGTTATTTGTGATGACCAGGCCCAATGGAGTGGCCCAATGGCCACAGTGGGGTGCAGGGAAGATCCCTGGATATGAGCAGTCATGTAGTGGGTGGCCTGAGTGCTGGCTGATGAGCTGCAGGGCAATAGGGTGGTAAGCGGAAACACAAGGAGTTGTGATGGTCTTCTCCCTCCCTTAGTTCCCAATGGTGCAGTGCGCAGAAGCAGAACATCTTGAGAGTTGTATTCATGTCTATTCCCCCAGGGGTGTGGCCAATAAGAACTGTGGCTTCATTTGAGTCCGTGCCAAGTATGTTCAGTTGGAATGCAGCATAACCTAAAGGGTTAGATAATGATGTTTTAAGAGTTCAAGAGTGTAATTTTTTTTTTCTGGATGCTGATGGTTGATGGATGACTGATTAGAGAGTTAAAAATAAAGAGATAATATGATTGACAACTCATAAATACCAGGGATTGTCGGAAGCACTGAAATCTCCTTGGTGGATTTTGCATATTTTATTTCTGGTGGAGAAAGGAGTCAGGGAGAGAGAAGAAGAGAAAAGAGACAGAGACAGAGGGGGAGGGAGATGCCCAGAGAAAATGAAGACAACATTTCCATCTGGGGTTTGTGCTTTTCTGAGTGCCGACTCATTTTGATAGATTATTAGAAAACTCATATTTGCTCATAAATGTGAAAAAATAGCAAATGTAAAATTTGCAAATTTATTCCTAAATGTAGTTAAATTCATAAATATTTAGACATTTTCTGTAAAGCTTCTAATTTATAACCTTTACATGAATCTATAATTTGGTATAAAAGCTTCTAAATGCAGTAGTAATGTCACAAATGTCTATAAATATTCACATCTCATTTACAAATGTTCTGCAAACCATGAGCTGAAGAGATTGTGAATGCAAACCATTTTTCAGGTGGATTTCTGCCTAGGTGAGTCAGGACAATGAACAATGAAAATCTTCAAGTGATAATTTTGAGACTGTGACTTCAGTATATTGCTTGTATAGTCTAAAACTTCTTTATTAAAGAATAATTAGGAAAAAAATTATAGATGCAACTAAGGATGAATGAACAGACTCATATACAAAAATTGAAAATCAAAATCTGAGAAAGGTCGGAATAAGATTTATAAAGATGTCAGACAATACCGGACAGAATAGTGAGTCCTTGAATACATCTTTCTGAGGCTCACTTTTTCATCTGTAAAAGAGTAATAATGCATTTTTCATAAAGTTTTTTTTCTCTTAATAGTAAGGATTATAAGAATAACAGACACTTGACTCAAAAATGCTTAAGAAATCAGAAACAAAAATTCTGTGGCTGGCATCCCAGAAAACTTCAAGCCTGTCTAAATGCAGGGGCTGAAACTGGGATTCCACCTCCACCCACTCCGCCATTCCTAGTCTCATGCGCAGGCGCGAACACACATGAACACTCTCACTTTTGGTCTCCTTCTCATTGTTCTGCTTTCCCTTCCATGCTCTCAGCTCTGCTTTTCCAGGCTTATTTCACCCTTATACATAGTGACCCAGTAGAAAGAGTTTCTTGTTTCCAGTTATTCCACCGATGATACCCTGACAAATTATCCTGAGATTGACTTGGAACATTTTCTGTCCCTGAACCTGTCACGATGTCCAGAATGGAATGCCCCCCAACAAATGGGCTGGACCCCATTCTCACCCATGAGGCCAGGGGAATGTGGGGTCATGTGAATAAGAAATGGAAAACACGGGATCCGGTAGGGATGGGCGGTAGGGATGCTGTCACCAGAAAAAGAGGGTTCTCTTGACATGAATAAAATGAAGCAATAAAGTGGATAAAACGCAGCAGTGTATGAAAGACTTTAGCAAAGTGTTTGGCACGTAATAAACCCTCAGTTATTTCCACCATTAGCCACTACTTACTGTTGTTACTACACTTTCTCCTGCAGGAAGAAGAAGGAGGGGATTAGAGTAGGAAAGAGATGTTTAGAACGGCTGTTCCTTCTCAAAATGTCCAGAGAGTCTCAGGAAACCAGATTCTTCCTCTGATTCCTCTAACAGTATCCACGGGGTGATGAGTGGCCTTTCCTATCAACAAAAATCCATGGAGCCCACATACACAGTGCCAGGAAGTCAGGAGTAAATCCTCATCGGTGTGTTGGGCATTACCATATACAGCCACAGAGCAGAGGCTTTCTCTCTGATGGTTTGTCTCCATCTATATTAACCTCCACCCTCCCCACCCTTTATGGAATCAAGTTCCATATTTCTTGGGTTTGGCAATGCTGTCGCAGCTATGTGGCAGGAAATGTTGGTGCTTCATGAGGTTAGCTGTAGAAAATGTGGGAAATATTTCTATATCCTCTGCAAAATGTGCTCAGCTGGATGCTAGATCATTCCACCTAACCCTTTTGGACTCATTTGCTTTCCCTTTGGTGCTCTCTAATAATCTGTACCTTACATTTATTTATTGAATAAGTTAGCCCATAAATGCTTCCTCTTTTTTCCCAAAATTTTTTTTTTCAAACATTGAGGACTTTCTTCTACTGCCGGTCTCCCGGAATTTGGTAAAGAATTCTTTACCATCAAATTCACACTCTCCATTTAATCCTCTTAAATATTCTTGCTTTGTGTTTAGCCTTCCACACTGAAAGTCTATAATTTTTTTTAGTCTATTGCCTGAAGAAAGCCTCTAGCTCTTTCATTGTAGCCATTCTCCCCTGAGTTGTCTCTGCTGCTGGTCCTTTTTTTATTCAGGTGTGGTGAGCAGAGTATATGCATGCACATATATTGCTGTTATTGCTGGGGTTATTTGCCCAAAATCATGCCATAGGTTTACCTGTTGATCCTCAACCCCAAATCATCTTCAATTTCTTTTACCTAACTGCTACTTCTAATATACCTTCTTGCTTTCTCTTTTCAAATATAAATTTATTCCCTTCTTAGTGTTCCCGCTATTTCTTTGGGAAACAGGGTTATGGTTGGCATCTACCATATAAGGTTATGTGGAGAAAATCTTGAAGTGAATGTGGAGAATGTTGAACACTTTTCTGGCATGTGGACAGCCATCGATGAACATTGACAGACATTATAATTTTGATCATTACTATCAGAATAGCTCAGTTGAAGTTTGAGAACTCTCTTAAGAAATCAGTGTCTGGGGCGCCTGGGTGGCTCAGTTGGTTAAGCGACTGCCTTCGGCTCAGGTCATGATCCTGGAGTTCCTGGATCGAGTCCCTCATCGGGCTCCCTGCTCGGCAGGGAGCCTGCTTCTGCCTCTGACCCTCCCCCCTCCCTTTTTTTTTTTTTAAGATTTTATTTATTTATTTGAGACAGAGAGAATGAGAGAGAGAGAGCACATGAGAGGGGGCTGTGCTCTCTCTCTCTGATTCTCTCTGTCTCAAATAAATAAATAAATAAAATCTTAAAAAAAAAAAAAAGAAATCAGTGTCTGACTTGGACATGAACCCTTTACTTGAGTGACTCTCTCCTAGATTATAACCTTAAAAATTGGAAGATTTCTATGTGTGAAGCATCTGCATATAAAAACAAGTGTTTTGTAGACATTGATTTTGCTTAAAAAGTGCACATAATAAAAATAAGGAGTTGGACTTTACAGATCTCAAAAAAGTAGGTAATTTAAAGAAAAATATGGAAGCAACTAGTTGAAGGTCAGTGGAGAAGCTGGCAGAGACTACAAAATATTGGTCCTGTCCTAGGTTTTCAGTTTCTTCCATAATATAAAAATTGTCTTTTAGTCATGGTGTAGTCTTTCTTGGAATCCTTATTTTAATTCTGTAACATTTATATTCCAGGAGTAACAGCAACTCTGCTGATTACTTACGAAAGCAGGGGAAAAAAAAAACATTTGCAATTACAGTCAAAATTAAAGTTATTTTCTAATCTTCTCATCTTTTTTAAGGAATGAAAAACTTTAAATATGGTCAACGTAGCACATTTTAAGTGTCAAACTTACTGAATTTTTCTAAGCCAATCGAATAATAATCTTCTGTAAAAACAGTGAGCATCTTACAGAATTTTTATTTTTTGACCTGTTTAATATAAGTTGAAAAATTCCTCTTGTGTAAGTACCATTGCATAATGCTGTATGCTGAGCTATTAAGATATATTTAGTAATTCCATTAGAACTGCACCACTGAGCAGGGCAGAGCATATGGAAAGAAGTTGGTGAAAAACTGATTAAACATTTATATCAAGTACATTTTGATTTAACTCACATAAATAATTCATTTTTATGTTTTCTTTCTTTCAAAATAAACCTTTTTGACACCTGCTGTGCTAAAAATAATGCTATCATGGCTGTAAGAAAGAAAGTCTTAAAGCACATAGCCATGACATCATCTGGTACCCGTGCAGATACTAAATTGTCAGCACATAAGTGTAGTGAAGTAAAACTTGGCATTATTTATTATTTATTTAGGGCCTCAAAAACATACCAGACTCAGTGGTAAGCAAAGCACCTGGTTGAATTTGAATATAACATTTGTCTCAAGAAAAGCTAAAAAATTAAACGGCTCACAAAGATACACAAGAAAACATAAGAGAGGGCCAGAAAGATACAGAACCCCATTCTTTCCTCTGAGCATGAGAACTGAGCAAGAGCTGAGTGAATGAACTGAAGCAAAGATCCTGAGAGGTGGATGTTTCTCTTTACAATGGGAAGAGAGAGACATGGGCAAGAAGACAATAACTGGTGACTACATGTGGTCACGGCATCATTCTAGAACAGTAATTCCCAAAGTAGGAGACAAATACTACTGGGAGGACGAGGGGAATTGTTGGCTGGCCCCTAGGCTATTTGACTAGTATTGACTAGTATTGAACCACATCATCAGAACCCTTTTAATCTTCTTTCAATATTTCTGGGTAAGTCTAGGGGAAATTTTTAGTTGGCACTACTCTGTCCCTAACATCCCTATAACACCCTCCAGGCTTCTCTTTCTACCAAGAGACAAGGCTGCATGCCTACAGCATTTCTGGGCAGTGGAGTAGTAGATAATATCACCTAACTAAAATTTGGTAACATGCCTTTATTCTCATTGTACCGACATGTGGCTCGTGATCGTTTACCATGCATGGCATGATCTAAAAATACCTTTAACAGCATTCTGGCAAAAACATGAATCTATTTAATGAAAATTGTTAGGTAAATAAGAGTAGACCACAGAGGCAGCCAGAATTATAATAATACTTGCAAACAAGCCCCCAACAGCTGGCTGATACTGGCAGGATCTACCAAAGGAAAAGCTCTAGGGTGAGTGTAAAGAGGCACTCCTGGGTTAGCCCCGTGATGGGTATTAAAGAGGGCACGTATTGCATGGAGCACTGGGTGTTATACGAAAACAATGAATCGTGGATCACCACATCAAAAACTAATGATGTATTGTATGGTGACTAACATAACATAATAAAATTAAATTAAAAAAAAAAAAAAAGAGGCACTCCTCTGTTTTGCCTCATTGTGGACCAAGAATACACAGATGATGGCAACGGATAGCCTTCCAGACTCCTCTTAAGCCAACACTTCCCACACATGCCAAACAGGCATCACTGATTGTACGGTTGCTTATTGGTGAAATCCTGTTCAAAAAAACTTATTTATTCTGGAAGAAAACACATTTAAGCACCACAATTGATATTGGGAAAGAACACCTCCCATTTGGCACTTGCAAACTCAGATAGCATCTGCCTAACCAAATATTTGTATGAGTTAATTTTGTTGTGAGAGCTTCACTTAGAGGATGATTTTCCTTCATAATGCACTCTTTCACAATTTCAAAAATAAAATTCCGTATAATCATTATCATGTCTATTAGGATCCAGTATTGGCACACATTTCTCTGGATTACATTAATTCAGCTGAAGAGGAAAATGCCCGGGATGAGGGCCACGGGAGCCCTGCAGAGATTTTCCTCTGCTCCTGGAAGGGCACTTAGCAGGAATGATCATTGGGAAAAGTGCAGGAATATTCCATTTTAAGCAGTGTTGCTTTAAAAATAAAAATACTGGGTTACATTTATTATTTAAAATAACTTTCCCCATGTTTACAAAGTTAATGCATTTTTGTTTTTAGAAACTTGCTGAATATAAAAGAGCAGAAGAAGCAAATGAACAGTAATCTCATTGTTCAGAGACAAACACTGGTAGTATTTTGTTATGTATTTTCAAATGAGATTGTCTTCTCATCTTCCCTGTAGGACTTTATAAGAGCCTAATTAAAAAAAAATCCCACATCAATTAATATTCTTCCTCAGCAGCAGTTAGTGTACCGTGAACTGTGTTGAGACAGCGGATGCAGAAGACATTGGGTTGCCTGGGACATTTTAATCAGGGAAGTTTAACTCTCGTGTTCTTTCCATATTAGGATTTCATGTACGATTTCATTTGGCTTGAAGAACGAGAAAATGCTTTCTTCAATCATGGTTTTCATGGCTTCTTAATTTCCAAGATTTAACCAGTTCTCTATTTTTTCAAATTATGGCTGTTCCTAACTCTTTACTATTATAGATAAAAATTTCCATAAACATCTCGTCTATAAATATTTAGAATATACATACATGGAAATGGAATTTTTTGATTAGAGAGTATGAACATATTAAGGTTAATTTCCTCAGAAATGACATATCAAATTTCTCTCCTAGCAGCAGCATGTGAGTGTGTGTTTGCTACAACTTTATCTTCATTGACTATGATTTCTCTTAAATCTTTCCATTACATTTTAAATAAGAAATGTTCTATTTATTTAAAATGTTCAAATGTGAATAACGACAGTCAACAAATAACTTTAAAGGAGCTTAAAATTATTCATTAATTAATGCTTACACTTCAATGGGATCTGGAGAGCAAAATTACAATGATGTAGAAGTCGTGCTTTCCTAATTAGGACTTCTATTCCATTATGTACGGTTGTTTATATAATGCATTCTTCCTCTAGAATGTAAAGTAAAAATTCAGTTTGGCATTCCATTCTCTGATGTATATACCAATGTAAAAAACAAAACAAAACAGGTATTCTGCATCAGTCGTCAATAAGTTAGTGGATTACACACTGTCTACAGATCTCTACTCAAGCTAATGAGTGTTTATGTAATAGAATCATTCTGTCTTCTTTTGTGGCCAGAATTAATCACCCTCTCCATATACAATACTTCCTTAGTACTTGTATCTCCACTATAATATTGATGACATACTGCTTTGCAGTAGAGTTCTCTGTGTACATATCTTATTTCTCCTTCTAAATCCTATCTAATTTATCTGTAAATCCCATAGTGGTTAGCAAAAAACTTGATGTACGTTTCAATAAACTTATATATTTGTTTGATAAATATTTCCTGAGCACCTACTATGTACCAGAATTATGATAGTCATGTTATAACCACAGCAAAAAAGTAAGAGGGATGCAGTTCCTGCTACTGTGGGCTTTCAGTACTGTGGAGCAAGCAAATATTAATTAACTATATAAATATGTATAGAATTCCAATTGACTGCAGTGTCATAAAGGCACTGGGTCCAGTGAGAAGACAGAAGAGGCAGGTATGATCGTGGCAGCAGTGACTGTGCTCGTGAGGAACCAGAGAGAGGGAAGAACATGTCAGGAGGCTGTTGAATTAAAGCGAAGAAGGTAATACTGAAACAAGGAAAGTAATCACTTATGCTACCGTGTCTCTACTATGAGCAGTCATATAAATATTTACATTGAAACAGAATTATTGATGAGGGAGAGTCACCTGATTTGCTTTTCATTAATATCATGTAACTGTTATATAGATGTTAATTGTACAATATTTGGTGCATTATGCATACGCACATGCACGCTCATGCCGCCCCCCCTCCCCCAGTTACTCTTCCAAGCCCTGCTCAACTAGGAGGATGGCTCTGTTTTTACAAAACCAGGGAACTCATCCTCAGAAGTTGCCTCTGAATTCAGAGGTCTCACCAGATTCTAATCTGCATTCTCCTGAAGAGGGGATGAGAGTGGAGGTTGATCAAATGTCCCATTTGGTTGGGGTTCCTCGATATGACTCTCCAGCAGTTCAGAATCTCTGCATGGGGGGAGGACTGGAAACTATGGACCATCCCCAGAATTCTTCTTGAGCTTCATCATTACTCTTTGCTAGCTTCTGACTGAAGCGGAACTCTATAAACTGTGCTTGAATGGACTGATGTCTCCCCAGCTCCTTCTCACTCAGTTGATGCAGTAACTACTGTGGACTAGAAAGCAATAGAAATTTCATCATTCTGGTATGGTTCCACACAACTTCTCCCTTAGGGCTTTAAGAGTGCCCTTTGAACACCTCCACACCATCCTGTGATATGTGCTCTGCCTTTGCTTTAGACATAAACCTTGTCTTGAATTTAACTGATGGAAAGAAATGGTGGTAATTTGAGATAGCACCAGCATTCTGATATTTGAGTCAGATGAGCTTTCTTCAGATTGTTTTGTGTTATATTTTTAGGCTATCACTAGGTGTTTTTTTCTTTCACAAAGAAAAACATGTTTTTATTAAAATTATATACAGAATATACCTTTGCCCCAAGACAGTATGCGTGTTTATTTTATTGCACGATCTGTTTTCTTAGTGAAACGCAAGGTCGGGGGAGCTGCTAAATTGGGATATTAGCTTTTATGAGGTTCATTAAATGACTGCGAGTAGAGAATCAGAAGAAAGGAAATTTGGCAGACTTCTTACCAGAGGCAAAAGTTGCTGTCCAGCTCAATAGAGAGACTCTTGGTAGGAGTTAATTTGGTCTTGACTGATATATTGGTCACTGGCTGGACAGTCTTATTTTTTCTTCATCACCAATGCATGTAAAACAGTGTATTTGCACATCAGTTCATCACTACCTATTTTACAGAGAAAATGTGACTCTTAGTAGGTCATTTTATATTGCTACAGATAAAAATTGATGCTAGCAGTTAGCAGACGTTCATAAGTTAATCTTTGCTCTCTGTCCAGGAGTTGTATGCAAACTGATATATTGTATCAAATCGGAGAATTAGTTCTCCAAACCTCAACACTTCATAGAACATGTTTCATCTCAAGCTTTTATTTTTCTTCCATGTATAGCAAAAACAATTAAAGTTAGTTTTAATTATTAGTAACAGATAAATTCAAGATGTCAGTGCCTTAAATTTTCTGGCTCAGTGACTTTAAACTATAATTCTGCAATATTCAAAGTATTTTCATATTCATTTTCTTCCTTGATTCCTACAACAGTTCTGGAATGGAAGCAAAATAGATGTTTGAATGTGACTAAGCTCAGGCTCCGAGACAATCAGTATTATTCCCATCTTAGAAGATTTCACCAGCCCAAAAGAAGAGCCCAGACTTAAGTGAAAGCATTGGGAGCATGGAGTCCTTCTGCTGCTGGCCTATTGGATCATTAGAACAGATGAGCTATCAACATATAGATCTTGTATGACGTGGATAAGGCTGAGATAGATGGGGAAGTAGAATAAATATAAGTTCATAATCCCTCAAAATATTTTCAGTGAGTTATTTGGTTAAATCTTGTGCTGCCATTTTTGGCTAGCAGTTATTTCAAAAGAAGTTTTGCCTACTGGAGATGATCAATATTGAACCTGACTTACATGAAAGGGCTTATAAATTGCACTGAGGTCCTTACTATTAGTCTGATCTCTAGAAGTAGTCAAGCAGAAAGAGGAGAAAGACATTGGACATTGGACATTGGACCCAAACAGAATTAAATCTGGGCTATGGCTTTGCCACTTCCTTGTTGTGTAGCCTTGGACAAGTTATTTAAGACTCTGGCCTCTGGCTCATAGGGTCGTTATGATCATCTGATGAGATGATGTCTGTGAATGTACCTGGCACAGTGCTAGGCAATATGAAGGCACTCTCTAAAACGTAACTATTATTATTCAAAGGAGACTAAGGTAGAGTCCAACTACTCCATCTCTTTTGCTGAACTCAAGTCTAGAAACAGACGGAAAGGGGTCAAAGAAGTTAAGGGATTCCAGATGTAGCCAAAGCCACAGGGTGGTAGAAGGTTGTCTGAGAGCCTGGATGCCAGAAGGAAAGTGGGAACCAGAAAAAGGAAAAATTCCGCCTCCCTACCCTGCTGCTACTCAGTCCTCTTTTTCTTTTTTTTAAGTCTTTGAACTACTTAATAAACACTAATTAACCCTGTGCCCTGTGAGACAGACTTGCCTAGAGCACCATGCTCTTAAGAACTATACACATCTCCTGTAACTGACTCGGGTACTCTCGTTGCCTGGGATATCAGGAAAGCTTTCTTTCGCCAGCATCTTAGGACCATCAAGAAAACCTTGCATAAGTGTACCTATATATGATCTCATGAAATTGAGAGTTTAGTCCAAGTGCAGCAGAGAACAGATACCATCCTTCTAGCACAAAAAACAAAAACAAAAACAAAAACAAAAAACTCCTGACTTAAATTAATAGAAGAGTATTGACCCCAAATGATTCTTTAAGTCTTATAAAAAAATAAGTGAGCAAAAGCTAGCACCTAAAACATCATAACCATGGGTACACTTATATGTATAAGACATGTTTGATTATCTCCCTCTGTGGCCAAAGCAACTGCAAAGGATCTTTCAAGCTCAAATCGTGCAGTATTAAAAACTTAGTTTTAGTGTTAAGTCTTTTCTGCCAAGCACCTGCTGTCTTCTTGCATATGTCTGTTTTATAAGGTTCTCTGTTTATTTTTGCATGTTTATGCACCTCAGGTCGATCACCTTCTCCTTGAAGATGGAAACCTGGTAGTTCCTGGTTTGACTCCTCCTTACTGCCTGGTCTGGCAAGGCACACAGGGTATTGTTAAGCATCCGACTTTTGATTGGCTCCTGTCCTGTTTGACATACACACTCTCCGCCTATGTGGTCATTCACCTGGGTTTTTCTGCCTGGTTTACGGCTTCTTCTCACACTTTCTCCATGACCCCGATTCCTCTCCCATTTCTATTGTCCATCCATACCTCAAGGCCCAATTCTAGCATCGGCTTCTCCGAGAAGATTCTGTCCACCGGATCATTCCTTTTCCTGGATTCAGATCAGGCTACCCAGCATAACGTTCAATTATCCCCAGTTGCTTAATGGTTTCTGGATTTATTTCTACAACTAAGTGCCTTAAGGAGAAATGCTTTTGTCTGAAATGTCTTTCATTGATTGATTCAGCAAATATATGTCTTTTGTTATCCCCAGTTGCCTAACCAGTACAGGATAGAAACGTAGTAGATACTCAGTAAGTACTGGTTGTTGGTTCAGACCAGCCACAATTTCCAACAAGGGTCTAATCTCCAGTAGAAAGCCTTTCCTTAGATTTTACTAGGAAAGTGATTCTAGTTTTAAGTTGCACTTGCTTTATGTATCTGTCCAAAAGTTTTACCTTGCATTTCTTGTTAAAATAGGACAGACATTTTTTGGCCATTAAAAGGGTGGGGGGAATAAATATTATGTTGTTATAGTTGTCAGTGTTGCACGTGTTTTTGGTTTCTGTCCCAGTGTTCAACACTCCTCCTCTGATCTACCCACTGCCCGTCTCTGCAGCCCCTTCTCTCAACATTCTGGCCCCTGACCACTATTTTCCAGACATTCTCACTTCTTTGAATTCTTGTAACTCGCCATGGTCTCTCTGGCTTTTAGATCTTTCTGCACAAGCTGTAGAACCTTGAAGAATTATCTCCCAACTCTAGCCCCTCTTATCTGTTTTCTCCTATGTTGCTCTAACTGACCTTTCAGGATTCAGCTTGAATGTCACTTTTTCTGGAATGTCTTTTCTGATGCTGCAGCCTAAGGAGATATAAACTCCCAGAATATGTTTTACTTCCCCAGTGAGAAGATGTCATCCATTGTCAATGCCTGAAAGCTAAGCTTGAGGAGACAGGTCCTATGTCTGTTTTGTTTACCATTAATATCTTCAGGGCCCACCCAGTGCCAGATATAGATGAGGTAGGTGCTCATTACCTACCAGTGAATGAATGGTCATAAAGGATCTCTGTATGAGGGAGTCTGATGCTCTGCTTCTCCCAAGTAACCCAAATAGCAGGGTCCTGTTGGTTTGTTCATTCCCTAATTTATCCTAATAGCTCAGTTTACTTTCTTTTATTTTTTTTAAGTTTTGGAACCCCCCAGTACATAAAATTACATTAATCATAATCCTTGTTTCATTTTGAATTGCATAATTGGAGAGATTCTGGCAAGCGTTTTTCTAGAACAACATAGTTCTTTGTGGGATGGCACGTTCTCTTTGAACATTTTCCAAGTGTGTGCCCATTTAAATATTTACTTGGAAGTGTCTTTTGTTTTTAAGAAACTTATTTGGAAATTCTGAGTGCAAATTATGGCTATGTAATCCATTTGGACAAAAGCAAGCTGGTTGCCAGGTTACCATTTTAAATGGGCTCATAAAATAGCGCTTGGTAATATCACTTTAATCCAGTGTTTACTGTACCTGGCAACTGTCCTCCTCCTAAGCCTCGAAAGTATTTAGATAGGATGTGGTTTCTAATGACCAAGGGACCACCACTGCTTGGTAAATAGGATTAGAGGCAAGACTAAGATATTTTGCTTCTCATAACATGCATTTAAATATAAGAGTTAAATTTGGCAAACTGGATGAAGTTTCTTTTATGTAGATGAGTGCTTTTCTTGCCTGGAATATTTTATTTATTGGAATCCTAGAAGGGCTACTTAACACTTTAGGAAATGCTGTCATATGTGGTTCTGCTTCTGGAAACGTTCAGAAAGGAGGCCCAGGCGCACGGTGCGGACACCGGCATGCGGCTCGGTGTGCAGGTGCGTGGACGGCCCCGCGGCGTGCCTGCAGCTGCATCTCTCTGGCAGGTGGCTCTGTGCAGCACCCAAAAATAGACACTTTTCCCTTCGCTTCCTTTCCTGACTCACCTCAGGGATAACGAGACTTTCCGCTGACAAAAAGCACAGTTTTCTTTATTTTTCTGCACACAGAATCACCTCCTAACACTAGAGTGCCAGGGATTAAAGGCAGGCAGTTTGATGTCTTCTCTGCTGGACCCCAAACACACCGGCTTCTGGGCCTGTTGTATGCAGCGGGCTTTAGTCTCAGGGATCTCCGAGGCTTCTTTTGAAAGAGCTAGCTGCCCTTCCTGAGACCTTTGCAAAAGAGTTGTGGAGAGTGTCTGTGTGACAAAGTTCCTGTTAATAGTTTTGTGCAGTAAAGAACGAGTCCCCTCCTCCCCCCCCCTTTTTTTTTTGGCTTATAGCAGAGTCTGCTAGTTAGTCACCAACTGTTTGCCTTTTCCTTCTGGGCACACACAACTAGGCCACATGTCCCAGCCTCGCTCTCGGGGCCAGGAGCAGCTGTGGGATGAAGCTCGGCCAATGCAATGTGGGCAGAAGGGATGGGCACAATTTCCAGGCGTGGCCAATAAGATCTCCTGCTCAGCCCTCCGCAGCCTGCCTCCTGCCTTCAGGGACAGTGTTAGGGTCTCCCAGGCTCTGAATAGAAGGAGTCGTAGTGGAGTGTTCTGCTGACCACCACTGGACCATGACGTGAGCAAGAAATCTACTTGTATTGTGTAAAGCCATTGAGATTTGGGGGGGTTGTTGGGGCAGTTGACCCAACCTGACAATCGCAGAGCTCTTTAACTCCTGTGACCTTCACAGACTCGTGAAAACCAGTGAAAATGGCTAACATGAAAGAAAAGCAGCAGTCCACAGTGAAGCTAACATGCAACCTGAATGGGGAGGGTGGACCTACGCTGGGGTGGCTGCCTGTCACTCCTTAGCCTGCCCCTGCCCCTTTACTGCACCAAACTATTAACCATGTCCCCTTCCTCCTGCCTTATTTTGCGGATACAGCATGCACCTCTTCAAAACGTGCCTACACACGGTCGTAGCCTTTACAGACCACCCATGCATTGATAATTCTGACTTGTACTGTAGAGACAATTCTACTCAGGCCCTTCTCTTGCTCCCTTCTACACAAGGACATTTTCTTTAATGCTGTGAGTAGATGTACTTGGCCTCGAGACTGCAGGGTCATTGCAGGCTTTGGGGGTCACAAGTTGTGCTTGTAAAAACGCTGGTTGTACCCATTGGACATGCTTCCCATTCTTTGTTTAAGCTTAAGAGTATGTTCAAGAAGCAAAAGAAAAAAAATTGAGTGTAGATTTGGCAACGATTCAGTTAATCTGATCACCGTAGCCAGAGAAACCAGGTAATTCAAGCTGCAAATGAAAATTCACTTAGATAAGGCATTTTCAGCTAGGGCCACACATGAACATCTGCTAGCTTCTAGGCTGTCAAGTTTTTGAAGAAGTGTTTTATTTTCTTGGGAAGTACAAGTGTAGAAGTATCCAAGTACTTGAAATAACCTTTTCTCTCCCCACATAGCCTTGGGCAACCAGGTCCCAGAAAGGAAGCAGGCATTTCCCCCTCTGAAAAAGCTTTCTCTCAGGAAGGGGGAAATCCTAATCCGCCTCCCCCCACCCCCCAGCTATATTACAGCCCTGGCAATATCTCAGCCACAGTAGAGCTGGCTGTCTTTTAGCACCTGCGTTGGTGAATCTCCCAAGACCTCTAAATTCAATTTTTAAAAATTGACTCTAAAATTTTCCAAGGGCTATGGGATGGGGAAAATTGGAGATTAGAGTCCAAAAGGGGCTGTCGAGGATACAGTAGAAATTTAATCTGCCTTCTGTGTGCACAGCTGCCCCGTGAATAATGCTTTCGCCCAAGAACATCTGCCTCAGGCCTCACCACACACCCCGGGTGCAGGCTGAGGGTTCGGTAATGCAAACCGTGCTGCGGGATTATCCTTGCGTGCCTTCTCTCCTGAAACTGTGGCTCGTTCCAAATGGAGCTGTTGATGATCCAGAAACAAAGTGGACTCCCTTCCAGGAAGCTGTACTAAGGAGATTAAGAAACTATGGAGGCCTACGAACATGTTCCATGTTACTTAGAACTTGACCAGACTTAGCTTTAATCAAAGTTAATCAACCTACGTGAGGCAGATCAGAGGAGAGATCCAAACGGGGATGAACGCTAATGCAGTGGGGGCGCCGAGGACCTAACTGGTAATAGGCAAGAAAGCCTCTTTCTCCAAATGTGAGAGATGCTCTACGGTACACTACCATATGTCTGCTGCAATCTGCAGCCTTATGGAGGAAGGACTCTCTCGACCCCAAGGCACCATGTTGAACATGGGACAAAACTGACAGTGCCCAAGGGTGAAAGGCATTTGCTGTGTTTCAAAGACAATCGAAATATTTAGTAACAAAGGTGTTAGTAAATGAATATGCCAGTGATGCTGATTGCCGTCTACATTATTTGATCCAAGTGAAAGAAGAGAGAGCTTTTGTTTTTTGTTTTTTTTTAATTTTCTAAAATTGACCACTATAATAGCAGGGGTTTCATTTTCTTTTAAAACACAAGAATACCTTAATCGCAGGAAACAAACTGAGTATTGTTGGAGTGGGGGGTGGGGTGGGAGGGATGGGGTGACTGGCTGATAGACACTGGGGAGGGTATGTGCTCTGGTAAGCACTGTGAATTGTGCAAGACTGTTGAATCTCAGATCTGTACCTCTGAAACAAATAATGCAATATATGTTAAGAAAAAAAAAAAGAAGAAGAAGGTAGCGGGAGGGGAAGAATGAAGCGGGGGATATCGGAGGGGTAGACGAACCATGAGAGACGATAGACTCTGAAAAACAAACTGAGGGTTCTAGAGGGGAGGGGGGTGGGAGGATGGGTTGGCCTGGTGGTGGGTATTGAGGAGGGCACATTCTGCATGGAGCACTGGGTGTTATGCACAAACAATGAATCATGGAACACTTCATCTAGAACTAATGATGTAATGTATGGGGATTAACATAAGAATAAAATATATATATATATATATATAAAATAAATAAATAATAAATAAATAAATAAATAAAACACAAAAATACCGACATATCCAAACATTCTTGGCGAAGTTACAATTGGTGAGACTCTGCACACAGCACCAATAAAATTGCCAGGTTTTCAAATAATGTTTTGGACTTTTCCTCAGAAGTGCCTTCAGAAGCTGTGGCATATTTTATCTAAGAATCAGGAGTGGCCACTCTCCATGTATAAACTGCAGATTTGATTTTTTTCTAAATAGCCAAAAGTTATAAACCTATGAGTAATGATTAGTATGTGATCAAAGTGTTGCATTGGGTGGGTTGGGGGAAGGAACTATTTAACTTTAAAAGTAACAAAATGCAACTTTGTAACCAAAATTAACTTTTGGCTGATTGGCGAAGTGACTCTAAAAACAGCGATCTAAAAGGAGTTTCTGAAATGCTTTGCACTCTGGTAAAATGCTGGAATATGTGGCTAACTCTCAAAGGTGATTTGACAGGGAAATATTTATTTGGATGTTTATACCCTAGCATAATTGTTTAAAAGGCCAATGTGACAGAGTTTAAGGAGGGCTTCTTGATACTCACTTTCGGTAATGAAGGATTAGATAATCTGGACAGCCTCCTGCCGAGGACAACTAGGAGAGATGCATATGTGTGTGTGTGTGTGTCAAAGGCATGGGGAAGCCAATAAGGCATGGTAGGATTACAAGGTCAAGATTTTGTAAAAGACAGACATTCAAAGAGAAGAATGCTGCCTTGGGGGCAACTTTTCCTCTCTCAGTTCCGGAATGGGTGGCTCGGTAGCCAAGAAGACTTGATGCTCATTATAGAAAGTCATATGGAGTTAGGGGGACAAAAGCTAGAATACATGGGCTGCTGCTGGTGCTGGTAAAACCAATATTTTGGGTTAAATCCCAAAGACATCTAGAGTAAGGATTTTAAGAGTCAGGGTGAACCAGAAGCACTGAGTTTCTCAAAGGGATTGAAGTTCAGATGTAAATGATCAGAATTCTTAAAAATAGATTAAGATGTGCCTATATTTCTAGTGTGCTTAGCTGTCTGCAAAAAAAGCCATCGTAAGTCATCTCTAGGGAAAGATAACATCGGTATAGGGCTAACTTTATCTCCATAATTTTTCATGTACAATATTCAGCAAGCAATCAAAAATAATCAGGCACATGAAGAGACAAGACAGCGTGAAGGGAAAATGGACCATAGAAACACTCTGAACTACAGATAAAGACTTCAGAATAGCTATGTTTGATATATCTTAGGAGGTAACAGATATTACGGAGAAGTTAGCCAGAACTCCAGAAACTATTTTTTTAAAAACCACATAGAAATCAAGAACTCAATCAGAGCAATAGCATATTAGACACAATTGAAGAATCAATAAATCATTCAAAAGCTAGATCAGAAGGAAATATCCAAAATGAACAACGGTGAGTAAAGAGAATCTGAAATTTAAAAGAGAGGGAAAAAAACACGGAGGGCAGTATGAAAAGGTATAATGGACAAAAAATTCGAGAACTAGAAAAGATGAGAGAAAACAGGGCATTAGTGATCAATGATAAAATGATAATAGCTGATTATTCTCCCAAACTGAAGAAAACATCAACCCCATATTCAAGAAGAATCATGAACCCCATGAAAGATTAAAAAAATAAAATTACACCCAGATGCATCATAGTAAAACTGCTAAAACTCAACAGAAAAAAAATGTCTGAAAAAGGATAGGGCAAAAACTAAAAGAAAGATTTAGATTGACAACTATCTTCTGAAAAGTAATAGTGAAAACTGGGTGAAAATACACTAACATCTTTAAAGAAAAGCAAACAAATAACTACCAACTTAGCATTCTAGAGCCAGTGAAAACCCCTTCAAGCATAAAGGTAAAATAAAGGCTAAAATTTAAAAAAATATTAAACCCTGTACAAATTCATCACTACCAGACCTGAACTAACATACTAAGAAACATTTTTCAGGCAGAAGGAAAGCAATCCCAGATGAAAAGGTATAGATTCAGGAGGAATTAAGCAGCAGAACACCATCCACCACAACATAAAGTAAATATGCGGGCAAATCTAAAACAATGCAAATTTTAATAAATGATACCAGTGATGTCTTATGGAGTTTAAAATATACAGAGAATTTAGATACACAAAACCAATGGTTCAAGTGTCCTAAGGTCCTCATGTTGGCAGAGGTAAGATTAGTAATTTATATAACAGCTTGAATAAACCTAGGGTGCACATGGTCATCTCTAGGACCAACAGTAAAAGAATAAGAAAAGCTAATAGAAGTGAATACCTCATATAAGTTGAATCATGCAGTTTTTGTCTTTCTATGACTTATTTCACTTAGCATAATGGTATCAAGATTCATCTTTGTCACTGCATATTATCAAATTTCCTTCTTTTTAAGGCTGAATAGTATAGACACTATGGAAAACACCTACGCCCTTTTGCATTTGTAACGAAATTTATCAATTCACAGAATCAAAGAATGGAATAGTTTTTCCCAGGGGCTGGGGGGAGAGGAAAATTGGCAGTTACTAATCAAAGCACAGACCAGCTGTGCAACATTATACCTATAGTCAACTATAATGTGTTGTGCACTTAAAAATTAGTTAAGGGGGTAGATCTCATGTTAAGTGTTCTTACCAAAATAAAATAATAAAATAAAATGAAATAAAATAATAGAGGTAGAACTGGAATAATTGTTAAAAATAGCAAATATTTCCAAAAGAAAGTGGGGGGAGGGGCCGAAGGCAGGGGAAGAAAACGTACATAGAGCAGGCAGGACAAATAAAAAGCAAATAGTTAGATAATTGATTTACACCAAAATACAGTAGTAATTGCGTGAATGTAAATAGGATAAACAATATTGAACAGGAGGTCTTGTTGATTAAATATGACTAAAAAATAAAAAGTATAAGGTTTGGAAAGAAAGAAGGCTATTATTATCAATAGATGCTATAATAATATATATGTCAAAAATCCAGAGAATCTACAGATAAATTATGGGAATAATAGATGAGTTTAGCAAAACTGCTGAATGTAAGAGCAATTTTAAAGTCAGCTTCTTTTCTTTCTTTCTTTCTTTCTTTCTTTCTTTCTTTCTTTCTTTCTTT
>NW_023270415.1:39797971-39842407 GCF_011800145.1 Mirounga leonina | reverse complement strand
TTCTTTCTTTCTTTCTTTCTTTCTTTCTTTCTTTCTTTCTTTCTTTCTCATCCTCTCCCACTTCTCCTCCTCCTCCTTCTTCTTCTACTAAATTCAGATGTCGGTTTCGAAATAAAAAGACTCTGGCTTCTACCTTGGAAACTCTTTCTTAGGCCCTTGGTCTCTCTCTCCCTTTCCCTTGCTTTCTCTTTGGTTGCCCACTTCTAGGGAAAACAGAAGCCATCTTGTGAGGCAGCCCTGTAGACAGGCTCACGTAGCAAAGTTCTGCCAACATGAGTCAGCTTAGAAGTGATGTTGTATTTTTTTGTAAAGACTCATTTATTTGAGAGAGAGAGAGAGAGAGAGAGAGAGAGAGAGCACACATGCAAAGGCATGAGCGTAGGGGAGGGGCAGAAGGAGAGGGAGAGAGTGAATTCCCAAGAAGACTACTGAGTGCAGATTACTGGCGTAGACCTGGTATCTGTGTCCTTGGGAGCTGGTCTGGTGCTGGAGTGAGTGGGAGCCTGGGTTCACAGGAAACATCTAGTGATGGTATGGGCCTGGTAGTGGGATCCATGGTGAAGTTGGGAGTTCACTTTACTCTCCTTCTCACGTGGGGAGGGTGTCTCTCTCCAGACGGGGCTGCCCTTGCTTGAAAGAGGAGAGATGGGGGTAATGTGAAACTGTTTTCCTACCCTCTTCAATGCATCTTTGCTCATTTCTGTGCTCCACCCAAGTGCTGTAGCCCCTCACGTGGAATGCTTACTTCTTGTGAAGGTATTTTTGTGTACAGATAGTTACTCCAATTGGTGTTTCTGAGAGAGGATGAACACTAGAAATTCCTATATTGGAATGTTAATCTCCTAACTCACTACATTTATCTTCCATAATAAAAGTGATTTAAATCACTATATTTGAGTAACAAATCTAGAATATTTAGCCTGTAAGCACAAAGTATTTAAAATAATTAATTAACAACTTTTCAAATAAATTACACAGTTATACTAGAAAACAAAATATATTAAAATAATTTTAAAAAAATCTAACTGCCCCAGGGGGTAACATGACCAGTTATTACCCTATAAACTTAGTTAGTCAATCTTCAGGTAGACAAACACCTTTTAATTTATTCTTTCAACATTCAACATTTAGTAAATGTTGGTCTCTCTTAGAAGCTGCTCCCTGAACACAAAGATAAATAAGATTATAGTTTATGACTGAGCAACTCACATTCAACTTAAGAAAAATAGTCAAGAAATTCATTCTGTCATCTACTCAGAATTTATTGAGCACTACTAGATGATGGATAGTCAAAGATGAATGGTTTTCATGGTCTCTGCTCTTGAAGAGCACACAATCTAGAGAGCACAATAAATTCCGATAACATGGTCTAAGTTTTATGATAAAGGACAGAAGAAGAAACAGCTGACTCCCTCTGGGTAAAACGGCGGTCAGGAGGAGGTGACAGTTTGAGCTGTGTCCTAGACGATAAGTAGAAATAGCATTATGGACAGAGACACAGGCAGAGATGCAGGTGTACATCAGCAGGTTTGGAGAACTGGAGTAGTTCACAGAGACCAGAAGCTAGGTGAAGGAAGACTATGAAGGGAGAAAGAGAGGGCCAGACAGCAAGTGACTTTTTACCATGTGCTAAACACATTGGACTTTATCTTTTTTTTTTTTTTGACATCACATGGTTATTAGACAATTTTAAGGAGATGAGTGACATGTTCATGTTGCATTTTAGAAATGAAACCCGAATGGCAGTGTGGAGGCTATTCAGGAATTCAGGACAGCCTGCAAACCATGAGCGTGAGAGAAAGGATGGTGGTCTCTATAGGAGACATTCCAGATGGAGACCTAAAGATTCTGCCAACTGCTTGTGTGTGGTGAGGGAAAGGGCTGGATTTTTAGTGGCCCCCTTCCAGCTTTGGGACAAGCAAGAGCACAGAGGGAAACTTTTGAATTAAGTTTGCACTTGTTGAGTTTTAAATGTCTAAGGACTAAACAGAGAAGGATGACTTGGAGGGCAAGGACCACATTTAAATCTCAATAGATTTTTTACATAAATCCATAACCTTTTTTTCTTGATAAATGACAATAAGAATATCCTCAGAGTTATAAACTAAATGTGTTTATGTTAATGATTACCCTTTTCTAGTGGAAGCCTGATAAACCTTTTAGAACAAGAGTAAATTCTGTGGGCCCTTTGGGTAATGTACCATCAGTCCTCCATAAATAGCTCTATGAATATCAAAAGCTCCTTTCCTCTTCCTGAGAGTCTGAAATATCCTCTAAACATCCCACTCTTAACACTGACCACAAAACAATTCTCTGAAAAAGATTTTAGGTTGGATCTGAAAATAAAATAAAGCCTATAATTTTGAAATTATAAAGAGCTGAGAACTTACCTTGAACTTATCTCCTGCATTGATCTTCTCTTCCTCCCTCATGCAGTTGCTAGTACAAGAGAGCGTCTTATTTTAATTTTTTAAATTCTCTGGCCTTATTTTCCAAAACAAATATTTTCATCATCCTGTGTGCTGTTATTTCTTTCTTGAATAGTCACCTAATTTTTTTCTTCTGTGTGGACATTATTGCCCTAATTATATCATCAACTCATTGAGAGTGTGTCTTCAGTGTCTTTGTATCTTTGAAGGCCTTCAGTAGAGCATTGTTCACGGAGTCTGTGCTCAGGAATATTTGCTGATGGCTATTTGATATGCTATTTTGACTAATGAAATGATGTTATTTACTATTTTTAATAAGTCAAAGTTTCAACTTAAGCATCAAATCTTGGATTTGACAAATAAGATGATTGGATTTTGAAAATGTTGCCAACTTTCTTGGAAAACACATAACATTTCCCTCATAAAATCAACTTTCTCAATTTTTTTGTTGATGCATTCTCTGAATTATAAAAAGAAAATAAGTCTGATTCATAGAGGAGGTTGGTAACTCATGTTTTAATAGTTAGAATGTTAATACTGATTTTTTCCCCTGCTATTTTTTCCCGCAGTTTGCCAAAGAAAAGAACAAAAGCCACAAATGCCACAGTGACCTCACTCATGTCCTGTTAAGCCAACTGCTTGTCATAGTCATCAGGTAGATAGCTAGAACATTTATAAAGACCATGGGGCCTTTGCAATGAACTGGAGACAGGTCTATTTTAGTGAACCTTGGGACAGATATGCACAAGCACGTTGCTATTGTCAAGGGACCTTCCACAATCTCTTTCTATTTTACAAATTATAATTGAAGCATGCCACCAAGTTAAGGAGGGACAAAGATGATTTTTGGAATCAACCAGGTCTCTTCCCTGAATATTAAAGAGTTTTGTGAAACCTACTGCATGTGCGAAATCTTGCTTCTATAGAAGAAAACTGATTTTCTCCCCAGAAGGAATTAATCTCTTTGTAGATGACCAGTGAAGCATGAAGAGCCTACTCATCAAACAATGATGGTGACATATATGGGTCTGGGCTGTGTCTACCCATTGGGACATGAAGCTCAAAGGTGGTAAAATTGATAGGATTTTAAGGTAGCTCTCTAGGCAAAATAACACAAAAAAACACTAACTTCATTCAAACTGAGTGCTAAAATAAGCCATTTCTCACCCAGAGAGCTCCCTCAACAGTAACTAAAGTAAGGGTTAGTGTAGAAAACACTCTGAATCACAAAGCCTCAGAAGTCTGTGTGTCTTTATGTAGATGGATGGCCTGATTCTTTCATTGTATGTTGGTTATAGTAACATGTGAAGTCCTAGGATATTCAGGACAGTTAATTCAAATGCTTCATGCTTTATTTACTCTACCTTTAGAGGATTTTTTAAAGTACCAGTCATCTATTAAATCCATAAAGCTGATGTGTCGACTGGTCCAATTCTTTGGTTGCTGTTAAGTGTTTATTGAATAAGCCACAATGTATCAAACATAATATAGACAGAGTCCATTCTAAGCTTACAAACTAAATTGGCTTAAGCATTATTGGCTTAAGCATTACTCATAAAAAAACACAGATCCTAAGCAAGCATATATTGATCAAATTTTAAAGTTAGTTTGTGGACGATGGACTTGAGTGAATACCATAGGGGGAAACAGTTGCCAGAAAGGAATTTGTGGGAAGTGAGAGTCTTCATCTGACTTGGCTGTACTGAGAAGAATTTCACAGGTTAAAGTGTGGCTTGATGAGAAGTCTTAAATGTTGGATGTCAATGGACTTTGCAGAAGAAGGTAAAACAATCCATCTAGAAAAACAAAAATCCAAAACAAGTGTCCTCAAACCTAAATCTGAAGCAGATTTCTCAACTAAAATAGAAAACTAGCTTAAAAATTGGGCAAGATTAGTAATTATCTGGTCACTTTGATCAGTATTAATCACGTGAGTAAATGTGGAAGTAACCAAGGCAGCATTTTCTTTCTCTCTTAGTCGTTTACACACTGTGTAATTGAATTAAGCATATACTTGCGCTCATACTTCTGAGGGTGTGGTTATCATTTCAACCAAGTCAAAATCCCCCAAACCTCACACAAACTGTGATGCCCAAGTCTTTCTGTTTTGAGGACGTGGAAGCACATTTATAAGGTTTATTTGCCCTGGGAAATAGAAGGCTATGCATGGGGTGGTTTGTTCCTCTAAGACAGAGGTGGAACTTTCAACAAAATCTCAAACTCAAGGGTTCTACTATTGCTTTCTGGAACCCATCAGTATGTAACATTTCTTTTCTGATACAGAACAAAAATAGCAAAGTTATTAGTTATAGCTCAGAAGAAGCTGCTGGTTTTATGAGGCTTAAAGAGCTTATTTTAGAAATAATGACATTACTGTGTAGTTACTACATTTACATTGGCATATGATATAGGCAAGCTCCTTTTCCTATAGCCTTTGACTGTTTACAAAACACTTTTACATTTATTACCTCAGACTCTCATGTTTACCCTTTGAAGTGACTCTTAACTGTCTGTATTTAACAGATGAGGAAAATAAAGCTCAGGAGATTGACTTGCCCAACCTCATAAGTTCATACAGAGGCCCAATTTAAATTTAAATGATTAAATATGTATATTATAATATCTGCTAGAATCCAGAGAATAATCATGCTGTGGAATATTTCTGGAACTTGAGAGATCAGTTCATAAAACACTGAAGAGCAATCTTAAGAACAGGCTTCAAAGGTGATGGTTCTAATGGGTTTTTTAACAAACGGGATCTGTCATGGGATTCAGGAAGGTTCCTTTCCCTTTCTGCACTTATTTAGTCCTCTTTTCTCCTGACCTGGCTGTTGGAGATGAAGTAGATGAAGTGACCAGGGCACTGCAGGGGTAATTGTAGATTGGCCTTCATCTTTGGGTAGGTACTGAACCCAGAATTTTTCTCAGTGAAGATGGTAAAAAAAATAAAAGAAATATAACCTACAGGATAAAAAATTGAACTTTTCCATTGTAATCACAGTAGTTTACTGGGATGAAAGCCAGAGTGGGTCAGATTCATCTTCATTCCAAAAGGTCATGGTAGTGGCTGAACTAGTATCATTCGACTAAAATGCTCCAGTTTTTTGAACTATAAATGATAAAGCACTACTGCTGTGGAGAATTAGGGGTGAGGGAGAGGGATCAAAAAGAATTTGTTTACACAAATTTACTCCCACATGTCCTAAAGTATGCCCCCCAAATAATCATTTAAGCTGTTCCACACAAAAAGTTTGTAAGCAAACACATTTGCAGAATTGCTTTTTTTTTTTTAATCAAAACGGAAGTGTTAAGGGGAAAAAGACATGAAAGCTTAAGCAGTGATTAGTGGCTTTTCAGCTCTGCTTCAGAAATACCAGATACTTTTACCAAAGAGAAGCCTCACACAAGGGAGAATGGACCAACGATTCGCTGATTTAGTCCAACTGCAGATTTCTGTGCACTCCTTACAAGATACAGTCAATCATTATTATTGGCAGACTCCATATTTGCAAACTGGTCTACTTGCTAAAATTTATTTGTAACTCCCAAATCAATACTCAGGATACTTGTGAGGTCATTCACAGATATGTGCAGAGCAGTGAAAACTTTGAGTCACCCATGTACACAATCCCAGCCAAGATGGAACAAGGCAATATTCTGCCTTCCTATTTCAGCCATCATAGTGTATACAAATGTCCTTTTTGCAGACGATTGAGTACCAAATCTCTTCATTTTTGTGGCTTTTTTGCTGATTTTGCTGTTTAAAATAGCCTTCAAGCATAGTGCTGAAGTGTTGTCTATTGTTGTTAAGCACAAGAAGATTGTGTTGTGCCTTACGAAGAAAATATGTGTCTTAGATAAGCTTGGTTTTAATGAATCAACAATATATATTAAGTACTGTGTCTTTAAACAGAAACACACATCATACAAATTTATGTATTAATTCGTTAATAAAAATGTGACCAGAGGCTTGCAGGAATCTTGCTCTATCAGCAGTGGTCCAGCATTCCCTAATTCTGTGTTTATAGGGACTTTGTAGAACATACGGCTACAGCAAAAAATGATATCCAGCTATAGTTTTCATTTCTGGTATCCAGAATTATTAATCAGATAAAAGGTAAGAAGAAATAATTTATATTACCACTTAGAATGACAGGAATTGAAGCTACAAACCAAAATTTTGAATGTAGTTGTAGGTTTCAAAACAAGAACATTTTAAATGTATAGAACCTTGGGGGATATGTGCACGCACATTTTTCAGACTCACTTTCTTTTAATAGATACATAACAATTTGGAAAGTAATTCAAGTGAATAAAACATTTTACAATGTTGTGAAAGGGCAATGTTATCAAGTAAAATGAGACTTCTATAAACATGTCCAAGCTATGTCTTTAAAAGGAATCAGTATTATAACAGAGTTAGTGTTATTGAAATATAAACCCCCATGAGTATTTTTAATGTACATTAATTTTTATTGCTGAATAATAGTAATGCTTTGTATTTGTATGGCTTGCTGTGGTTTTAAAGCCTGTTCATGTGCATTAGATCACTTTCATCCTCAGGTATTACTACCAAAATTTTGCGGATGAGAACTGTGAGCTTCTATGGGTTAAGTGAGTTGCCCATAGTAAGAAGTTACTAACATGTCATTGTTGTGGTTAAAATTCGGAAGACTTCAGATAGTATCCTATATTTTGTCCTGTGTTGCCATGCCAAGGCCCATTTTTAGCCTTGAGAAATTTTGACCACACTTTGTCTATCGATATCCAGATCCAAAGACCATTTGAAAATGTTTTAAGTGGACGGTTGTTAAATGTTTCCCATTTAAATTCCATACACCTATATTTGGAACACTGCTTTTTAAATAACACATTTCATTTTACATTTTCTTCTGACTTAGAAATGCATTATATTATGTCTATACTATAAGAAGTATTTACTGAGATACATATTGCCTTTGTAACCTGCGTCTTATGACTCCATGCTAAAATTTTATTCCTTAGTTATGTAGGAAATCCTGGATTGGGCAGTATAGACTTAAGTTTGGGAAACACGTAAGTTTGGTTCATATCTCACACCAAAGAACATTTCAGTTTTATGCTGAGCAGAAGAGAAACTCCAAGATAAGCCAAATGTGTCTACCAGAACAAATAATCTTCTCACCCTTGAACTATATTGTCATCCTTGAACTAAAAAAAAAAAAAAAAAAAAAAAAAAAAATTGTAGCTGTTGTTTGTTTGGTAGCCATAATGTTAAGAAAATTTGGGGAAAAGCATTTCTTTTTGCGGGGGGTGTCTATGGCACATATTTACTTGCACTTGGCAGATTATCTTATTTTAAATGGATTCAACAGTCTGTGAGGGGGCAGATGTTCATGGCAATGAAAGGAGGACAAATTAGACTAAGTTAAAAAGGGAGCATAAGGGAATAAATACAACACATGATTATTAGCCTACAGAAGTGCTATAAGAAATAAAAACTTGACATGAATGAAAAAGCAGGGTGATGGTGTATATCAGGGAAGTAGGAAAGGAAGCCCAAATGGTAAGATGTTGTTAAGTGAAAAAAAAATTTTTCTGCCCAAATTTTTCAACATCCCAGGAAATACTTTCTAGGATTCCATTCTCACCCACCATCCTCCCCTGGACCAGCATAAAAGAAGGATGTGTAAAGTCAAAGTTCAGTGTTCAAACTTAAGGCTATAAAGATTTCTCGACAGGTTGACTAGGTCAGAGAGTCACTTGGAGTGCTAAGTCATAATGTTTGCTCCTATGCCATTTTCAAGGAACAACGAAATTCAGTTCAGTGGCCTGAGCTTGTTTTTGCTACACCCATGCTGACATACCTGTTAGAGAAGTTTCTATCGGAAGGTTGAAAAGGTGGAGGGATATAGAATTCCACGTGAGTTTGCTGGGGCTTGAAAGAACTTGGCTTCATGAGTATTTTAAATGGTCAGGGCTAAAGATGGTCCTGCTCAAAAACTCAGCGTGATGCAAAAGGGTAGCCAAATGAAGTGTGCAATTAGGATGCTTTTGAAGACACTCTGTGATATTGTTGTGCTGTAATGGCCATTGTGTTGTAATTACTGCTGATTTGTTCACTGTTGTTTTGAGCCTCTTAATCCCTTGAAGTATGCTGCCAAAATTAGAGTATTAAAAGTGTGACTCAAACACACTGAAGATTACAAACAGCTTAGATGAGGTCTACATGAGGCCGACATTGTCAAGTCAGCCATTTGATCCAAAGAGAGAACATGAAAGAAAAGAGCGTCTCCCGTCTTTGAAAAAGTAGAAGTGAAACATTTTCAATAACACAGTAATTTAATTTTTCTGAATTCAAATAAAAGAGGCCCTATGGGTGAGGCAGGTGAGACTTTGCTCCGAACACTCCATTGACAGTTAGCGATCAGCCTCCTGATGCCTCATCTGTGAATGTATATTATTAACATCATGGATTAAAAATAGGATGGGCTCATTTGGGAAATACAGTTGTTCCTCCCCCCACCCCACCCCAGGACACTAGAGGATATTCTTCATTTTAGAAGTATGTAGCTTTACCCAGTAGACAAATTCCTGAAGAGTTATTTGGAAAGAAGTTTTGGTTAGTAAGAACATTTTTATAAGCATTAAAAAGGCTGCACGGAATGTGAAGCTATAGTAAATTCTAATTGTCTTTTTGACAGAGCTAGATTTTCAGATCCCACATTTATATAAAGTGGAGTGGGCCTCTATGCAGAACTCTTAGTGAAAGAGTTAATCCTGTTTTCTCAAGTGCCTAATTTATCACAGAGTTACCTTAGGCACTGGGAGCATCTGGCTCAACACGTACATATTTTTCAAGTACAAATTAAGGACTGAGAATGAGGCCAGGAACACGCTGTTGTGTGCAGCAATAGGATGGACTCACCAAGAGGGAGAGGCATAAATATTGCCTCAGATTTTAATAAGGTTGAAACTCCATATATCATTAACAATTCTTCCTTCAATGTCTTGAAAATCCTCAGTCATTATATTAGATCCCTGCTTAATATTCTGCATGTGTGAACCAATGTGGGTTGAGGTTGCATTAAGCAGGTGGGGCATTAAACATATACTCCTCTTTTATTGTTGAGATGTTTTTAAAGAAAGCCTGCTTTATGTGACTTATCCTGCAATATTCCAAGATATGTACTTGCATACCCATTTATGTTTACCTCATATGATTTTAGATGGAAGACTAAGCAGGCATTTTGCTATTTACTATTTGTTAACAGTAAACAGTCATTTACTATTACTTAATCGTATTGATTGTCCCTCTCTTTTTATTTCTGTTTTTTAAAAATCAAGCTTAATCATGATCAGCTGGATGGGGGACAGGGAGACTGAACACATCTTTTATAAATACCTTTATTTCTTCACTAATTCTCAAAAGTAGCCACAATAAGGTAAAGAGTGTTGGGGGAGGGGCAGGAAGAAATGTAATATTTCACAGGAAGCTTTGATGAGAGAAAAAACAAGGATACAGCTTATAGGATCCATTTTTCTGATGTGATATTATCTATTTGGATGATGCTTGGGTCCTTAAATCAGAAGTAATGTGCTCAATGGACTGAAAGACCCTGTCTGTTCTCAGCAGAGTTTACAGGCACATGCTTAATTGTCTTGGGAGGGTGGGGAGAGGCCTATACATCAATGACTGGATATAGAATATGTTTAAGTGCATAAAACTTGGATGAAAAGGTTTCATGTAGAGAATGGCAATGCCATGACCATGCATTAGCTAATGTTGCTATGTGGGGTGACCTGCCAGCCAAACCTCTGTCGAGTAGTCTCCATATCTACCCTGATACAAAGAGAATTTCACTTTGGGAAATGAAACTCTAGTATCTCATAAAACATAGTTGTTCTTGTCCCAAAGTCAAAGAATAAGGAAGTTTTGGAGATACCAGGACAGACTCTTTTTTAGGGCACAGAAAGGCAGGAAAGAAAATCCTGCCCTCATATACCTCCAAGGTGACTGCTTGACTTTTCTCTTGAGGACTGTCTAATTTTTTTAAAAAAGCCCTTAAAAAATGCCAACATGCAAATTGTACATAAAATATTTAAAGCGTGAGTCCTCACTTTGAAAAGGTGAATTAATGAATTCATCAATCAAAACCGTGAAGTTCTGAAAACCTCTAATTTACTCTGTTATAATTTAGTGGGAAAAAAGTAGCCTTCCACTGGATAGCTCCACAGAAATGTAATTAACCTTTGCTTTAGATGGAACAGGTGGGACAATTGGTAGAGTAAGACGATAAATAAGATACACACATACATATGCACACACACACACACCCCAACACACAATCTTATAGGGTTCTTCCTCCCAGAATTATTGTGAGGATCAAAATCTGAAAGTACCTGTGAACTGTAAATTACCCTATAAAGATAAGGTGTTGCAATAGTTGTTTTTAGCTAGAAAGATAGATGGATAGAGGCAGACAGATGTTTATAAAATATTGGATAATTATTTGTTATGGAAATTGAGAATTTTCATCTTCACTGAATTTCTTAATGATTTTTTTCAATTAACATGTATTTCTGTGAAATAAAACAAAAGGAAAGATCAATGTTCCATTATTTTCTCTGTAGGTACCACATGTATCATGGCAATGGTGTCATATATTTGAGCGTAAAAACAGTAGCCTGTAGTCGGACAAGTAGAGTGTTTTCATGGAGGCAAGGGGTCAGAGTATTTGGAACTGAGACCATCCATACTGTAGGTCTGATTCAGTTCAAGAAAGCAGGGAAGCTAATCCTCTTGAAGTATGTAAATTAAAACAGGACACTGTTAGAACTTCTCTACCTCCTAACTTCTGAGTTAGCCTGTTTCCCCCACTATTTCTTACTAAACTTTCAATTTTCTCTCCTTTGTTTAAATGAACTTGGAGTTCATTTATAGCTGATGCAGGCCTATGTTAAGGCTTGACAAGAGCTTAGTAGGAGGGCAAAGACATTTCGTATCACATAGACCCTCTGATGCCATACAGAGAAGAAAGATTTAGTCTTCCAATTTTTACAAGTTATTGCTCCTTTAATTAATTTTACTTCCACAGGTGAAAATGGATGTACCATTTCTGGGAAAAGAAAAGAGCCCAATTAATAGTGGGATATGTCATTACACTGAGAAGAAATGAATATGTCTTCTTTAACATAAAAAACTCATATATTCCCGTGGCTCTGATTTATTCCTAGGTTTCTTGTCTCACTCATTAAGGAATTTTCTAGACCACTAGTTTTCATGTGTGTATGTGTGTGCATTCACATGTGTCCCAAAATAGAAATATAAAAAAATTAATATTCTTTTTTTCAGTACAAGTATAGTTTATATTTCAATATAAAACCTAATTTGACTAAGCAGTTAGGATTTATGCATTATCTAATTTCATTTGCCTTAGTAGAAATAAGTAAATTCAGATCAGAGTTTTAACATGTTCCTCTTTCTTTGAATACACCCTTTCTCCAAATGATTATGTGGTTAGTAAAAATATTTATGTATTGTGGGAGATGGAAATATTTTAATAAATCATAGTATTAAAAGTTCCCTTCAGGAAAAAAAAAATCCAGAACAAGCCCAAGAAATGTCTCCTGTTTGAGGGATCTGGCTGTATTAAAAAAGACTATACAAATGACTATATATATACATACATACATATTCATATATATGGGCATGTATACATGTGCATATATATAAACAGACTTCAAAAGGTTATATACAGGTGTGTGTATAACTTTTATTAGGGCTAGTTGTGTGTATGTGTGTGTGTGTGTGACTGTATGATAAATTACACATCAGGAAAGTCCTGGAATCATTCTCATTTCTCTCCCATCCCACATATGCTTTTGTTCTCCAAATTTTTTGAACAGATATTTAGTGGGAGACCTTTTTTCTGTCTTGTGTTGATTAAAACTTCTGTCTTTTTGTTTTTAATCAGTCCCTGCACATTGACTATGAGGCTCAGAATGTGATACAACTGTTTTTCTAGAAGCAGTGAACAAATACGAGACTGTGTAGGTTAGCTTTCTTGGTTTCCTTCTCACAAAAAAAAAAAAAAAGCAAATCTTTAGTTTTATTATACCTTTTAATTGCACAAACAAAAATGGTCAGAGTGCCATGCGTGGTGCGTTTGGCTAGCAAGACAGTTTCATGCAGTAATGAGATTTCCCCCCTGTAGGAGGGCTATGAACTGCTAATTAGCATCTATGACCTAATATTCTCTAGCAACCAAGAGTAATAGCAGTAATTTCCAGTTTTATGCAGAGTACAAGTCTCCAATATTACCAGCACTTCTGTTTCATTTGTAATTAACTGCAAGCAATTATTACAGTCAAGAAAGTATATCCTAATGCTACTATGTAGTAAAATAAAAAGAAATTATGTTTATAAAACTTATATATGTGTCATGCTGACTGACTGGAGTTCTTTGAAAGCCCAGAGGTTATGTATCTATCAATTAAAGTTTCTTTTTGTCCACATTGGTATCACTCTTAATTTTAATTTGTAACTTTTAGTTCACTACTTAATTCTTTATTCTTTGCTTGAAACCAAATGTTTATTAGATTTGGTTTTGAGTTCATAGAAAAAAAAAAGGAAACATTTAAAAGCTAATAACTAGGGGAAGATGTTGTGATATTAGCTGGCAATGTGTTTCAAGAGACCGGTAATGCATACTTTTTTTTAAAAAAAAATTATTGTTATGTTAATCCCCATACATTACATCATTAGTTCTAGATGAAGTGTTCCATGATTCATTGTTTGTGCACAACACCCAGTGCTCCATGCAGAATGTGCCCTCCTCAATACCCACCACCAGGCTAACCCATCCTCCCACCCCCTTCCCCTCTAGAACCCTCAGTTTGTTTCTCAGAGTCCATGATGGTGGTGATGAAGGCTCTGTGGAAACATCAGTTTGCGTGGCCCTCCAGGCAGCCCGTGGGTGCCGTCAAACTGGGTCTGCCGGATTATCATAAGATTATAAAACAGCCTATGGACATGGGTACTATTAAGAGGAGACTTGAAAACAACTATTATTGGGCTGCCTCAGAGTGTATGCAGGATTTCAACACTATGTTTACCAATTGTTATATCTACAACAAGCCCACTGATGATATTGTCCTAATGGCACAAACGTTGGAAAAGATCTTCCTACAGAAAGTGGCATCAATGCCACAAGAGGAACAAGAGCTTGTGGTGACCATCCCTAAGAATAGCCACAAGAAGGGGGCCAAATTGGCAGCACTCCAGGGCAGCATCACCAGTGCCCATCAGGTGCCTGCAGTTTCTTCTGTCTCATACAGCCCTGTATACTCCACCACCTGAGATACCTACCACTGTCCTCAACATTCCCCACCTGTCAGTCATCTCTTCTCCCCTTCTCAAGTCCTTACGCTCTGCTGGAACCCCGCTCCTTGCTGTGTCTGCAGCTCCCCCAGCCCAGGCCCTTACGAGAAAAAAGGCGTAAAGCGGAAAGCAGATGCTACCACACCTACCCCTACGGCCATCCTGTCTCCCGGTTCCCCAGCTAACCCCCCTGGGAGTCTTGAGCCCAAGGCAGCACGTCTTCCCCCTATGCGTAGAGAGAGTGGCTGCCCCATCAAGCCCCCACGCAAAGACTTGCCTGACTCTCAGCAACAACACCAGAGCTCCAAGAAAGGAAAGTTGTCAGAACAGTTAAAACATTGCAGTGGCGACTGGGTGATGGACACTGGGGAGGGTGTGTGCTCTGGTAAGCGCTGTGAATTGTGCAAGACTGTTGAATCTCAGATCTGTACCTCTGAAACGAATAATGCAATATATGTTAAGAAAAAAAAAAAGAAGAAGAAGAAGGTAGCGGGAGGGGAAGAATGAAGTGGGGGATATCGGAGGGGTAGACGAACCATGAGAGACGATAGACTCTGAAAAACAAACTGAGGGTTCTAGAGGGGAGGGGGGTGGGAGATGGGTTAGCCTGGTGGTGGGTATTGAGGAGGGCACGTTCTGCATGGAGCACTGGGTGTTGTGCACAAACAATGAATCATGGAACACTTCATCTAAAACTAATGATGTAATGTATGGGGATTAACATAAGAATAAAATTAAAAAAACAAAACAAAACAAAAAAACATTGCAATGGCATTTTGAAAGAGTTGCTCTCTAAGAAGCATGCTGCCTATGCCTGGCCTTTCTATAAACCAGTGGACGCTTCTGCTCTTGGCCTGCATGACTACCATGACATCATTAAGCACCCCATGGACCTCAGCACTGTCAAGGTACCCACTGCATGGGGCAGATGGGATGCTCAGGCAGTGATTGGAACTTTGGGTTCAATAAAACGGATCAGTCACTTTAAAAAAAAAAAAAGTCTCTCATGGTTCGTCTCCCCCTCCGATTTCCCCCCCTTCATTCTTCCCCTCCTGCTATCTTTTTCTTTTTCTTTTTTTAACATATATTGTATTATTTGTTTCAGAAGTACAGATCTGTGATTCAACAGTCTTGCACAATTCACAGCACTCACCATAGCACATACCTTCCCCAATGTCTATCACCCAGCCACCCATCCCTCCCACCCCCCACCACTCCAGCAACCCTCAGTTTGTTTCCTGAGATTAAGAATTCCTCATATCAGTGAGATCATATGATACATGTCTTTCTCTGATTGACTTATTTCGCTCAGCATAACACCTTCCAGTTCCATCAGTAATGCATACTTCTTAGGTGGGGATATACTCTGCACAGGAAGAGTGGTTTATGAGGTGGAAATAAAGGACTTTTATTTGAGCTTTTCCCATGAAAGTTATACTTCTGTGAATGTCAATAGAGTTGTTCTATAAAAAAAAATGACATTTAAAATGATTTCTTACTTAAGGAAAGGAGTAAAACCTTATTTATCTACAACTGTGAAGGACTGCAATTTTCTATATGAGTGATTTTTTCCCAGATAATTTACCTCTTAATGCACCAAACTGTATTTTAAATATTTTTGATGTGCATTTTCTGAGAAAAAAATTTTAATCCCATGCTTTGCATCATTTTCTAAGAGCCCACCCGCAGTTCTGGAAGACCCCCTCTCACGCAACAAGGATGTAGGGTAGATGGGTGCTGTTAGGGTTTTAATCTCCACTTGCCACATCAAGAACAGCTCTACCTGTCTGCCTTCTGCACTGTATTGGCTTCCACCTTAGACCCAACTCAAAGAACATATTTTGTTATTCCATCTTAGCCTTAAAAAATTCTCTACCTTAGGAAACAGAATTTATATAAAATATATAATTGAATCGATTAAGCAGGGTCATCGTTATGTACATCATTTATTGTATTGTGCAGAGATATGATAGTATGATTGACATGTAGAGATTTGCTCTTTTCCCCTACACCGAATGGCTTCAGATGTCTGTGTTTTTTGGATATTATTTCTTGTTTCCTTCTTTATGGATAACTGCAATCTGAACCTGGTGTCCCAGCTTTAAGCCATCGCTATCTCTGACTCTCACCTATTATAAAGCCAGGGAAGGAAGAAGTGAAGGTGGCCAAGGGAAACCATAGGAAGAAGTTCAGTAAATTGTAATGTGATTATGTGAGAGCACAGTGCAAAGCTGTTGGATACTCTAGCCCCATAAAGCCTTGTTATTAAAGGGACCCAGACTAACAGGCAGCAATATGGCAGTGCAGATATAACCTCATACTGCAGAGGGACTTGCTTAAGTTGTAGTAGCGGTTATGGGAATGATGATGATGATATTGATTTCACAAATGTGTTTACCGTGTCCTCTGAGCCAGGCACTGAGCTGGCCCATTTTCTACGGCATTGAACTGAATGACATCTAAAATGCTAATGGTCAGCCACCATTATTAATATTATCAGTACCGTGATTTTATATTAGAAAGTTCAGACTTTATTTATATAATCTTAAAAATAATACACAGATATTAGGGAAAAGAATTTGGGATCACACACGAGGCTGTTTGATTTCAAAGCTTGCATAACTAACTATCGAGTCCTTCTGCCTCCCAAGTATGGTAGAGTATCAGAAAAGGAAGCATTTTTCATAAGCATCAAGTCCAACTTCCTTATTTTAGAGTTGAAGACACTGAAGATCATCGTGTTGAAAAAGTGTCCTTTTTGCATCCAATCTTCTCCTCTTGGGGCGGGGAACTTTTTCTTTTCTTTTCTTTTCTTTTTTTAATTTTGTTTATTTATTTGACAGAGAGAGATACACAGTGAGAGAGAGAACACAAGCAGGGGGAGTTGGAGAGGGAGAAGCAGGTTTCCGGCAGAGCAGGGAGCCCGATGCAGGGCTCGATCCCAGGACCCTGGGATCATGACCTGAGCCGAAGGCAGATGCTTAACGACTGAGCCACCCAGGCGCCACCGGGAACTTTTTCTTAATTGCCTTGAATATGAAGCCTTTACTCTGTCTTCATTTCTCCTGCCATCAATCTCGCCTCCCCACCTGACCTCATTTCTTGAAACTGCTCTTTCAGAGATCAGTGGAGTCCTTCTCTTGCCAAATGCAATAGACTCTTCTTGGTGCTCAGTTCTTCGCCTGATGTATTTGGAGTAGTTCACATTGTTGACCGTCCTCTTTTTTTGCATTTCTTGTTCTTCCTACCTCTTGACCCTAACTTATGCTGGCTCACTTCCTCTGTATCCGTTAGGTCTTACTGCATGACGAGCTCCCCCATAAGTTAGTAGCTTAAAACAACCATTTAGTTCACAATTCTACAAGTAGGTAATGTGGGCAGTGTTTAGCTAGGCAGGGCCTCTGGTTTCAGCTGGGCTCACTCATGTATCTGTGCTTAGCTTCCAACTTGGCTGGCGGATGGTCAGTCCAGGATGGCCTCAACCAGCATGGTCTGTCTCTGCTACAGAAGACCTCCCATCCTCCAACAAGCCAGCCTGGGCTTTGAAGCTGCTCCAAGTTCTATATGGGAACATACACTCTGCAGTGCCTCTTGGTGGCAAACCATCAGTCCTGCTGCACTGTCTTGGCAAAAGTAAGTTCAAAGGCTGACCAAGATTCAAATGAGGGGAAACAGACTCCAACTCTTGATGCGAAATCACATTGCCTGGGGCACAGCCGTAGGGAAGAGTGAGGGAGAACTGGGGCATTTCCTGCAGTATACAATAATCTCCTTGGCAAGTTCCACTTCTCTTACTTGCCTTTCAAACATAAGTTCAGCTCACGCATTACTCTTGGCCTCTTTCCCTCTTCTTTTACCCTCTCTCTTTCAACCATCACATCTATTACCATGGCTTCAGTCAGCACTTGCTCATGAATGATTCCCAAACCTCTATATTCAACGTTTATTTTGTTCAAGAGCTCCAGACTGGGGTTCTCCACTGCCTGCTGGAAATGTACTTGGTTTCCCACATGTGCCTTCTGTGCAACAAGTCCAAAACTAAACTCTATATTCTACCACAAACCTATTCCTTTTGTAAACCTTCACTCTCTGACATTTATGTTATTTCCCATCTAGCCTCCCAACCTAGAGACCTCAGAACCATTTTTGGTTCTCTCTCTCCTGCCAGCCCCATGTTTAATCAGTCAGTGAATCCTAGTCATTCCACCTAATTGTTGCTCAGGCTTCTCTTTGTTCATTTCTAATAATACCCTGATGTGATATATTGTTGCTTATTATATTATTTATTAATTTATTAATTGTCCTTTACTGATTCACATGTAAAATCTAATGTAACAAACCCACTGTTCTCAGGATAGTATTTCTAAAACAAATGTCTGTCCATACAGATTTCTGTGTAAAAATCTTTTCATAGCTTTCCATTATCTGGGACAAAAGGAAAGTCTACTGGTCCTTGTTCTTGGAGATTGGGTATTCTTGGAAATCTGTAAGGTCAAAAATCATAATTATTTTATGTATCATTGTTATATCCCCAGTCTCCAGCACCCTGCCTGATTCATAATAGTTGCTCAGTAAATATTTGGAGAAAAGACAAGTTAATGAATGATGGACAGGCAGCAGAACAGTAGTCAGAGTTCCTATGTGTTGTGTTAGAGTAAAGAAGCTTAGAGAGCAATAGGCCTGGGTTCAAATCTAGCTAGCAATAGGCCTAGGTTCAAATCAAAGTAGCTCTGCCACTTCCCAGCAGTAGGCCTTGGACAGTTTATTTAATCCTTTTGAGCCTAGGTTTCTTTGTCCTAAAATGGAGATAATTATAGTTAACATGCAGAGTTGTATGATTAGCAATAGCATATGTGAAACTCAAATGTCAAGTTCCTTTTAATACATAGGCATAATACCAATTATCTCCATCATTATCCTCAGTCCAGGCAAGATAATCATCAATTTCAGGTGTGACAATATGTGACAAGGACCCATGCATGTGGTCTGGGATTTAAACTCAGTGGGACTCAAAGGGCAAGATACTAGCCAAGTCCTAAAAACTAGTAAAACAAAACAAACACAGGGCTCAGGGCAGAGAATCCCAGCAGGAATTCAGACACAGGGAAAGAAAACTTGGAGCTAGATTGGACGATAAAGCCATAGGGGAAGAAGTCTAGGCATCACTATAGGAAGCCTGAGTAGAATCTGAGAGGACAGGGTTGTTTGGTTCTGGAGTGACAAGCTCCTCACCTTGCTATCCTATCTTTCCCCAGAGTCTGGACAGGAATGAATCTACAGAAGTATCAGGAAGATATGGATCTATCTGCAGACCAAAGAGGTTTTGGGGGCAGAGCACACAGCTGTTCCTTTTATCTGTAGGGTCTTTATTGAGCCGTCACTGTGTATGTTTAAGAAATCATAGGATCCATACCATCTGCAGATACACAAAAGAACCAGTCACCTCACAGTCACCGTATTTTAATTTTGATCTCTTTTTTCTCAAAGATTACCTTTATTTTAATATTTTAAAAAAAGTTTACTTTTCTCCTTCTTCCAGTTACTAACAATGTCATTCTCCTTATCAACAGGCACAACTGTGCTTTTTGTTTGTCTTCTTCTGCCCATCTATATGCTAAATTATATGAACATCTTAAAGAAATGCAGAATAATGACATCTCAAATTAATGTATTTTAGATAATATATAATAAATAATAAATCACCCATAATATTATGACTTGCCTTATACTTTTATGTGTAATGTGTTCCTAGTTACAACCTTTGAAGTAGGAAAGGCAGGCATTTCATTGGAGAGCTGATTTGATTATTTAGTATTTACTTCTTCATCCATCCTTTTAATCACTTTAAATATCTCCCACCTCTGGATAGCAGTTTGGTTTCATCTTGTAATCTTAATTTTGATTGATTGGTAATGGCTACCTAGAGCAGTGTTCAGGAGAATTGGAAGGCATTGTCCAGACACAGGAGCCAAGAGTGCCATGATTGATTAGCAATGTCTGCTATGGGTAAGTGAAGGGGGAAGGGCAGAACTATTGCAGGGTATCTGACAAAACTGTTCTATATAATGATATCACCATTTTTTCTACTACTTATGTTAGTGGTTTTCAAATTACTCATAGCCTTATAGGTTTTCTCATCTGAACATAGAAAGTGAATTGAGTGACTATTTTTTTCAATTCTCTCAAGAATAGTACATAGTTGGTCCTGTACTAGATGCATAGAAGTTAAATTTATACATACAATGGATAATTCAGGGCATTATGGCTTATATGTCCCCAGATTGAGAAATACTGAGGTGGTCCAGTAAGTAACTCAAAGGCTGCCCCACACATAGGTAGGGACCAAGAGGGCATAATTTTGGTCTTCTATTCATATGTCAACCAAGTCAACCTCACTTTCACAGGTGTGTGTGTGTGTGCGTGTGTGTGTGTGAATGCATGCGTACATCTATACACACACTGGCATATGTATATAAACACACAACACACATACACAATTCAGAATTCATTTGAAGAAAGTATTCTACAGTTTTAAAAAGTTTTAAACTAAACAAGCTTGAAAACAACTGAATAAGATTTTTCTTCTGACTTTGGAAGTTTATTCTCTTCTTTTTCATTCAATATAAGTTTCTGTTTATTATCTGAGATGAATTTAAGTGTTTCTGTATGTCTTGCTATTAAATCCTCTTTTCCACCATGAGAATACAGAAATTTCCTCTGATTGTCTAAGAAAATATGGAAGATAGAAAAAAATGTCAACTTGAGAAAATAAAAACTAGATTGTGTAGTCAGTAGGAAAATCAGGCCCATTATATCACGATTAACAGAACTCTTGAATTAAAGGGTTGGATGTGAATTTCCATTTTCACCTTAGCACCTGGACCCTGAAACAGCTGTCCCTTTAATCGTTTACAAATCTCTTCAAATAGTGTTTCTTTTTCCTGTGTTGTGTGATAGCTGATGTGATTAATATAATTTCAGCAAACCTGTAATAATCCGAGTGTAGATTTTGTGAATTGTGTCTAGCAGTGCCTTCAGATAGATTAAAGCTATTTGAAGCAGGATCAGCTTTTTGGCACTGATCATTTCAATGCCTTATAAATAATTAATCACAAAAAAACCCTACATTAATGCAGCCCTTAAATCATAAATTGGGACCTAGAAGCTATATGAATGCAAAGTTCACATTCTCCAAGAAATATCCATTTTCTCACATGGCTTATTTTACACAATTTATTTGCTCTATATTTAGAAGCTCAATTAGCAGCCCAATATCATATGCACAGTGTGGAAAAAATCCTGTTATTATAAGCACCCTGCATTGCATTTATTTATTCAACAATTATTTACTAGGGTCTGGACGAAGAGGATGTGAGAATATGAGATGGTCATGGTCAGGGCTTTACAGCCCAATACAAGAGGCCAAGTATTAAAAGTAAATAAGAAAAATAGTCATGAAAAATTGTGATCAGTGCTATGAAAGATATAAACAGTAGGGCAGGCTCCTTTGGATACGGTTAGAAAGTGCTCTCTGAGGAAATGACATTTGCCCTGGGCCTTGCATCTTAGTATGTCCAAGGTCCCCAAGGGGAGGGTAAAGCATGAGCTAACTCTGCAGATGTGTGCCGGGACCTGAACATAGAGCCAGGGGAAGTCATTGATGGGGTAACTGAAATGAGCTGCTTTTTGGTTTTCAAAGATGCCTGTAGCATGAGGATTGTAAGTGAGCAAGAGCAGACAAGGGAATATGTCCTAAGTGGCAGTTGCAATAATTCTGGCCAGCAATGACTGAAACCCGGGCAGAGTGAAATGTAGAATAGATGGCTATGATGTTTATCCAAAAGTCATAGTTGATAGGACTTGGTGATGGATCATGTGGGAGGAAGTGGAAGACTCCGTGAGGGAAAGGAAGGGACTAGGAGTAAATCCTGGGTGTCTGGCTTGACAGAGCAAATGGGTGATGGTGCCATTTACTAAGATAGAAAAAACTGAGCAAACGAGCATTTATTGAGAATATTGCGAGTTCTAATTGGGTGAGTTATGCTCGGGAAACCTGTGAGACATCTACAGGAGATTTGGAAGGGATAGATGGGGAGTGCTCTAGGTGTGAAATACACATTTGTGAGTCACAGAGAGATGCCAGTTAAAGCAGTAGTACTGAATAAGGTCACTGAGGGAGGAAATAGAGAGAGAGGGATAAGAGAAGTGGGCTCAGAATCTAACCCAAAGAACACCAATTTTTAGAGATTTGTTTGAAGGAAGCCCTTGCAAGAGAAAAGGGAAATAAGAAACTAGTAGCTTGGGAAATGTACCAGGAAGGTGTGTTATCATGGAATCCAAGCAAAGAAAGTGTTTAAAAATCAGGGGGAAGCCCAGCCATGGACAATGGTATTAAAGAGGCAGATGGAGCTGAGGCCAGTAGCATGATCATTGGGTCTGGTAGCATAGGAGTTGTTCATGGTATTGAAAAGGGCGGTGTCAGTAGAGTAGCATTATGTGATGGAGATGACTGAGTAAAGATAGAAGATCAATGGACCAGTATGAGATGGATGATAGCAGTATGAACAAATTATTTCAGAAAGTTGGAGGATGAGATAGGATCCAAAAGACAGATTGAGGATTGGCCTGTGATGAAGAGTTTGGAGAGTCCCCCATACCCCTTTCCACTGATTCTCTTTTCTCAGCCAAGTGGGCATTCAGCTGAGGAGAGAGAATAGTGTTGATATTTGTGGTGAGAATAGAGGGTTTCTCTGATAAGTTACATTTTCATTTGGCTATCCACAGAGCCAAAGAAATTGTCTAAGAAAGCCCACACTGCCAGTGACCCACAAGATGACCACCAGGCAGAGCAGAAGGTGTGCTAAATCTCATTCTTTTAATTCACTTGGCAGGTAGTATCTTACATTTTAAAATCAAAATGATAAAGATTGAGAAAATAGCGCAATTAAATATTTCTTACTTTCAAATTTCAGTTTTAGAGACTGAAGTCTAGAAAGGTTTTGTTTCTTGACTGGGCTATAAAGAAAGAGCTAGTCACTTCTATTTAAACATTGAGTCTTATTTGGCTTAAGTTCAATTCCTAAGTCCTCTGGAAAAGTTATACAGGTCTTTTAAGAAGAAACAGTTTTTTTTTTTTTCAAAAGAACTGCAATTCTGCTAGAATGTTTGAAAGTGATCTCAAACATTTCAATGCAAATTTTTATACCAGCTCTAGGTTAAAGGAAATGGGGCTGAGGGAAAAGAAGAGTGAAGGGAAAGAAAATTACTGCCTCCTGACTGGAAAGAGATCATTATTAGGCCATTGTGTGTGGTTTTACACACTCCTGGGTCAGGGCTCCAACTTCTGCCTCCATGAATGTGTGAGGAGCTAACAAGCGCTCCATCTTATAACTTAAACTAATCTATGCAGAGCAGAAAGACACATGGAGCCAAAACGGATTTGTCTTGTGCAAACAGTCAGAGAACCCCAATGAGCAAAGGGAGAAACTGTGCAATCACATGATCCAGAATTAGTCAAGAGCAAGTAGGACTGAAGAAGAGGTAAGACTTTCAGTGTTTGTGATGCTTTGCTCAAAAGCATAACTGGGAAAGCATGGGTAGATCACTCAATAATAAATCATTGAAATTTGATGCACAGTTCCACGTTTTACCTTTGCTTTGAAATCTAATATTATGTAAATATGTAAAATAGTGTTATGACTGATTGTCAATCTGGCTCATTTAAATAATGATTTTACATTTTTATAGAAAATACATTATGTTAAAAAACACAATTAGCTGAACTATTTGCTCTATTCTTTTTGTACCCTATGAGAAATTTAGCTATTTATATTATGCCACAAACATTTGTCAATACTATCTACCATCTCCCTGATGTCAGCTACTGATGTTTGAGGATTAGTAAATGGAACGAAGTGCCGTTGCAAGTCTAAAACATGTGACACTTCTCATATAGAACTTTCTGAAGAGTGATTCCATTTGGGCCCTGATATGGTAGGCATAGATATGACTTTAAACTTTCTAGCTCCTAGTCTTTATTTCTATAAAGTTACAGTTATCAAATTCTTCTGAGTAAGATTTTAAGAAAGCAGTAAAAGCAGGGCTTCCCAGGGTTTTCTGCATCAAGCCCCATGCCAAAACAAAATTCCACAGCATAACTGCAATAATTTTGAAAAGAATAGCATCTATGTGCAGGATCTGAAGCTACTATCAATGAATACAAACAACACTAATAAAATTCTATATGTATGTCTGGCATCCTGCTGTGTGAGTGAAACCACTAACGCATTTTTTCCAAGTATTTAATTCAGTCACTTCATGCTTAACTATCTATCTATCCTTCATATAAAACAAAAATACAGATTTCTGATTCAACCTCCTTTTTTGAATTGTTTAGTAAGGACAAAACTAACGCTATAGGAAGCCCCTTCCTTCAAGGAGATAACAATCTTCTGATACATAGAATGGGCCCAGTAGAGTCTTTCTTTGTTAAGATTTTAAGGACCAAGGACAGTTACAGAACATCTGTATGGATCCAGATTACAAATCAATTTTACAGTTTTTGCTAAAATGTATGAATCATTATTGCCCAGTGATAATAGCAGAAATGTAATTGAAGAGTAATAGCTGCTGATTGGAAAGAATAAATTCACATTTACTATATTCTCTTGAAATCAAACCAAAAACCTAAAATGAAATCTTTTTAATTTTTTTTCCAGAATTGCTCCAATAGTCCAGGAGAGAATTAGAACATGACACTATATGCACTGTATTCAGCCCCTCAGTACACTGGGGAATGAAGTCATATGAGGAAGAAAACTGAGAATTGGAACATGAGCACTTATTTCCTGTGTAAAGTCTGGAGACTAAGGCTTACCTTAGGAGGGCATCCAAACCTGGGTCTGCTTCTGGGCGTGCAACACTAACTCAGAGAGGAGAAGGGAGGTCTGGGCCCAATCCTGTGAGGCAGATTGCATAAGATATGCCCCAAAGGTCCATGTCACCACAATGCTCAGGGTCAGAGGAGGGGTGTTTTTGTATAGGGGGGTTGTGTGGCAGGGAGGCATGTTAAGTTGTTCCCTGTGAATTTTATTTTATTATAAGCTAAGGAATATCAGAATCAAGCATTGATGGCTGGAAACTTACTTTCAAGCTACTTATGAATATGCTAAGATCTCAGCCAAGCTACTGGGCTACGTTGATTTTGGAGACCTAGGGGTAGAGAGGTGAGGGATACACAAAGTATCTAGCTAGAGGGAAGACACACACAGGCATACTGACCTCCTCATTAAAGGAGAAAGGTAGGACTGAATCTCCATGCTAACTAATCTAAATGAGCTTCTAACTAATCTAAATGAGTTTACTTCTTCTGTATAATGAGGATAAAATAATCTATCTTTTAGATTGCTATAAGTTTAGACAGTGTATATAAAGTCCTTTGTGCATAGTAGATGTTCTGTCCAAAACTGTTATTAGTATTAGAGAAGTTATTCTCTGATTGTGTTTAAGAGTTTAGGAAGTGGTTACCTCCACAAACCCCACCATTCTGGAATAGAGCTATTTAGGTTACCCTCTGAGCTCCAAACTCAAGAGCAGTCTCATTGAATTTAGGAAGGGAAACATATGCAGATGACTGGGAAGTCTGCAAAGAAGGGATGGATGGAGAACTAAAACTTCTGTCCTTTTTGGGAAACAGTAATTCTCCCTGAAGATTTGAACAATCTTGATCACATTAGAGCAAAGTGAAGTGAATACCCTTGGGAACCTGAACAAGTTTTAGCACAACCACATTAAGCACTTGGTAAGTAAACCTAATTTTCTCAATCAAATGAATCTCACATTGTCTAATAGCCTCATTTGCAACGGGTATTGTTGATTCACATGAATGTGAAAATAATGACTTGAATCCAAGAATCCAAAGGACAATGATTAGTTCTCTAAAGTTAAAGTGATAATCAAAGGTCTTTTCAAAATGCTCCCTGGTCTTCTTGGTCAATTAATTGTAGAATAAAAAAGAAGAGCAGTTAAATTTGGAATTTGATTTCTGCTAAGTTGTTTGCATATGTGGTGACTTGCCTTTGTGCCCAGGCATTCTTCTATGTATAAAATAAGAAGTCATATCAGGTCTTATGTCTTTTGTCACCCTGTTCACTTTGAATTTTTTAATTCATTAAAGAGTCAATGCAAGAAGACCTGATATACTGAATTTTACTAGTAATATTTGTTATATGAGTATTTAACTTAATAGAAGTTATTCTCTGCCGTAAAAAATAAAAGTATCAAAGAATATAATTCCTAGGTATTGAGAAATCTGGCCATGTTCTAGGTTTAGAAAATGATTAAATACTAGTTTTTAAATGTTTTGGTTTTGGAAAGTTGCCAAATGGGTTTTGCCAAACACATTTTTCTGTCATTTCACAACCCATGTGTGTGTTTTAATGAATGTGTAATCCGTATGTTCTGATTCACTTAAACTTAACTTGACAAAATCTGTTTTAAGAATAATATGATTTCCAAGAAAACTTTAGAGCTGTCCTAAGAAGATACATCTTTAATTTTAAAAAAGGAGTCGTAGTTGATGATGAATAAATGGAACCAATCTATAAATTTGGAATACAAATCTAAATATGAGATCCACATTTTAAATGACTTGTAACAGCTTTACTAACTCATGCTTAGTGAAATAAATAAGAAGATTCAACTCTGAGTTATCATTATGCTGTGTAAAATGGAAGGTAAATAGAAACATAGTGCATCTTTCCACTTCTATTAAACATACCAAGGAGAAAGATAGCAATGGTGAAAAGACAGAAAAAAAAATTAAGCTTATGCTCCTTTTCCATGGCATACTCAACCTCTATAGTACCTTCCACAATAATTTACAACTAACATATTTTAAAAGTAAGATGAACTGAAGGGGTGCCTGGGTAGCTCAGTCAGTTAAGCATCTGCCTTCAGCTCAGGTCATGATCCCAGGGTCCTGGGATTGGGCCCAGGGCCCTGGGATAGAACCTGAGGCAGGCTCCCTCTTTAGTGGGGAGCCTGCTTCTACCTCTCCCTCTGCCGCTCCCCCTGCTTGTGCTCTCTTGCACGTGTGCACGCTCTCTCTCTCAAATAAATAAATAAAATCTTTAAGTAAATATATTAATTAATTAATTAATTAAAGTAAGATGAACTGAAAACAGAAATGGGGGGAAGCAGTGCACAGTAATGCAAAAGGAATGTGCTCCTAGGGGAAAATTCAAGTACCAGCTAGAATCCAAAATAATTTTGGGCTCCACAACAAAGAGGAGCTGAACCTGCGATAAGGAAGGACAACCTAAGATAGTCCCACGTTGGTAGCAGCCCTTAGATCAAAAGTGAAGAAAATAGATTCGCACTGGATGAAAGCATTCCCTAGCTAGTCCCTCCAAATTTTTACAGAATAAATTATGTGATATAAAAGTCAATGTACCTAGAAGGTAAAACCTCAAGTTATATACAGTATGTATTTACAACTAAAACAAACAAACAATAACAACAACAACAACAAAACAATGACATAAAAAAGCAAGCTACCATAAATGAAAGTCAACAGAAATGATAAATAGCAGATTAGATTCCAAAGCACTTTGGATATTGAAAATATCAGATATAGAGTAATTACATGTAACGAGTTTACAGAAACAAAAATATAATTTAAAAATAAGCAACTAACATATTCTCAAAAATAACCTATATTATTTGAAAAAGAGCCAAATGGCACTTTTAGAAGTGAAAAATAAAACCAGTGAAATAAAAGAAAAGCACACCAGACGTATAAAACAATAAAATATATAGTTAAGAAATGTGTTGGTAGAATGTTACACAAAGATACAAAGAGATGAAAAAATTTAAAGAACATGGAGGAAAAAAAAAGAGAAACCAATATTCTGTGTCAGAATGAGATTTTCTTTGTAATTTTAAACTTATTTTTTAAATGGAGAGATAATAGTCAAAGCGATAATAACAATAATTTTCTAGAATAGGAGACATGAATCCAGAAAAAACAAAAGGTACAACAAGCAGGGTAAATAAAAAATTAACTCATATTGTAGTAAAGCTTCAGAATATCAAACACGAAGGGAAGATCTTTAAAGCATCCAAATAGAAACTTCTCAAAAGCAACAGTGGAATGCCAAAAAAATGAATGATATTTTTTAATTATGGAGAGAAAATAACTGTAAATCCAGAATGTTGTACCCAGCAGAGATTGGGGTTATATAGCTATAAACCAAGGAATGTCAACAGTTGCCAATAGTCATCAAGAACTAGGAGAGACATGGAAAGAATTCTACCTCAGAGCTTTCAGAAAAATCTAATATGCCCACAGCTTGATTTTGGTCTTCTTCAGGCATCCAGACCTGTGAAAGTATAAATTTCCATTCTTTTAAGCCACCAAGTTTGTGATAATTTGTTATGAGAGCCCTAGGAAACTAATACAAAATCTTGACTGGTAAGAACAGAAAAAGAAATTAGACATATAAAAACTGGAAAGGAAGAAATAGAACTACCGCAGATGATATGATTGCCAATATAGGCAAAAATCTAAAATAATGTACATAAATCATTAGAATTTAGAGTCTAGCAAGGTGACTAGTAAATTAGTATAGGAAAATCAACTGCATATCTATTTACTGGAGAATACAAATAAATTTATCCTATTTATTATTATACCAAGAAATAACAAAAAATAAACCAGAGCTTCTCAGATCTTTTTATTTTTACTTTATTGAAAACATTAGAGAAAACTTAGATTCAATATCATTCCAATCCAAGTTCTAATGGGACGTTTCAAGGAGCTTTTCAAGTTTTTCTAAAATGTGAAGGAAGAGCAAAGTTCTGAGAGCTAAAAGTAAAATAAGGATAGAGGACTTGCCCTACCAGGTATCTACATCTGTTTTAAGGCCATACACAGCGATTCTCAACTAGTCATATAATCAATGGACTCTTTGAAAATGGTGGAAGTGGTCATGATTTTCTATTTTTTTAGTTAATTAGTTAGTTAATTAATTTTTTAATTTAAATTCAAGTTAGTAAACATATTCTGTATTATTAGTTTCAGGGGTAGAATTTAGTGATTCATCAGTTGCATATAATACCCAGTGCTCATTATATCAAGTGCCCTCCTTAATGCCTGTCAACAATTACCCCATCCTCTCACTCACTCCCCTCCAGCAACCCTCAGTTTGTTCCCTATAGTTAAGTGTCTCTTAAGGTTTGCCTCTCTCTCTGCTCTTATCTTATTTTATTTTTCCTTCTCTTCTCCTATGTTCATCTGTTTTGTTTCTTAAATTCCACATATGAGTAAAATCATATGGTATTTATCTTTCTCTATTTCACCTAGCATAATACCTTCTAGTTCATCCACATCATTGCAAATAGCAAGATTTCATTCTTTTTGATGGCTGAGTAATATTCCATTATATATAGATATACCACCTAATAGTGGGGTATATATATTTTATATATAATATATATACCACATCTTCTTTATCTATTCATCAATGGACATCTGGGCTCTTTCCATAGTCTGGCTATTGTGGACCTTGCTGCTATAAACATTGGGGTACATGTACCCCTACGAATTACTATTTTTGTATCCTTTGGATAAATACCTAGTAGTGCAATTGCTGGGTTGTAGGGTAGTTCTATTTTCATATTTTTGTGGACCTCCCATACTGTTTTTCTGAGTGGCTGCACCAGTTTTCATTCTGACCAACAGTGTAAGAGGGTTCCCCTTTCTCCACATCCTCACCAACATCTATTGTTTCCTGTGTTGTTAATTTTAGCCATTCTGCCCAGTGTGAAGTATCTCATTATGGTTTTGATTTGTATTTCCCTGATGACAAGTGATTTTGAACATTTTTTTCATGTGTATGTTAACCATTTGTATGTCTTCTTTGAATAAATGTCTGTTCATGTATTCTGCCCATTTCTTGACTGGATTTTTTATTTTTTGGATGTTGAGTTTAATAAGTTCTTTATAGATTTTGGATACTAGACCTTTATCTGATATGCCATTTACAAATATCTTCTCCCAGTCCATGGGTTGCCTTTTAGTTTTGTTAATGGTTTCCTTCTCTGTGCAAAAGCTTTTTACCTTGATGAAGTCCCAATAGTTCATTTTTATTTTTGTTTCCATTGTCTCTGGAGATGTGTCTAGCAAGAAGTTGCTGTGGCCACGGTCAAAGAGGTTGCTGCCTGTGTTCTCCTCTAGAATTTTGATGGATTCTTATCTCACATTTAGGTCTTTCATCCATTTTGAGTTTATTTTTGTGTTTGGTGTAAGAAAGTGGTCCAGTTTCATTCTTCTGCATGTGGCTGTCCAATTTTCCCGACACCATTTGTGGAAGAGACTGTCTTTTTTCCAGTGGACATTCTTTCCTGCTTTGTTGAAGATTAGTTGACCATAGAGTTGAGGGTCCATTTCTGGGTTCTCTATTCTGTTCCGTTGATCTATGTGTCTGTTTTTGTGCTGGGACCATACTGTCTTAATGACTACAGCTTTGTAATATAGCTTGAAGTCTGGAATTGTGATGTCTCCAGCTTTGGTTTTCTTTTTCTTTCTTTTTTTTTTTTTTAAACTTAATTTAATTTTATTATGTTATGTTAGTCACTAGAATGAAATTGTGATATATTCAGACAAAGGAATATCATATAACAATGAAAATGAACTACTGCAAAACATCAGTGAATCTTAGAAATATTACTTTGAAGGATGAAAACAAGACATGGATTAATACTTACAATATAATTTTTTAAAAGCTAATACAGAAAAAAATAATCTAAATTTTAGATTAGATACATACATGGTTAAATTTTTAAAAAGAAAAGAGAAAACAAAGGAATGCTGAATCCAAAATTCAGAGTAATAGTTACCACTCAGCAATGAACTCAGAAATGAACTCAGAAAAGTATGCATATGGCTGCAATGAAGTAGTTCTCAAGTCAGAGAGTGGGTTTATTTCTGTTTATTTTATTACTTTGCTTAAAATTTACCCAAATATTATACATCAAATATTATATAATGAAATCTTTTTTTAAAAAGCTGAAAAATAACCCTTTAATAGCCCAAGGTTTTGAAATTTGAGATGCCATTGAGGTAGATGCTAACACACACTTCTTAATTTCTATGAAATAAGTAATAGATGGCAGGGGAGAGCCATGCAAGAACTTTCTGGCAGTTTTATTGGATTCTGAATGAGTTACAGAGGGAGGTGTATCTCCCGGGACACTTTAGTGTGTGTTTGACAGTCATATGTCTTCTGTGGTTTGGGAGTGGTCTTGTCTAAGGCAAGGATTGATGTTCAAGGGATGGATTAGATGACCTCTTTGATCCTCTTCAGCACATGGTCCTTGGTCTTTCAGTCCTGGCTTGACAACAGCACAGCCTCAGTCTCTGCCTCTGTCTACCTTCAACAGTGTGCCAGGGGACACACGCATTCTATTTTCCCGTGAATGGTATCTCTTGGACAAAACATTCATCAGAGGGGGGCAGATAAATCTAACAACCTCAACCATCAACTCTGGACTTTGAACTTTTCACCTTCCTCAGTGAATGTGATTGTCCATAGGGACTAAAAGGAGTAGACACAAACACATTCTTACTATGCATTACTATGTTAAAAAGTCTACGTAATGTACTTACCAACAAAATATTAAGAAAAGTATGTATAACAGCAAATATATGTATATAACTAAATGTACACAATGCCTATTATACATATACACAGGCATACATGAAAAAGCAATTTCTAAAGAAGATCCTGCAACTAATAACCATGGTTTTAGAGACTGAGAGTGGTAACATTCACATTGCCAATCCTTGATGGCACCCTCAGCAGTATCTTGATGAAGGAAACCAACAACTCAACATCCTTAGTTCTCGAGGATGCTTCTGCATGCAACCCAGGCTCGTTTCACTCCAGCTACAAGAAGGAACTTCAGAACCCAAAACCAGTCAAGGGCTTCTCACTTAGATCACAACTACAGGAAAATATGCTACACTACTGCACTTGATGATTAGCTTATACTTCAAAATAATTTGAGGTTCAGGTACACAAGTATCTTCATATTGAACTTTTTAGGCTCATCAGACAAATTCAGTAATCTTCCCCACACCCCACTCTGGGACAATACACATTAATATACAGCTTTGCTTCTCACAGGGTGTTTTTATTTTGTGATTTAGGGTGATTTCATGAAGTTATTTTTCTTTAGTTTCTTCCATTTGGAAAAGCTTGGAGGTCTTTGAATATCTGTTCACAAGCAGAACATAAAACAAGTTTGTTTTTTAAAGAAAGGAAATTCCAACTCCCTTGAAAATGTCTCATTTATTATTTGGGCCAAAGAGAGGAGGGTGTGCTCAAGAACTTTTTTTCTACCGCAGTAAAAGATTTTTACAATAATGATATATCTGTATATTAGTTCTGTCCTTTAAAATGAATAAATAAAAATGGAGTGAAAAAAAGAAATGACTGGAATGAAATGAGACGTGAGCGGTTCATATGATGTAACTCACATGACCACAGTTTTTCGTTTTCAAGGCAAATGTCTGTGTTCAATTTGCCACTGGAGTCTTACAGCAAGCATCATACTTCCCCCAGCTACCCCCACCCTTGGAGCGGCAGCCAGCTGCAAGACAGATTCCCACCCAGACAGAATGCAGGTGAAACATCAATACAGCAAGAGCCCAGGCAAAAAAGGGCATGTGGAGTTTGGAGAGTTTTAGAAAATTTTATTGCAGGAACACATGTGTTAGTGCAGCAGATGGAAGCAATTATGGCAGGAAAACTTTGCCCTATTCTTAAAACCAAATTCCAATAGTGTGAGCTCAGGCTAATGACTATCCTTGAGGACAAGTAAAATCAGACCACAGTGAGTTTTGAAGATTGACTTCACATTGCATCAGGTCATGATCTGCACTGCTAAAAACTCATCAAAACCTGATATTATCTCTACCTTATTTCTAATTGGAAAGGGATGTGACCTCAAACTCACTCATCTAAAATTAACATGCTTTCCTGTAGTCTCTGCTAAAAACCTCATCTGACACTGGTATTTTATAGTCTGAATTGTAGGAAGTACAATTATGATTGCTAGTGAATTGCATGATTATTCCAGATAGGAGACATTTACTTTGTTTGGATATTTCTGTGCATGTAGTCCTTTCTGAAATGTGCTTCTTCTCTTTGAAGGAGACAGGCAGATACCTGACATCTCCCTTAATAAATAGTATCAAGGGAGCTAAGATGAAGAAAATAAAGCAGAATGAGGTTGAGTGGTAAATCTGTGACCTATAAAACAGTCAAAAGGATTAGAAATAAATCCAGCCCCATGAACTCTCTTGTCTAAGGGTTTATTCTGCAGACCTAGGCACTAAAGTAATTTTTCCCCCTCTTTGGTGTTGTCATATGATTTTTCTCTCCTTACTGGTGACTCTCAAAAAACCTGGCTGGTAATGATTATGGATGTATAGATGGATGTTTGTTTTACAGTGATATAGTATCGCTTGTAGGAGTAGTTTAACTCTTTTACTCTCAAGGGACTACTGGCTGAAGGATGTACTGGAAAAGAAGCAGAAGGACTTGAAAGGTACAAAAACTCAGGGCCAAAAAGGAATGAAGTAGGTTGTTCAGTTTCTTAATCAGTCTTCTGGCAATATGCACAGGCTAACTTCCTATTGAAAGATGAAATAATTTAGATAGTTCAGATTTGACTTTTAAAATATTTTGTTATTCTAAGCAGAGGAGTGGGTGATGATGTAAGCAAATATAATATTGGTTTTAAGCTAGTTAAAGACACAAGGCCAAATTCCAAAGGCAGTTCAGACAGTGATGCCAACTTTTTGCATATACATAGCTGGGAGGAGCGTGCGCACAGCATCATTGACAGAGCATAGACCAAAAGTTGGGAAGTGCGGCTTCCGTTACTGGTTCTTCCATCCACCAGACTTGCTACTTTGAGCAAGTGACTTTACTTCTCCAGTTCTCAGTGGCTTTATGCAAAATGGGAATAATACCTGCCCTGCCTATTTCATTAATTATGAAAATGAGAGCATACATTTGAAAGTGTAAATTGAAGTGTGCTTGCCTAGATGACCCAAACAAGTACAATCTCCCTGGTTTCTAAATCTGTAACCCTTATTTTCTGATCTACTTAATGAGGATTCCTAGATAGTGATGTGTGTTTCATTTGGATACACCAAATTATCTCTCCTTAGCAAAATCCGAATCAATTCTTTAGAATTCTTTGTAAATATGTAAGCCCAGCAAATGCAGTTGTTGAGAAGAACAAAACCCTCACTGTGAAATTGACTATATTGAGCTTGTTCGCAATTGACTTACTCATACAAGCATTAGTTTAGCAAATAATCCAGAGCATTTGTGATCTGTCATACTTTGTGCTAGATACTGAGGATACAGTGATGAGGAACATAGGGTGACATAGCTGAAGTCAGACCAGATGCTCAACAGAAGCTTGGGGCTGGAAGGAGGGGCAGAACAGCATCAGGGAATTTCCCCAGGCTTGATCATTAGGTTGAAGAGCCTCAGATTGGAATCATGTGGTCCTAATTAAAAGGCAGAGACTGATGTTCCTGATTAGCTAAATTAAAAGTACTGAGAAGATAGTTAACCGTGGAATGCAACTTCATCATCCCTTCTGTAGCTAGTAGCCGCACTGGCCAACATCTAAGGCCCAAGGCTAGGACTCTTATCCCTTATCATTTGATTTGTCAGAAGACTTAGTCACTTCTATTTCAAGAAATATTTCAAATCCATTTAAATCTCTTCAGCTCCCCAGTGCCACCTCTCTACTGCACAGTGCCATCATATATCAACAGGACTATGAAAGGTCTTCCTATTTCATTTATTGTACTCATGGCCCTTCCAAGTCTATTTTTTTTTACAAAAGAGCTAGCGTAATGTATTTCAAGAAAAAATCAAAACATGTTACCTTTCCACTTAAATTCCTTTAATAGTTTTCAATTCTTCGAAAAGTAAAAAGCAAATCTTTCCATGGTCTGCAAAGTCCAACTTTCTTCTTAGCTTCATCTCCTTCCATATTCCACCTTTCAAATGAGCTGCCACCAAACTGATTTTATTTTCTGAGAGCCCAGCATGCTCTTTCTATTCCAGTGCCTTCAGCCTACTTATTCTGCTTGGACTATTCTTTCCTAGCTCCTGAAATAGTTGGCTTCTTCTCATCTTTCATATTCCAACTCAAAAGTTGCCTCATCAGAGAGGACTGCCCTGAACATAAGGTGGCCTCTTACATCTGCACTCTAGTACTTCACTCTGTTGACTTGCTTCATGGCTGTAATATTGCTATCTATAAGAAATATATATTTAGGGGCGCCTGGGTAGCTCAGTTGTTAAGCATCTGCCTTCGGTTCAGGTCATGATCCCAGGGTCCTGGGATCGAGCCCCGCATCGGGCTCCCTGCTCTGCAGGAGGCCTGCTTCTCCCTCTCCCACTCCCCCTGCTTGTGTTCCTGCTCTCACTCTCTCTCTCTCTGTGTCAAATAAATAAATAAAATCTTAAAAAAAAAAAGAAATATATATTTGGTCATTCAGATGCCATATATATTTCTCATATATATTTGTTCTTCATCCAGTGTTCCTGGTTCACAGCTCCTAAACCACTTGGAATTTCCAGTGATAAGAGCAAGAAAGGGGTGTTTTGCTATGTTAATGAGGTGACTTTGGGAAAGCCCTTAGGTAACTTAAGGATGGGGAACTGGTTGCCAGTGGAGCCAAACATGTGATTAGAGGGTTAGAACTTTCAGTTCCTCCTACCCAACCTCCAGGGAGGGGAGAGGAGATGAAGACTGAGTTCATTTGTCAATGGCCAATGATTTAACCAATCATACTTATGTAATGAAGTCTCCATAAAACCCCAAAAGGACAGGGTTCAGAGAGCTTCTGGGTTGATGAACATACAGGTTTGGAGAGAATGGTATACCTAGAGAGGGCATGGAAGCTCCACCCCCTTTTCCCATACCTTGCCCTCTGCATATCTTCTATCTGGCTGTGCCTGAGTTGTGTCCTTTTATAATAAGCCTTTGATCTAGTATATAAAAGGTTTCTCTGAGTTCTGTGAGCTGCTCTAGCAAATTAATCGAACCCAAGGAAGGGGTCATGGGGACCTCTGAATTATAGAGGGTTGGTCAGAAGCACAGGTAACAACCTAGACTTACAACTGGCATCTGAAGTGTGTGTGTGTGTGTGTGTGTGTGTGTTAGGGGAGCAGTCTTGTAGAACTGACCCCTTAACCATGGAATCTGATGCTATCTCCGGGTAGTTAGTGTCAAAATTGAGGTGAATTATAGGAAACCCCACTGGTGCCCAGACAACTGCCTGTTGGTGGTGTGGAAAGACCCTCCACATATTGGGAATTGGGTCTCAGAACACCGAAAGAATGATATATATCATAATCTGTCATTTGCTCTCTTCCATCCCCCACCTCCCCAATATTTTATTTCCATGATGACACGGCTTTTATCTATCTTACATATTATTCATTCTCACCATCTTATACTCTGCCTATCATAATGTAATGTAATGTAGGTGCTCAAATACTGACAGAATATATGAACACTCTAAACCAAAATCTGCTCGTACTTTGTTATAAACAAGGTTGTAAGAATACACAGGGTGAAACTAACTTGGAAACAGTAATGACTCAGAAACAGATGACGGAGAGAGGCAAGGAAAGAAAGCTTCTTAAAGCAGCACCCGGCTGGGTGCAGAAGGATAAAATGGCTATTGCCAGTTCAAAAGAGAAGTAAGAGACTATTCCACACAGTAACAAATTATAAATAATGGCAAGGCCTTATTCCAAGGAATCACACATTTCAGGGTTTAATATAAACAGAGCATCAAGTAGATCATTGGTGTGCAACATGTAAGGCTGAAATGACACCCAGCTCCTGAAGAGTCTAACGTAACATGCTAAGATGTTTGTGCTTTATTTAGGGGACAACGGGAATCAGCAAAACTTTATTAGAAGGGGAATATATAATCAGATTAGATTTTTAGGAAATTAGATGTGAGAGATGATGCAATGGAATGAGTAAAGACTGGAAAGGGAAAGATACTTGAAAAAATTTCCAGTTGACCAGGCAGCAAGTGATGAGGACCTATGGTAAGTAAGGCAGAGGTGGCAGGAATAAAGAAGGGGGGGTCAGAAAAGAGACAAGTGATGGCTGATGAGGAAGTGAGCTGACAAGGAAGATACAGAGAGAAACTCTGGTTTTTAATTTATAGGACTGAGTGGATTGGGATTCAACCAGCTAAGCTCAAAAACAAAGAGAAAAATGAAGTTTTAGCAAAAGAACAAGACATCAATTCTGCTTTTTATTTTATAAAAATATTTTTTTAAATAAGCAGTAAATGTTTAATTCAGAAAACTAGCCTCATAAGATAGTACATTATCATATGGATACATTAAATTTTACTTGGCCAATTCCCCATTGTTGAATACTCAGTATTTTTAAGTTTTTATTATTAAAAATAATGTTGTAGTGAACATTTTTTACAAATTTTTTTTGAAAATACAAAAATTACAGAACCTGAGAGGCATACACAAGAAATAATAACTTCCATTTTAAATCACTTTCTATGTTCCAAATACTGCACTAAGTGCTTTACAAAAATCATTTTATTCAATCCTCATTACACTATGAGTAGATATTATTAACCTCATTTTGCAGATGAGCAAAGAAAGGCTTAAAAGAGGTAAGTATTTTTTGTGGGTTCACACAGTTAAGCACCAAAGCAAGGATCCCATTACAGCCTAAAAACCCACATTCTTAATCATCTCTCAGATGGCATTTGGAAATATGGATTTGAAGCTCAGTAGAGAGTAGATAGTAAGTTTTATGAGTCATCGGCATCTAGATGAATGGATCTCAATTCAGCTGTTGATTATCACCTGGAGAACTTTCAGACATATCATTTACTCCAAAACAATTTAATCAGAATTTGTGGTCCAGAGAGGGTGGAACCCAGACATTAGTAGGTTTTAAAGGGGCTATAGGTGTTGCTAATGTGCAGCTATTGCTGAAAATTATTAATCTAAAGCAATTGAAACCAAGGATGAGATTGCCATGAGGCAGCACACAGGAGGAAGCAAGGACACTGCAGAACAACTCCACTCAAGTTGTGAACAGGGCTCTAAGAAAGGATACTCAGCAATAGCACACAAAGAAGTGAAAAGCAAGCCAGGAGAGGTATTCTGGGGGTTATGGAAGAAAGAATTTTAGCAATAATATGTATATGAAATCTAACACACACCCAGAGATATCATGCAACAACTTCATATAATTTGCTGTAATAATCTCTGGGTGATATATTGCTATAAATCACTCCTCCTTGATTTGCCAACTAACCTTCTCCAGGATAGTTCAGGGTACAAGTCCTTTGTCATCCTGTTTCTACATTGCTCTGTTGTCAGTCTGGTTAGTTCATTTCTGTATCCCATACTGGTCCACCTGACAAGGTTGCTTATAAGCTGATGGAAAATGCTGTGTTGGAGTAAAAAATTAGTTTCAGTTCAATGCAGTGACTTTCTGCTACTTGCTTCAAATATAGAGACGTCACTAAGCACACTTTTTGTTGTATTAAATCATTTATTATATATAATATATATTACATAATAGTATATATAGTTTATTAATGTAGTTATGTAAGTAAACCACATATTATGTTAAATAATGTGCTAATTAGCAATTATAAAATATGTCAATCTCCTCTAACATTTTATGAAACAATTTATTTTAACTTCTCACCAGCATATTCAATATCGGTATCTTTGTCATCATTAGAGATCTTTTAGTCATCTAAAATATTTTCCAAAGCCTGTCAAGTTCCTTTCTGTTTTTAAGACAATTATTTTGAAACTAGGTATAAGACTGTAACCAGGAATTTCAAGCCATATAAATATGTTGATTGATATTTTCTATATTATCTATATTTTCTATAATATCAATACAGGTGTTTTATTTATCCTAAAGCATATATAAAACTTAACTATGTACTATTCTAATTTAATCTATTATATTTGACAACATGACGTCTTATATATGTCATTTTTTATTTTGTTTGGATCCTCCCACACTTAGGACTGAGAAGGACTTAGGGGTAGGTAGCTTATTGTGGTGGTGACTCCAGAAAGCAGGAGTGACAGCAGGGAGAGTGTGGCCAAAAGGGAGAAAAGATTAGGTATAAAAGACAATATAGGTGTCACTGCTGTGGGCAGCAGGACTGCAGTAGAAGGTCAGTTCCAACAGGATCTCCTGAGAAGTATCAACAATATCTTCCAGATTGTCTTCCTGAAGGCTGGAAGGCTGGAAGATCCATCCATTGACTCCCATCCTCCATTGGTTGAGAGTGATGAGGGGGTCTTTGTTTCCCATCACCTGCACTTCAAGGATGCTGTTGTGCAGTGGCTCCAGTGGGCCCCATGGCTCTTGAGAGGGTACTGGGGCAGAAAGTCTATGCTCAAGGTAGACCCTGTTAGCATCAGGAGTGCCTGCACTCCCAGAAATGGCCAACATTAGATTTGGATTGAGCAGGTGTGATGCAGGCCACCAGAGGCCTCTACTGCAGTTCTAAAATTCAGAGTATTACACGCTGTTCCGACTTACAATGGTTAGACTTAAGATCTTTCAACTTTATTTTTTTCAACTTTAAGATATTTCAACTTCAACTTGTGCAAAAATGATACACATTCAGTCGAAACCATACTCAGGAGGTAAGATCCTCTCTTGTGATTCTAGGCCATCAGCCCACAATCATGAGGGTCAACAGTTGATACACACGAAACCATTTTGCACCCATCAACCCTTCCGTTTTCACTTTCAGTCCAGTATTCAGTAAGTTACATGAGATATTTGACTCTTGTAAAATAGGCTTTGTGGGAGATGATTTTGCCCAACTGTAGGCTAATGTAAGTGGTCTGAGCACGTTTAAGGTCAGCTGAGCTAAACTCTGAAGTTCAGTAGGTCGCATGTATTAAATGCATTTTTGATTTAATGATATTTAACTTACAATGGGTTTATCAGGAGGTAATCCCATTGTAAGTTGAGGAAGATATGTACATGGTTTATATTGAAAAGCAATAGAATCCCCTGCCTCATACTTTCCAGTCCCTCATTTCCTGCTACCCAGAAAATAATTTTCAACTCATTTGGCTAGTTGTAATTTTATTTCTAATAATATGATTATTCTACCTTTTATTGATTCATCAATTTTAGACATTTTCCATTGACTTCCTATTACAAATAATAAAGATTTAACTCTCTTCCCAACATATGGCCTCCACATGTAGAAAAACCATTGCCCATCCTCCTAATATATTTAAATTTTGATTTGGGGTATTGTTATAAATGTTCTAAATGTCATTAAGTGTAAATATAAAAATATTATTCACAACTGAACACTACAGTGTTATGATTATATTTCATTTGCTGTCCAACTTTTGTTTTCCTGAAGTTATAGGGATTTTTTTTTCAGTTGCTTTTCACCATAAGGGATTTAACTTTATACTTTTTATCAAACTAAAAACCTCACCATATATTCTTTCAAATTCATTTTTCTGAATTGGAAGCAGTCCTGTTGGAGCCCTTCATTTCTTTCTTCTATTCTGGAAAACTGTCCTAGGTCATTGTGGACTTTTTCACGATCATCCTGAGTTTCTCTTTCTTTCTCATCTTTTTTTTTTTAAGATTTTATTTATTTATTTGACAGAGAGATAGAGAGAGAGCACAAACAGGCAGAGCAGCAGGCAGAGGGAGAGGGAGAAGCAGGCTCGATCCCAGGACCCTGGAATCATGACCTGAGCGGAAGGCAGCCAGCCACCTAACTGACTGAGCCACCCAGGCGCCCCTCTTTTTTTCTCATCTTTCCAGTCCCTCATTTGTGCAGTGTTGTGCAGTGGCTCCATTTCTCTTGCATCAACTTTTGTTTCCTTAAACCTATGCCTTCCTCTTACTTGTGCCTTCTTGGGGAAAGAGCATAGAGGAGTTGCTTTTATTTTTTGAGATCTTACTTATGTAAAAATATCTTTATTCTAATTACCCTCACTGATGGCTAGTTTGGCTGGGTACACACTTTTAAGTTGAAAATTCTCTTTGCTCAGAATATGAATGCTATTGCATTTTAGCTTTCAGTCTTGCTGTGGTACACTGGTGTCATCCAGTTTTCTTATTCTTTCAATATATCCTGCTGATTTTTTTTTCTGATTTTTTTCTTACCTACAATAAATTACATGCAGATTTTTATACAACATGCTATGCATTTCATGAGCCATTTCAATATGAAAATCCATGTCCTTCCATTCTCAGAAATTTTCTTTTATTACTTTTTAATAACATCCTTCTTGGTTTTCTATTTTTTCTAATTCATCATTGCTTTGTCTTCCTGGTTTATTTTTAGGATGATTTCCTTCTCTATTATTCAAATTTCTGTCTCAACTTAAAACTTTTTCTCAGTCTCAGATTTGTCCCTTGTGTGTTTTTGTTGTTGTTTGCTGACTTGTTTTTAGTATCCTACCCTTGTTCATTCTGCCTTGTCCTGAAGCTAATAGTGTTTCCTTTAATGTCTCCTGAATTGCTATACAAAAATAAATTCCCTAAGGATATAATTACTGATATTTTGGAAGTTTTCTCCTGCTCCCTGCACTGCATCTATTTCATACAAATTTTCCTTATCTGTTTATCTGAGCTTGGATCTGTCTTGTCAGAGGCATCCCATGATGCCCACCGATGTTTGGCAATCCACTAATTCATAATACCAAATCACTGAAAAGCCAGTTTGAAAGATCTGTGTGTGTAAACAGCATTTGTCACCTGGTAAGCGTCACTATAAGATGCCTAGGAGGACTTCTGGCCATTTTGATGGGAACTTGAGATGTACTTGAGATGTTGGAATCTCAAATTCTTTTTTTCTTTGTTTTTATATTAAGTGCTATCTCCAAGATTTTCTCTTAAAAGTATTTTTTAGTACACTTCTAAAGTATACTTTATTTGAATTTTTTTTATTAACTATAATGTATTATTTGTTTCAGAGGTACAGGTCTTTGATTTATCAGTCTTACACAATTCACAGCGTTCACCATAGCATGTGGATGGAACTAGAGGGTATTACGCTAAGCAAAATAAGTCAATCAGAGAAACACAATTATCATATGATCTCACTGATATAAAGTGTATTTTAGAAGTAAGTTTTGCTTGACTGATTAGCAGAACAGAGGGAATCTACTTTGGTGCCTTGCCTAAAGGCTTCAAGTTTGGATTTATTGTTTTAACTCCTTCATATCAGTTGAGTTGCTGTATAATCATACAGCATTCTCAGGAAGCCAGATGTCACCGCCCCTAGAGGTCTGGCCGAGAAGCCTGAGATGAAGTTCCAAAAAAACGAAGCTCAATCCGTACGGGACATTGACTTCCTTATCCTAGAATCAGAGAACCATAGTCTCAAGCTGGAGGTGAAGGCAGGGTTGAGAACATGTCGTCCAGAGCTGGGGGAGCTGGGAAGATAGAGCTGAGAATGGAAATGTGAGGCATACTCGCTTATCATATTCTTCATTAGCTGCTTTTTGCCTGAGGCCAGGAGGGGTGTAATGTGCTGGGCTTTATGTTTGTTCACTTGTTCAGCTCTGTTTATCCCACTGGTTCAGTTATTTGCCACACACTGAAGAGGAGAGCTTTTCTCTCTCGGGCCCCTCCCAGTATCTTTAGTGCCAAGTGCCTGAGGAATACAGAGTTAAGGGCAGCATCCATTTTAGCCATTCATGTAGAACTTTCTCCTTTGATTTGATAATTCATTGGCCCTATGAGAAAGCGGCCTTATAAACTTTGTCCTTATGAAAGTGATGGCTCCTCTCTTGTCCATTTCTCTTTTTCTGTGTTTTCTGTATCACCTCTTACCTTATCCCTAACATGTGTGCGCACAAACAGACTCACATACACAACAGAATATGGATATAAATCAAATGCTTCATCCCAAGAGGCCCTAACTTATGTATAGAAAACAAGTTCCTTCCATTTCTTTCAAGTAAAATCTCTTCTGAGTGAGGCTACATATGTCCTTATTTCCCTTCCATTTAAGGGAGACTTCATTCAGAATGGAGTTTTTGTTTTTTTTTTATCTTCAGTGAATATGCTTCTGGATTCCAAAATGCATTAGGGCTTTCATTATGATTTATAAAGACACATATGCACAAATACAGTTAATATATTAAATAAAGACTATAATACACTTCTATAGACATTGTTGTGGCACGGAGTCAAGAGAACTAATTTTATTTGACACCGTCTTTTAGCAGAGCAGAAATGTTACGCTCAGCATGCCATGTGTAAGGAATCCAGGGTGGAGAAGATAAAAATACACAAGAGTAAGAATCTGTGACAGCATAGTCTCATGACATGCTGCTTTATTATTACTCTTAATAAGAATATTGATAGGGTAGGAAGTGTTTCTGCACTGGAATATCCATGTAATTATTTCTCAGCTGTGTTATGTAAAGAAAAACAAGTATTCAATATGTTTCATATTGAAGTATTTTAATCAGAATGTATTCCCACCCCCAGAAATAAGAGGGGCGGGGGAAAGAAACCCAAAAGCAACAAAATAAAATAAAATAAGTGCCCTGGCTGAAGACCTTGCTTCACCAAGTGTTATTAAGCTGATGAGAAAAATGGATGCAAAATTCACAGTATTGAAGAACTTGGAGATGCTCTGGGGACAGAAAGTCAATTAAAGTCTTTTCACCTTTGTATTGTTGCCGCTAAATACAGAGCAGGTTTGTAAGTTGGAAACTGCTGATGCTGTGTGGGGCCCGCTGAGTGTTCTCTGTGAGATGATTTATGGTGGGCTTCAATTTATGGGTAGTGGGCAAGAGCCCCCTCTCACGTGTGACTGGTGCTAGTAGTTCTTCATGACAGCACCTCTATTGGTTTTCCCCAGTTTTACATCCTTATTCAACATTTTCTAGGAGCAATTCTTTCACTACCTGAGCAATAAAAGAAGCCGGTTTTTAATTATAGATTGCTTATGATGTGCCACGCTGTTTTTGACACTTGACTCATGTTGTTTCTAATCCTTAAGACAATCCTATAAAATGGACATTATTCCCATTTTACCCAAGAGAAGACTGAAGTTCAAAAGGATTAAACAGCATAACTAATGAGTGATAGAAGCACATCTCACACCAGGTTTGTTAGACTCAGAAGCCTCTGCCTTTTTCTTCTACATTAACACATATTCTCTTTTTAAATTCAACCTGGGAACTCACTTTCTGTAACGATTTCTAGAAAATGTCACAATTTTGATCCTGGGGGCCATGTGGCCATGTATACCCAGATGCCTCCTGCCACAGTTTGAGTAAAGATATTTGTAGAAATCTAGCTGACCTCAAAGAAAATAAACTTCGGGGGAAAAGGTAAGAAAGAAAGAGAGAAAGAGAGAAGGAAAGAAAGAAAGAAAAAGAAGAAAGAAAGAAAGAAAGAAAGAAAGAAAGAAAGAAAGAAAGAAAGAAAGAAAGAAAGAGAAAGAAAGAAAGAAAGAAAGAAAGAAAAAGAAAGAAAGAAAGAAAGAAAGAAAGAAAGAAAGAAAGAAAGAAA